>NC_137034.1:2090000-2167500 GCF_032717465.1 Coenobita brevimanus
TTAGTAGTAGTTGTTATTGTAGTTGTTGTTGTTGTTGCTGTCGCTGTTGCTGTTGTTGCAATTCCGGGCTCATCATCTGAATGTGAACCCAGTGGACTGCAGGCTGAGGTTACCCTTCTCCTGCAGTCCACCATCCTCCTTTTGTGGGACAGAGAGGGAACTGAAGGACGTTTGTATGGTCAGGCAGCGGACCCCCCAGGCCATATTGGTGCCACCACGGGGAGTTAACCTTTCAAAATATATATATATATATATAATCCTATTCTATGATTTATTTTTGTATTTTATATATATTCTGGATTAGGTATCTTCAGTTTTATTAAATTTTGGAGAGTGCTTAGATAAAACTATAATCCTCCTCCTCAGTTTTGCAGGCCTTTATAATACTGTAAATTCATGTGGCGGTAGTGAGATGCTAGACTCCTTCTTCCTTAACTTGGCCCAACTTTTTATCTTTTTGCTGTTTATTTCACATAAATGCGCGACAGAAAAAGACTATGCTATGGCTCTACATCCCTTCCGTAGCACTTGTTCGTGACTAGTGTTAGTTTATTGTTACTGCTTCGCATTTAGGATGGAGAGAGAGCAGTTTCAGGCCAAATTAGAGTAAAGGGAAGATAACAGCATTGGAAATATAGCAGTGTTAGGCCAAATTAGAGGAGAAAGAGGATGGAAGAGTTAGAGAGGTGGCAGTTTTAGGCCAAGTTAGAGTAAAAAAGAGGGCAGAAAAGTTGGAGATGAGGTAATTTTAGGCCAAGTTAGCGTAAAGAGAGGATCACAGCGTTGGAGATATGGCAAGTTTAGGCCAAGTTAGCGTAAAAAGGGAAGAGAAGCGTTAGAGAGGTGGCAATTTTAGGCCAAGTTGGCGTAAAAAGAGAGGAGAAGCGTTAGAAAAGTGGCAATTTTAGGCCAAGTTAGAGCAGAAAGAGAGGAGAAGCGTTAGAGAGGTGGCAATTTTAGGCCAAGTTCGAGTAGAAAGAGAGGAGAAGCGTTAGAGAGGTGGCAATTTTAGGCCAAGTTAGCGTTTAAAGAGGATAGATTGTGAGAGAGGCCAAGTTAGAGGAGTTAAGAGGATTCCAGTGTTGTCATCCCGGAGTGACACCATCGCCCCTTCATCATCATTCTCACCACCACGATCATTTCCCTCATTATTCATCCCACAGTCTGCCGCATTTATCGTTCCCATGTTGTTTGCTGGGAAAAGAGTGATTGATTTTTGTATGCAGTGATTTACAAGACAAATAGTTACGACATTGACTTCCTAATGGCGTTCTTCGCTTATTACTTGCGTTAATCTTATACTGTTGCATGGTGTGTGTGTGTGTGTGTGTGTGTGTGAGAGAGAGAGAGAGAGAGAGAGAGAGAGAGAGTGTGGATTTTACCTTTAGCTGTTACGAACTTTTTTTTTTTTTTTTACCTTACTCTATGAGTCTAACATCGGGTGATTTTGAATAACAGAAAAAACAATCCATTATAATACTTTTATTTTAACTTCGCCTAGATTTTCGTCCTTTTGCAAGTTATTTCTCGTAGCTCAGTTGCCGAAGAGATAGTACTACGGCTCTACATCCTGTCTGTAATACTTCCTCGTGACTAGCATCATATTCCAGTGGTTGTCTATCGTTGCAGGTCAGTATTCAAGACGGGGAATTCTGAGGTGTGGAAACAGGTTACCACTAAACTATGATGCTAGTCATGAAGAGGTGCTGTGGAAACAATGTAGAGCCTAATATTGCCCTTTTCCTCCACGAACCCACGTGAAAAAAGCTGCGAAGGGACTAAAATTTGGGCCAGGTTGAAGGAAGAAGAGTAGTTGAAGGAATTGTTAAGAAGTATAGTACCAGCAAAACACTTCTTCAGCTAACTGGCCCCTGTCCCTCTCTCACTCGTACACCACCACCATTACCTTCCCGAACACGTTTTACGACTGTGCTCCAAACTTGGCTGACTTGTTTTGTCGACCTTTCCTAAGCGCTGATATCAACGTAGGCATCTAACACCCAGCTGCCACCCTCACAACAACACCGCCCAGGTCCCGGAGTCCTTTTTATTGATCTGGCGGCGTTTTATTGGTCATTCGGAGGGATTAGAAGCAGTATGTCTTGATTATGAATTTCTACTGTCTTCCTCTGTGAATACGCATTACGTCACCCTGTTTTTATATAGCCCGGTGGGAACGTGTTGGGTCTGTGCTGGCAGGGTAAAGAAACAGGGGGTTAGAGGAAGGGTAGAACAGATACAAAGCTGAGATGGTGATACAGAAAAGGGTAGGACAGATACAAAGCTCAGATGGTGATACAGAAAAGGGTAGGACAGATATAAAGCTCAGATGGTGATACAGAAAAGGGTGTGTTAGACAATAAGCGTAGATGGTGAAACTGAAAGGGTAGGTAAGATTCGAAGCACAGACGGTGAAACAGAGAAGGGTATGTAAGATTGAAGGCACAGATGTGAAACAGGATAGCGATAGTGGACACTGTTATGGCGTAGGATGTGGCAAGGATACATGAGGGATAGGAGGAGGTACAGGCGGTGAAATAGAATTAGTGGTGGTGGATGGTTTAGGGTACGAGGAGGATAGTACAGAGCCAAGGTCATTAACTATTTCTGCAATAAATGGTAATAGTGAAATAGTCAGAAATAACTGGAAAGTAATAGTGGATAGTGTAGGGTATAAGGACGAGAGGAGAGATTTACAAACTTTCTTAGTCAGCGATAATTTAATGTACTTTTCACCGTACTCTTAATTCTGTTTTTGTTTTCCAGTGTTTTGTAGATATATTAAAGACAAATACAATTCGGGCTCTTGTTAGTTTATGAATATGACCCCTGACCTCGAATGACCCCCCTCCTCTAGATATTCCGTCCCTCCCTTATGCAGCAGATCTAACGTTATGGACTATCAGATTGTGCACTCCTTATAAGAAAATACAGCATACCACTCTTCATCATGCATCTATCCTCACTCCAACCCTTCATCCATCTGTCCTCACTCCAGTCTTTCATCCTTCTATCCTCACTCGAATCGTTCATACATTTATCCTTACTTTCACGGTTCATCCTTTTATCCTCCTCACTTCGACCGTCCATCCGTCTATCCTCCACACTTCGACCGTCCATCCATCTGTCCTCATTCCGACCTTTCAGCCATCTACCCTCATTACTCACATAAAAAAGAAGTCATCGCAGTGAGCAGGCTAGCCCACTTCCATCTCTAGAAACTCTGCGGGGGTAGCACGCCTTGGATCCCGGCCATTTTAAAGAGCTGGGGCTAATAACATTTGTGTTGGCATGACAACAGCATAGCTACCCGCAAAGGGGCTGGGGCGCACCGCTGGATCACGATAATTTTCCCCATTTTAGTTACCTTTACTGGTAGTCAGGACGCTGTTTACTAAATTACTTTATTTTTATTATCCTTATCTCAGAATTTCCAGATTATAGTAACATTTTTTGACTTGGTTTACAGCTGTGCAACTCGAAATAGGTCAAGCCGCGCAGCTGTCACACGATAATGTTCCCCATTTTAACTAGCATTCCCGTTGGTTAGGAGGGCTTAATGTTCCTTTATATTAATTCTACCTGTCTCAAAACTTGCAAAATATATCTGAAAGTCGCATGATTGATAGAGAGGGAGAGACGGCGGCGGCAGGAGGAGAAGAAAAAGGAGGAGGAGGAACCTAGACTGGGGTGTTTGTGTGCGCGGGTTCAAGGCAGCTCCTCGCCATTATTCACCCAAGTCATATCTCTTTCGCGCATCAACTCGGAAGATTATGATGCGAGGCCGCGGTCTGTGATCTTGGCTGCACTGAACCGAGGGGGAGAATTCACTTATCTAATCGTAACTATGAAGCTGTACGACTCTGCAAACCTGTTCTAAGGACCGATAATTAAGAAAAAGGTAATAACAGAGGCGGTAGAGGGAGATCCGAGCCATAAACCATAGGAGGAAGCCAGGAGTGAGGGGATTCGTAGGCGTGCGGGGTTGCCTAAGGTTTCCTCAGAGCACAGCCACCACCAACGTCGATACCGGGGAACTCGCGACCACCTTACTCTATTTTTTCTAACCAATAATTTACATATGAAGCACTGAAACGCTAGCTACACTTCAACCAATGCTCAAGGAATATCTACACGTCCATGGAGCACTGTTGCTGGGAATATATTGGTGTTATCTGAACGGGAGCCAAGTGTGGGCAGGCAGGGAGACGGGGAGGGAGGGAAGGTATAGCGAGGGTTTATGGAAAATGGTTTTATCGATGGTAACGTCACTTGAAGGGAAGGAGGCAGAGGCTGTTCCCCCCTCCCTCCCCTTTACTCTCCCCTCCCTCTCCTTTACTCTCTCCTCCCTTACCTCTCTCCCTCCCATCCCTTACTCTTTCCTCTCTCCTCCTTCCCCTTACTCTCCCCTCCCTTCCATTTTCTCTCCTCTCCTTCCCTTGTGGCTTAAGGAATAAAAATACTGTTTAATTTTGGGTTGGTTTTATGTTTGAGGTTTTCTTTATATTTCCTCTCGGGTTAGTGATAAAAAATAAATACGTTTGAAGGAGACAGTGACGTCTCCCCTTCCCTTCACTCTTCCCTCGCTTCGTTGTGACTAAGAAAAATCCTGTACCATTTTCGGGTTTGTGTGAGGATGGGAATTGTCTTAAGCTTTTTTTCTTTGTCTCATTTCATTATGGCCAAAGAAAACTAATTGTGTTTGATTTGGGGTTGGCATAAGGTAGGTGGACATGAGAAAGAAAAATCCCGCTTCATTTTGGGGTTGGTGTGAGTGTGAGGTCGTGGGTTGGGGTTCACTCCGGCGTTTTCTCTCCAAGTTAATGATAAATATAAATTCTTGTCCCCGACTCCGTGGGTTGGATGAGTGGGATCGGGGGAGAGAGGGGGAGGGGAGAAGGGGTTTATAGGAGATGAGAGGGGATGTGCGGTATTCGAAGGAGGAGAATGAGGAGAGGAGAGGGGAGAAAGAGGGATTGTGCGTGGGGAGAGGGGAGAAAAGAGGGACAATAGGGGAAAGGGGAGAGGAAAGGGGCAGTGCGACAGTAGGGGAGGGGAGAAGGAAGAAGAGAGGGGTTGTGTGGTATTAGGGGGGAGGATTTTAAGCAGGGGAGAGAGGGAGGATGGCATTAATGGGAAGGGAGAGTGTTGGGGAGAGGGGGACTGTGGTATTGAGGAAGGGTAGAGGGGGAGTGAGTGGGATGGGAACGCGCAGATGAGGGATTAGGTTGATGGGATGAGGGAGTGCGTAGTGTACAGAGTTAAGGATAAGGGCGGCCCCCACGGATTAAAATTGCCAGCAGTAAAAGAGAAATTATGGGGAGGGGGCACAAAAATCCTTTACATTTTATTGGGGCGGTCGTTTGCGTAAAAACATGATCCCGCAGCGCCAGAAACAAGCTTAGTTACACCTGTTTACATTTTTCATAGAGTTTTAGCGCTCACAGTACGACGGACTCTATGTTTATACTTTATGTTTATATTCTTCTTGGTACCCTAGGACTGTTTTCTGTAGCTCAGGATAAGTCTCCTGTAATGAAGTGTTAATGACCCCGAGAACCCTTTCAGTCCGATGGCTTTTCCCTATTCTCAAGCTTTTTTTTTTCTCTTTATTTTCCACCTGAAAAAATTCCACTCAGTTTTTATCACCGTAGGAAAGACCCCCTCGTAGATAAGTGAAAGGTTTATCGGTGATGCTAATTTGGAAAGTGAGAAATAATTTGCATCTACGCAGGGGAAGGTTAACCACTTCAATAGGTGACATTTTTTAGTGTGTTTGTTTTTTACAGATGATTTTACTGGATTTAGGTAAGAGTCTTGTAATGAAGAGATTAATGAAGGCTATGTCTAATCCCTCAAGTTCTGAAAATCTCTCCAGTGCTGAATAAAATCGTCTATAGGTAGCAAGCACACACACACACACACACACACACACACACACACACACACACACACACACACACACACACACACACACACACACACACACACACACACACACATATTCCAATAAGTGATAAACCATAAGTAATCCTTTTGTTGTTACCTATAAAGTGGAGCAGGTGGATTTAAGTTTTTTTTTTTTTTTTCATTGGTTAGTCAGCAGCAAACATGCCTTCACTAAACCACACACAACCTTGCCGACAGGAAGGAAAATTAATCGATCGTTCAAACAAAACCACCAGCCTCTGCAGCCGTTCATTATCGTCATCATCATAATCATTATCATCATCACCGTCACGGTCATCGTCACCATCACTATTTTCATCACCATATCCACTAGCCTAGTCGTTCATCATCATTATTCTAGAGTACCAAGCATGAATGGGACCTATTTCCATCCACTAATCACTTATATAATTCTCTGTTCTTCAGTACCTAACCTAATCATAGACATCCGTACAACTAACTACATAACGAGACATATTCTCAACTTACAGGCCTTGTGTCACTTGTAAGAGATATATTTTGCGTACCGCCTCCTGTTACTCTTGTATAGTACTTTAAGATTCTGATGTAGTTGGCATAGAAATACAAACGAGGATGTGAGCGTTTTGTATAGAAAAATAAACTGGGGAGGAGAAGTTACGAGTCCTCAGCTTTGACGAGAATCTGGTCAGAGTAATTGCAGACATTTTTTTCCCCCGAGCACCAACAATACCAGTCTATTACAAACAAAAGAACACTTACGCAATAGTCTAATCCCTCACACCACACGCGCGTCGGAATTTGAGTACAAGCTGAGAGAGAGAGAGAGAGAGAGTTTGTGTGAGTGATTGAGGAATGCTGTGTGAGTGATTGAGGAGCGCGGTGTGTGTGTGTGTGTGTGTGTGTGTGTGTGTGTGTGTGTCATGAGGCTGATGAGACAAAAAACCAGTAGTGGATTAAGATAGCGAGTTCAACAGTTGACGAGAATCATAATTAATCGATTAGATAACACGGCCACACATTACAAAATACCGTATGAAAAAAGGGAGAGATTTAAGCAGCAGAGACTATGAGATTTGATTGATATACTTTAGTAGTGGAAAACCCCGACTTTGGTTGAGTTTGTCATGTAACCTATACGTGACAGTCCATTTTAGCTCCAGTGCAAAACCCAGGCCCGTATTTTCGTCGGGTAAGGAGGCTCCCTAACACCTCTTCCTTGGAGATTTATTTTCGGAAGAACCCATTAATATCCTCTTTTTTTTTACTTCTCATATAATTTTACTATCGACATAGATTGTATGAATAACACACAGGAATAGAGCAACGGATTAGACTCAGAAATAAATGAGTAAGGAAGAGACGTTACTAAGCTTCCTAACCACAGGAGAATACCGCACCCAGCCTTCTGGGGGAGAGTGACAGCCAGTATAAATTCCTACCCATGCTGGAGAAGTATGGACGGTGTAGTAGGAATTATAGGCTAATGGAAAAGTGTAATGTCGGACAACAATATCATCACACCTTTTAATAGAACAATTTTGAAACCGTGCAAAATATTCTGAAAAGTTTGTTTGGCTCTGAAGATTGATATACTGGGCTCCGAAAATCAGTGATCACTTTTTCTTATATATGAAGTGGATCTATAATTCTCTCTAGTGGATCTATAATTTTTGTCCGTAATTGTACGATGTCTAACCACCTTGTATCGATCGTTGATGAGGGATACGAGGGGTATTGATGGGTAATTATGATGGAAATAATTACATATGGAGAGCAGCGATTAGTAGATTCATTAAGCTGTCTTGAAAGTGTGCTAGATCTTGCAGAATTAATCATGCTAATCTTACTGCTCTTGCCAAACTAATCAAGAATTTTCATGTAGATCAGTCTCGTATTATTTATTTATTTATTATTATTATTATTATTATTATTATTATTATTATTATTTTGAATCATAGAATTGTAAAAGATACAAAAAAAAAAAAAAAAAATGTAGATCATGTGGAAAAAAGCATGCATTTGAAAGTAGTGGAATCTTCCGTCATCATTTGGGAATCATGGCAGTGGAAGAGAAGTAAAAACCTTATGAGATTTTACTGGTAAAAAATAAAGGAGTTGAAATCTGGCTTTATTAGTTTGGAATCTCAGTAAAGGATGAAAATAATGGGATTTTACTAACTTATCTTTCATCTAATCCTTTATATTTCAATCAGAAGCGTAGGACCCCGGGGCTAGGCTGGTTAAAGTATGTAGCAATTATTAAATAGATTAAAATTTCGCTTCATCGGAGTGGAATCGCGAAAATGTATTGTAATGATTGAGGTATGTGTGCCTGTGTATGGGGGGGGATGCATGTATGTGTGTGTGTGTGTGTGGGTGGATGGGCTGGTGAGTGGGTGTGCGTGCGTGCGTGCGTGCGTGCGTTACTCAGTCCGACACACAAGGCTGAGCGAGGCGACATAAGGAACCTGTTCTCCGCTGTGTATACTTCCTCACCCAAGAGAAAGTCGCCTAGTCAGCTGGGGTTTAAGCAGGTATGAAGACAGAACGGGGTCTTGGCGCTACCGGATCGTATTAACGCTTGTCTTGTACACCGTCTTAATTATTTCCGGTCTCGCGAACTCCTTACAAGAAATCCGGCTTACACGAGTGAGGATTTAAGACGATTTATTGTTTTAATCCACGAGTCCAGGGCTTTAAGAGGTGTATGAGAGCATCTTATGTTTTCCTTAGGCCTTTACCCCTTTATGTTTTATTCTTTGCTACCTTTGATGCTTTATTCAGCTTTAGGAAAATGCGTCTCTCTCTCTCTCTCTCTCTCTCTCTCTCAACCTGCGTCATATGGAACAAAGTATATGAGAGCAGTGCACGTTTTCCTAGGCCTTTTACTTCTTTATATATTATTTTTTTGCAGACATTAAACGTTTTATTGAGCTAAGAGAAAACGTTTCGTAGTAGACAAATTAACTTTAGAAAAACGTTCCATAGTGACCCACCCCACCACGTGAACAGGAACTCACCCAGACACAAGTATCTTCCCAGAGTTGGACGAATACTTGTGGGAAAAAATCAAACCATCTGAAACACGCACCACAAGAGATAGGGTTTTCACTGTATTTCGCCAGTTGTCAATTTTCTTCAGTTGGAATTGGGAAGATAGTTGTTTCTCCGTGAACGCTTGAAGACCCAGAACTGCGAAGAGATTTAACAACATACCGGAAGCCACTGAGGGTATAATAATCACCACCACAACCACCACCACCACCAGCAACGCACCCTCTCCCTCCTCCCTCACTCACCTCTCCACCACCACCACAAAAAAAAAAAAAAAATCCTCCGGGCCATATATTCGGGTGTGGCCTCTTCCCGTACCCATTCAATCTTTTTTTCTTTATCTTCCTCTTTTTTTTTTTTTCGTCCTCGCGTATAATCGTGTCCTTTGCTTCTGCTACTGTTTTCATTTTAATCTCCTCTCGTGTCACATTTTACAGCTTACTGTGTGTGTGTGTGTGTGTGTGTGTGTGTGTGTGTGTGTGTGTGTGTGTGTGTGTGTGTGTGTGTGTTTCTTTTGGGTATTTTATGATTCTTCCCTCAATCTTCTTTCCTATTGTTCTCCTTATCCCGTTGTTTTCTTTTTGCTTCTCACTGTTTTAAGTATTATCACTCCACTCCACTCTTCTCCTCTCCTCTTCCTCTTCCTCCTTTCCTCCTCCTCCTCCTCCTCTTTCATTTCCCCCCCTCCTCCTCCTCCCTACCTACCCACCCGCCAGCCCCCTCTCGTGGTAGTTAAAGTGGTTGATTTATTACTCTGGTGGTGCCGGGTTGCCACTAGACTGAGCCCACTGGGTGCTATGGCTTCTTTTGTTGTTGTTGTTGTGGCCAGAAAAAAAAAAAACACACACACACTCACACACACACACACACACACACACACACACACACACACACACACACACACACACACACACACACACACACACACACACACACACACACACACACACACACCCTTAAAGCCACAACCCCCACTACCACCACCACCACCACCGCCGCCACCTCGTCATACCTGTGGCCTCTGCTTCAGGTGTTGGCAAGTAGATCTGTGCTTGGTCCCCCCGATGACGTGTTTTATTCTTGGTACCTCCAGGGTCTTTGATTATCCTCAGAAAAACCATTGCTGGCGTCGGACTTAGAAGCATTCCGTTACCTCCTTCACAGCCTGATTTACCTGTCAAAGTTGAATAAGAACATTAATATATAGCACGAATTACACGAAGAATACGGTATTGGACTGAAGAGACTAAAGAATAAGAGGTGGAAAGAGATGGGAGAAGCTGAATAATGGGGTACTTGAGGATGCTTATATAATTAATGATGGGTGGAAAGAATCACTGCCGACCATCTTCTCTCTTGAATTCCTTCGCTGCGATTGGCTCCTTGTAAGATGATTAGAATAATAATAAGAAAAGCAAACAAACTATTGAAAAAAAATGATTTATAGAAACACTTTAATAACTTTACGGAACTCATTTACTGAAGTGGATTTAGTTTGTCGATTCATTTTAGACTGTCACAGCTGGGAAGGAGTGACTTACATGACGGTATTCATTTCATTTATTCATTCATTTATTTATTATTAGTTACTGAGGAGAACACAACGTCTGGAAATATTGTGTCATTTCGCGAAGGAGCACTATACCGATATTTAAGTGTCTTTTCTGTGGTCAGTTTTGCTGAGTACTGTATTTTATGCTCTGTAGATGGCCACCAAAAAACACTGAATGACAAATACTGAATTACTAACCGATATGCTTGTCCTTATTATTATTATTATTATTATTATTGTAATGATATAATGGATGAAAGGAACACCATAGAGCACTTTGGATTATGGGTGTTTCATGACTCGGTGGATCTGGTAGGCCTATGTCCCCCCCTCTAAGCAGATAATGAAAGCTGATATATTACATTTTAAAGCGGGAGGGAGGGTGGGTGAGGGAGAGTAAGGGGGGAGGGAGAGGGGAGGCTAAGGAAGGAAAAGGAGAGGCGTTAGGAGAGGGAGAAGGGAACTAGGGAAGAAGGAGTGAGAAAGTGAGGAGGTTATGGAAAGACAGAAAGGGAAAGGGGAGAGGCAGGGAGAGGGAAGCGTATGGAAGGAGAGGAATTGGAAAGAGAACAGGCAGAAAAAGGAAAGGGGAAAGCTAAGGAAGGAGAGAAAAAGGGGAGGTAAGGAAAGGAAGAGGGGAAGGAAAGGAGGAAGAGGAAGAGGGACGGATGGGTGGGGGGCGAAGGAGAGAAAAGGAAGAGGGAGGGAGGGTAAGAGGGAGAGAAGCAAAAGGCTAAACAGAGAGAGGGGGGGAGGAGAGGTCTCACCATTACCCTGATGCGGTGTGGTCGCGAGAGTTGCCATATCTGTGACGAAACCCAGAGTGAACGGTAGCTGCGGTAGGACTTAGGTGGGCTGGGTAGGCAGGCAGGCAAGCAGGCGAGGGGGAAGGCAGAGATCAAACACAAAGGGAATGAGTCACTGAGTAGCGGCCGGATTCACAAACTTGCAATCATATCCCTCTAGCAACTCATATTTGTGTTTTGAGAATGAAAAGAACACAAGGAGAGATTTAACTTTCTCCATTGCTTGTCGTTTATGAATTAGAAGTCGGGGAGGAAAAGTATCGTATAACTAAGATTTCTTTTTACACGAAAAATAGGGAAACGGGAGTGCAGAATAATCCCATCTCTCTTTCCTACAGCTTAAACAAACAAGAGCTACGACAAGGAAATGATCGTATTTTTATCAGTAAATCATTCCCTAGGTTACGGATATTTTAGCCCCTTCACTACGAGAGGTCCTTTTTAACCACTGAATATCGTCTGGAGATGACGTGTATAGAACAAAACTCATCGTACTGAAGAGGTTAAACGAATTTTCTTGCCGCTTCTTTTTACCGGGAATACTTTTTCTTTTCACCATTCTTTGTACTGGCAGATGATTTTGTTCAGTTTAAGAAATGCCACCTCATACTGAAAGTCCTGAGAACATTTACTTCGACGATGATCACGATTTTCTACATTATTCCAGTAACAGTTGATGGGTCTGATATAAACTTGCAAACATAGAAAAAAAATTCATAGGATGCAGCGTCAGGAATTACTTACTGTAGACATGTTTGCGTTTGTAGTGATGAAAACACAGGAGAGAAAACGCAGTGGAATGTCAGTGATTCCGACTCCATGACTTGACCTCCGCCCACCATCCATATAACTTACATCCCTCGCTTCCTACACCCGCTCCATGTACACCCCTTCACCTTACACCTTCTCCCCTACACCCCCTCGCCTATACCCCTTCCCATATCCCCTACACCCCTCTCCTTACACCTTCTCCCCTACACCCCTTCCCATATCCCCTACACCCCTTTCCTTACACCGCCCCTCCAACCAAACCAGACTGGGGTAACCCATATCAGCGGACGAAATCAGTGGCGCTCCGACCCGGCAGCTAGACAGGACACACCTGGTTCACGGTGGGCTTATGAAGGGCAACATGATACCCCTGTCGCACCGCCCGCTAGCCCACCCTCCCTGCCTCTCACTCTCCCCCACCCCCCTCCCTGCTCCTCTCCCTCCCTCCCTCACTACCTACTTATCAACCTCCCTGATTTCACCCCCTTCCCTGTCACCCTTGTCTCCCTCTTTTCTCTTTTTTTCACGTATCTTTCCTTCCGTATGTTGTCATCCATCACTACATTTCCCCCATTCCTTGTCCTCCCTGCCTACTGAATCTGCCTCCCTGATTATATCCCCTCCCCGCCTTTTTCACTCATCTCTTCCTGTTTCTTATTTTTCTTGTCTTTCCTTTTTTTTTCTTCCTTCCTTCCGTGATTCCCCACACCTTTTCCCCACTCTTTGACCCCTCTTACCTTCCTCCCTACCCACCTACCTATCTGCCTTCCTGAATCCCCATCCCCCCACTTTGCCTCCCCCCTCTCCTTCCTCTTTTTCATTTTTTTTTTAATCCGTCCTCTCACTTTTTTTTTTTTTTTATCCCACCCATACCCTCTTACCGTCAATATTTACGTCTGCCTCACCATACTCTCGCTACCTCCCTCCCTCCCTCCCCTCCAGCCTTCCTACCTGTCTACATACCTTCCTGCTTGCCTGTCTGCTTTCCTGCAGCGCTCATTTCTCTCCATTACCTCGCATACCTCTCCTCTCCCGTTCCTCTTCCTTCTTACTTCTTCCTCCCATCATCCCCATCTATTTTTCATCTCAACACATCCCACGCTCTACCAGTATCTCTCTCTCGCACCTTCCCTCCTGTCCTCCTCATTTCGCCCCATGCCTCCATCCACTCCCCCTTTCCTCATTCTTAATTCCTCTTTTTTTTTCTTCACTTTTTTTTTCTTTATTATCCCACCCCGCACCTCTCGTCCCTATCAGTGTTTATGTCTGTCGCACCACAAGCTCGCTTCCTCCCTCCCTCGCTCACTTAACCCCCTTGCCACCCTCCTATCCCTCTTCCTTCTCTCTCTCTCTCTCCCTCTTCCTTCTTTCCTTTGTCCTCCATTCTTCCCTCTGTCGTCCTCCGCCTTTTTAAATTCCCCTATTCCCTCTTCCTACCTCCCTTGCTCATTTAACCCTCCATTCACCTTCGTTCGCACTCAGTCAAATGGCACCTCTCAAAGAATTCCCATATTGTGTAATGTCTTTTCTGCCTTTTATTTTTTCTTCGGCCTTCCTTTCATCGTTCTCTCTCTCTCTCTCTCTCTCTCTCTCTCTCTCTCTCTCTCTCTCTCTCTCTCTCTCTCTCTCACTGCCCTGCTCCTACCTCACACCCCCGTCTCTCATACACTTCTCCACTCCATCATTCCATCGCATCTCATCATTGTATTATTTCCTTAACTGAGTATTATTATTATATGAAGAGTATTGTAGTGACTGATCATTTTAGAGGGTTGGTTTGGTTAGGTCTTGTAGGCCGTATGCTTATTTAAATTGATATTTGTAACGGAATACCTTGTAGCCATTAAATGACATTATTATTATTATTATTATTATTATTGTCATTGTCATTGATTACCGTTAAGCTTGTATGATTTAAAAAAAAAATATATAAGAAATGCGAGTAATTTTGTCCTTATCGTTATCATTCAAGTGGTGTTTGTTGTGTGTTTCAGATGGTGCGTGGAGGTTGAGGGCCGTGACTAGTGGAGGCGTGTTGTGTGTGCCGCCATGCCCGGAGAGGAGCGGGGAGAGCCGCCTCTGAAGGGATGCCCCCCGGCCCCCCCAAACCCTCCCACTGACCCTCTCGACGCCCCCAGCCAACCCGAGCAACAAGCCCCCCCAGAAATGAGTCCCGAGGACGCTCCCTCTACCTCCCCCCTGGCGGGCGAGGAGGGCCCAGGGCCCCTACCTCCGCAGGGACCCAACGCCACCTCTTCGTCGCCGTCGGCGCCGTCAACGTCACCGCCCGCTGCGTTCAACCTGACATGCATGACGTGTCATACGCACTTTACGTCGGCCGAGCAGTACACGAGGCACCACTGCGTGGCCTCGTCCGCCGCCCAGGAGAACATGAACGAGTCGTCCAGCGATGTGGAGAAGTTCGACGGCAAAATTGTGTACAACCCTGACGGGTCGGCGTACATCATCGACTCTGACATGAGCGACGAAGAGGGTGTGGCGGGGCTGGAGTTGCCGCGGCACGAGGGCTCCATCGTGGACTCGCCGCGACACCCCCTCTCCTCCACCGCCGCCCCCACCATCCCCACCATCGCCAACGCCATATACGTCACCAAGAACCCCGCCTTCTATACCGCCCTATACGGTCAAACCTTCACCTCGCTAATCCAGGAAAACAAAGTTCCTGATGTTCCCATTGTTCACAACTACAGGGTCTTTACTGTTGGTGATAAAGACGGTGAAAATGAATGTAAAGACAGTGATAGCAAAAATGATAGTTCCAGTGAGAAAACAAAACTTCCATTATTAGACTACTCGCAAGTTCCAATTAAACCTATATTGATGTGTTTTGTATGTAAGTTGTCTTTTGGATATGTTAGATCTTTTATTGCCCATGCGATGGGCGACCATAGTGTAGTGCTACTGGATGAAGAGAGGGACCTTCTGGCGGCCAAGAACGCCTCGGCCATCATCCAGTGCGCGGGTCGGGAGAAGGAGCCGCGAGTGTCGTTCCTAGAGCCAGTGACGCCCCCCGGTGTCAGCAGCAGCAGCGGCAGTGCCAACAACTGCAGCAGCAGCACTCAGCACGGGGGCGCCCTGGCCACCCTGCTGCCCTCCGGGGCTCCTAGCGGCACCTCCCCCAGCCCGCAGCCGTCGCCCGGGAAGGCTGCACAGAACAACGACAACCACCAAGACATTCATGAAGACGGGCGAGACAGTGTAGCAAAGCAGGATATGGGTGACATTTATGAAATTGTCAGTCAGCAGCAGCAGCAACAACAACAGCGGGAGCAGCAACAGCAGCGGGAGCAGCAACAGCAGCGGGAACATCAACAGTTGCAACAACAGAATCAGCTGCAGCAGCAGCAACAGCAGTCACAGCTTCACCATCAACAACCACAGATGCCACCACAGCTGTTCCGACCTGACGCCTTTGCTGCACCACACCCTGCCGCCGCCAGGACTCCAGACCTGAGCCGCAAATCACCCATCTCAGCTCTGGGAGCCAACGGTCGGGCCTCCGTGTCCCCCGTCACGTCCATGTCGCCCACCAGTTTCTCACCGTTACCGTCTCCTGTGGCGCAGCTGACGGGTACCATCATTGGGGCTTGTCCTGAGCACATGAACGGGCGTCCACAGGGCGTCAGTTGTGACAAGTGTGACCTGATCCTGCAGCAGTCGCGGTCGTTGGGTGGGCAGATGGCATTCATGCACTCCCGCAACTCCTGCAAGACACTTAAGTGTCCCAAGTGCAACTGGCATTATAAGTACCAGGAAACACTGGAGATTCATATGAAAGAGAAGCATCCTGAGAACGAGTCGACCTGCATCTACTGTCTCACCAACCAGGCCCACCCACGGCTGGCCAGGGGAGAGACCTACACGTGTGGGTACAAACCATATCGGTGCGAGGTGTGCAACTACTCCACCACCACCAAGGGCAACCTCTCTATCCACATGCAGAGTGACAAGCATCTCAATAATATGCAGGAGCTTCAGAATGGGGGAATGCCCAATATGGACGGTTCTCTGGGATCTCAGTCACTTACCTCCCAGCAGCAGAGTCCCTCAGGCAGCATATACTCAGCACCCAAAACTCCAACCCCCTCCACCACACCTGCACCACCTCAGCAGCAGAAGCCTAAACCAGTGTGGCGGTGTGACGTTTGCAATTATGAAACCAATGTTGCACGTAATCTGCGCATCCACATGACCAGTGAGAAACATACGCACAACATGATGGTGCTGCAGCAAAACGTGAAGCACATGCAACAGCTGAGTGCGCTGCAAGGTAACGGAGGTGGTGGTGGTGGCCAGATAGACCCTATGGCGCTCCTGCAGTACGCCGGCAACCCTGCTGCTGCTGCTGCCATGATGGCCAGTATGGGCGTCGGAGAGAAGCCACCCCTGCCGGAGGCTGCCCTTGCTGACATTGCCTACAACCAGGCTGTGCTCATCCAGATGATGTCTGGGGGACAGATGCCTCCTGGTGGGCCCTTGGGACCAGGCGGGCCACTGGGTCCAGGAGGGCCACCAGGACATATGGGTGGTCCTGGTAGCCACCCTGGCCACGCTGGCGACCACCCAGGTCCGCACTTCGACCTGGGCCTCAACCCAGAGTCGCTGGAGCCGCCCCCTGAGCCTGTACCTCCCAACCCGCACCATGCCTTCACCTGCTGCGTGTGCTCCTCCTTTTCCACAGACTCCCTGGAGCAACTCACACTCCATCTCCAGCTGGACCGCTCTAAGATCAACGAGAATGATGTGTTGCTCGTTGTGGCTGGCAATTACATATGCAAGTTGTGCTCATACAAGACCAACCTCAAAGCCAACTTCCAGCTGCATTGCAAAACAGACAAACACTTGCAAAAGCTACAACACGTCAACCATATCTTGGAGGGTGGGCCACGTAACGAGTGGAAGCTGAAGTACCTGTCCAACACCAACCCCATGCACGTTCGCTGCAACCTGTGTGAATACTACACCAACAGCGTGCACAAGTTGCAGCTGCATGCTGCCCATCAGCGGCACGAGGTGCTCAACGTGCTGTTCCGTCACTTGTGCATTGCAGAGCACTCCATCCATGAGGAGCGTCGTATGTACACCTGCACACTCTGCAGCTTCACCACCCGTGCAAAGCTACAGATGCTGCACCACATCCGCTCCATGCGACACCTGCAGATGGAACAACTACACCAGATCCAGCGGCACGCGGAGGGCAAAGGAGGAACCCAGCAGGACATCGGCGATATCTTCAAGGTGGAGGAAGCCGAAGAGGAAGGACGTCATTCACCACCTGGTGGGTCTCTGGTTATTGTTTTTTTATGGTAGAATTGTCGGAGGATGCTCACTCTCAGTCATCAAATATTACACTTCACTCTGGTTACTGTTGTGTGTCGTCTGTTCATTTTTATTCCAAACTATCGGAGGATATTCATCCACCTCCTCTAAAATGTACTCCTGTCACTCTCCCACAATTCTCCTACTTTGTCTGAAAACATAAATTTTATTTAAAAACTAGCACAACATTAACTTCAAGAGAATATACCTTTGTCTTTGCTCTGATGTGCTCTGTTTATTACTACAAGTTAATAGTGATATTTCTTCTTGGTAGCTAGTATTATGTCATTGTGATATATATCTTATCAACCCGGAAAAATTTGCTTTCTGTGTGTAATTTAAATGCGGGAGTTATAGCAGATGGAAGGGTGGGGAGATAATGTAGGCCAGTATCTTTGGACTCGGGATCAAACGAAACTAACCAAAATAGGAGCCGCAATCTCGTTACCACACAAGGCTTTTTTTTTTAAACACCTCTTTATTAGCAATTTGTTTTATATATTACCCATTCATATCGCTATTTATATGTAAGGCTAGTTGGATCGTAGCAGTTTGACACGAGCACATCTGTATAATACGGTAGGATAATAAGGAGTGCTACACAGAATCGGACAAGTCGCCGAGTAAGGGGTGCTGCGATTTTGCCAATGAATTTGAAAGTATGGGAGCGATATTCACAGACATGGGAGACTGAGGCCCACATTTTTGTCGCGTGAGGAAGCTCCCTCACACCTCTTCCATGGCGATTTAGTTTTGGATACGGCTGGTTAATATATTTTTGTATATTATTTATGCAGAGTATGGCGTTGTTTGAAGGATTTATGTAACAGAATAGGACAGTAAGGTGTAATAAGGAAAATAAGTCGCTCAGGAAAAGGTGTTAGGGAGCTTCCTGACATGGGCCATAGACTTATCGTATTGTTAAGTTTTGCATCATACTTTAATAATCCTGTTTGTTAATGATACAGATTTAGTATACAAATGCAAATATAAAATTCTGGAGAACATGAGGAGGAACAGTTATTCCTTACGTAAAATAAATCGCTAAGGAAGAGGTGTCACGGTCTTCCCGTCAGTAACACCCTAAGGAGTCTGGTCGTCTGGTCGTAGCGCGTGTCTCAAGGTCGTCTTCAGTACAGGCATCACGTTTTTCATGGTGTGTGACGTAGGAGCCTCGCGTGGGAGACGAGAGAGAGAGCGAGAGAGAGCTAGAGAGCATGGGAAGGTTGTGGGAGCTGAGACTGGTGATGAGAGTTAAGTTCTGCTGCATGAGACAGAGAGAGAGAGAGAGAGAGAGAGAGAGAGAGAGAGAGAGAGAATTAAAAGCACAATAAGCGCCTACTTACAAGCTATTTTATCCAACAGACATTTGATGGGGAGTAGTAACGAAATGCATCTGTGTGTGTGTGTGTGTGTGTGTGTGTGTGTGTGAGAGAGAGAGAGAGAGAGAGAGAGAGAGAGAGAGAACTAACAAGGATCGAGGAGAGCCATATATAATCTAACTCCACCTTGCCTCACGGATAAAGGAAGTATAAACAAACCACGCAATAGGAGGACCGTCACCAGCGTGCGTGTCTCCTCTGTGACTAGTGTAGCCGCCACAGCACCTCTATTATTTTACGAGAAGCAGGTAGTGAGAGGTCTAGGCTCAGTATTTATTTATGGCACCTTGAGAATACCTGTCCAACACTGTCTTTAAGTCGTCGTCTCATCGGCAAAAGTAGCTCCGTATCAGCTGTCTCTAATTTATGTATATTGCACGTTAATATTCTCATCCATACAGTATACAGTAAGAAAATTAGGCCGATGCTAAATTGGTATATATAACTAGAGAACTGTTCTGTTGTGTGGATAATAAATCGCTAAGGCAAAAGTGCAGCACAGCTTCCCATCCTTTCAAGAATAATTCCTTAGATACGCTGAGAGATATTCCATGCCTTGAGACTATATATCCAGCACTGCCTTTATAGAAATGCCATACCTAGGACACCATGCTCGTCAAGTTATGCACTGATCTGAGACGGCTGTGGCGAGTGTTTATGTTGGATTTTCTTCCCTGTAATTTTCAAGACGTAGAATTTAAGCGATTTCCTTCCTTTTTGCGTGTCTCCCTCCCAAGTCTTTTTCTCGTTATTTCTTTATCCCATTTACTACTCATTACCGTCTAGACTCTCTCCATGCCTTCTCCCTTCCTTCTTCCCTCCTCCACCATTTTTTTTTCCCATAACCCAGCCTTTCCCCTCCTTTTTCCTTTTCCCATTCTCTTTTCTTCCTTCCCTTCCAGCCATTCCCCTCCTTCCTTTTCCTCCTTCCTACCATATCCACGTCGTTCTCTCATCCTTTCTTTCCTTTCGTCATACATCCTCTTCCTCCTATCGTCCCTTCTTCCTTCCCCCTCCCCTTTTCCTTTTCCCTCTCCTCCTTCCTTTTCCCCATTCCTCCTTCCTTTCCCCTCTCCTCCTTCCTTTCCCCTCTCCTTCCTCTCCCCTCTCCTCCTTCCTTTCCTTCCTTCATACTTCCCCACCCTCTCTCCTTCTTCCATTCCCCTCCATCCCTTGCCTTCAGCTTGTGCCTCACCCCCACCACCTGCCGCATCGGTCGTGTGCCTCGTATTGGGTTACTGCCAGAGAATGCCTCACCCTAGCCACGTGATTCTGATTTTATGTTCCGCCCTAAGGAAATGCGGACCCCCCTTTCTCTCTCCCTTTACCCATTGTCTTTTTTATTTTTTTTTGTGACTCTTCGTCTTTGGTTTCTTTTACTTTCCCATCCGTATTCCTTCGTCTATTTTTATTTTTTCTTTAACTTCCCTGTGTGTCTTCGTCTCTATTAGTTTCTTTCTTTAACGTCCTTATCTGTGTCCTTTCGTCTCCATTTTTTTCCTTTCTGTAACTTCGCTGCCTGTGTCTCCTCGTCTCTTTATTCGTTTCTGTCTTTAACTTCCCTCTCTGTATTCTTTTCTTTGATTGCCCTACCTAATGTGTTTTTTTTTTGGTAAGTCTCTCTCTCTCTCTCTCTCTCTCTCTCTCTCTCTTTGTTTGTCTGTCGAAGGAAATGAATACCTCCCTCTTTCTCTCTCTCCTCACTCATCGTATCCATTTCTTCTCTCAATTTCTTCCCCATCTATGTTCTTTTCTTTCCATCTCCTCGCTTTCTGTGCTTTATTTGGCAAGTTCTTCTATCTGTCTTTGTCTCTCTGTGTCCATCTCTCTATATCACAGTCTGTCAGCTTTCTCTTTACCCCCTCAGTCTGTGCTCACCCAAGCCACGTGATCTTGATTTTATGTTCCCCCATAAGGAAATGCGGACCTCCCCGTTTTTCTCTCTCTCCTTGCTCTCTCTCCTCTCTGTACCCTCTTTTTCTTTGCTCTTTTCTTTCACCCTGGTCCGCTCCAGTGAAAAGCGGATTTCCCTTTTTCCTCCCTTTATTCATTTTTTCTTTGCTCTTTTCTCCTTCTCCCCTGTGCTCCTTTATTTTCCCTTTCTATCTTATTTCCTCTTTTGCTGTCTGTGCTTCACCCCAACCACGTGACAGTTTTTATATTATGTTTTAAGAAGTTGCTGACACCCCTCTTTCTCTTTTCACTCTCTGTACCTGCGACCTTTATGTTTACCCTCTCTTGCCTCTGCTCTGTCTCTCTTTATCCTCTTTATCTGTGCTCTAATCTCTCTTTATCCTCCTTGGCTCTGTTCATTTTCCAAGCCCTCATGACTTTGCACTGTTCTTTCCACTTGTCCCCGTCTTACATGTCACCACTTCCTTGTGCTTCAAAGTTTGCGAATCTCTACAGCTGACGTCTTTGGTTTACATACCTACCCTCCAGGCTTACCTACTCCTTTAGTTCAGTCAGGCAGTTTATTTGAAGTCCTTTATTTTCCATTTATCTCCTTCTTTCGTACCACGTCACTTTATTAATACATAATTGCATATTGAAACCACTGTTCTCGGCCACCTTATTTCCGCCTGCGTATTAATCCTAGTATGTACTTTCTGTGTGTGTGTGTGTGTGTGTGTGTGTGTGTGTGTGTGTGTGTGTGTGTGTGTGTGTGTGTATTCCTTAGCCTTGCCTGTCTAATTGGTGCTTTTATGGCATATATCGGTTGATGTAGGTAGGTTTACTGTATATGTGTGTTAGTATATATGTTTGTGTATGCATGCATATGTGTGTATATGTGTGTGTGTGTGTGTGTGTGTGTGTGTGTGTGTGTGTGTGTACTTGAACCTCCATTGCCCCTGCCTGCTCTGTTAATGCTTTTCATGACTAGGGCTTGCATGGACTAGCCTCGTAGTCCTTGTTCCTGCCTCCCATTAGTGTGCATTTTGCCCCTTACGTGAGCCTGTCCCCTGCATCTGCTATTTGCCTGCTTGTTCTCTCCTTATTCTAGTGAAATTTGGATATATTTATTGGGGATTTAACTAATTTTTTGAGCGGATTTTGTGTGTGTGGGTGTGTTTGTGTGAGTGGGTGAGCGTGTGTGTGTGTGTGTGTGTGTGTGTGTGTGTGTGTGTGTGTGTGTGTGTAAGAGACAGACAGACAAACAGACAAATAAAAACTGAGAAAGACAGAATTAAATCAAGAACTGGAAAACCAAAACGAGGAATAACCACCAAAACAACAGACCACATCATCCAACACGAATATAAATGAGAAATAATATTCTCAAGTGGTCCTAACAACACCTCTCTGAATGCAAGAGGATGAAGGAGAGCGAGTCGATGGGGGCTTGTATGAAAACCCGTGTGTGAGTAATGTACAGGTCGCTCATAAAGTTCTTGGGTAACTTCAGAATTTAATAATCTTCCCTCTCACGATTGCCTGATGATCTGGAATGGGCTGGGTGTGGTGCATTGAGGGGTGTAAATGTGTGAGTGTGGGGGTGTTGTGCGGAGGTGTGTGGTAGGTTTGTGTGAAGGTGTTTGTGGTGGTGGTGTGAGGGTGTGTTGTGAGATGGACTGTGGTGTGATGTGTGGTTTGATGATTGTGTGTGGTATGCTGGTGTGAAGGTATTGATGTGATAGAGTGTGATATGTGGATAGATTGATAGTGTGAGGTGTGGAAGTGTTTTGCCTGAGATATGGGTGTGGATAGAATGGTGCTGTGACAGTATGTAGTATGAGGATTGGTAAGAAGTGAAAATGTTTTAGGGTGTGTGATGTAACATACGTGAAGGTGTGTTGTATGAGGTGTGAGGCTGGATGGAATGGTGCTGTGAGGGTGTGTAGTATTGCGGTGTGAGAGTGGCTGGTGTGATAATGTGATGTGTAAGGGTGTGATGGTGTGAAATAGGAGATGAATGGTATAGTGCTGTGTGTGTGATGTATGGTTGTTTGATGGTGTGATAATGTGGAGTGAGGTGTAATGGTATGAGGTGTATTGCAAGAAGGAAACTGTTAAGGTGAACTGTTGGGTGTGAGGGAGGTCATAGTTCAAAGTTGCAGTTGAGTTTAATTGGCACCTTAAATGCTAATGTGAGAGCAGTTGTTGGAGTGTGTATAATGAATGTGTGTGTGTGTGTGTGTGTGTGTGTGTGTGAGGAGGAGAGGAGAGAACAAATGAATGGTATAAAAAGTGTGAGGGGACGAGGGGGCTAGGATGATGTGTGGCAGGAAGTATGAAGACAAGAATGGAGGGATACGTGTAAGGACTAGTGTGAAGGGGACGGATGTGCGCAGTGAGTGAGAGAGCAGTGTGTGACAAGAGTGTGTACCAAAAAAAAAAAAAAAAGAGTAAAAAGGGTATATATTTGTAAAAAGAATGTGTGTGTTTGTGACGGTGAGAGATAGGTATGTGAGAAGACTGTTAGAGCGAGAAGAAGAGAGTGAGAAAGTGTGAGAGTGAGCGAGCGTGTCCCCGAGGAAGTTTATACCGGTGGTGGTGGGATGAATGGAGGAACAATAAAGCGTGCACCCATAAACCCCACCCCCCCCAGCCAAGGTCACGGGGCCAGCTCGGGTCAAGCGCCCCAACACTTTCTCCTCTCACACTGGTTCTCCCTCCCACTTCATTCTTCCTCTCCTTCCTTGTCCCACCTACCGTCATCCTTCCTTGTTCCTCCTCCCTTCCTTGTTCCTCATTCCTTCTTCCTTCCTTCCCTCTCCTTCCTTTCTTTTTCGTGTCTTCACACTGATTCATTTTCCCTCTTCCTTTTTCCTCTCTCTGTCCTTCCTTTCTTTCTTGTGCCGACTCCCTCAATTCTCGTCTCTCCCTCCCTCCCTTTCCCCATCATTGCTTCCCTCATTCATTCATTCGTTCACTGTGTCCCTACTTTTCATTTTGTCTGTCATTCCTTCCTAGTCCCTCTTTTCCAGTCTTTCCAATTTTCCTCTTCATATCCCTAGCTTTTTCCAGCTGTCACAGGTTCGATTCTTCCTATCCTAGTCTCCGCAGCATTCCTTTTCGTGACTTCCTTTCTCATTCTTCAATCTGTGTCCCTTGTTCTCGTGGGTGTACAAGGCTTCATAACACCTCATCCTTAGCGATTTAGTTCTTCATATAACAGTATTAGCTTGTATGATAATGGTTTCGTTAATACTGAAATAGTCTACACATACCCGGTACAGGTTTGTTTATTCAGACTTATAGATATTTAAAGGATGCAAGTATAACAAAAGAGAATATGATTTTGCCATATGAAATTGAACCACTTAGGAAGAGGTGTTGGGTTTCCACTTAAGGGCTCGAGAACATGGCCTTCACCCGTATTCTCGTCGGTTAAGGAAGCTCCCTAACACCTCTTCCTAAGCGATTTATTTTGCTCATTACACCTTGTTGTCTTTGGCGTTGCTTAAATTATTACACCTTGCCGTCTTCGGTGTTACGTAAATCATTGCATCTTGCCGATTCCGCGTCACTTAAATAATTCCAATATCACCATACTCTGCATAAATGGCGTGCAAAACTATATTAGCCTGCCGTATCCAAGAATAAATCGGTACGGGAGAGGTGTTAGGGAGCTTCTTTAATTGTCGAGAATACGAGCTCTTGTGCGTTTATGTATGCTTGGGTGCGTATGTAGGGATTGTGTATTGGTGCATAAACACACACTCGCTGTAAACATAACTCTCCATGGGCATGAGTACGGGATTTTATGAAGCCTTGAAAGTACTGAGGAAGCTCCCTAACCCCTCTTACTGAGCGATTTATTTTGCTTATTACTCAACGTTCTCTGACAATTACAAGAAGGGAAAAAGACGTCATCGTTTTGAAATGGGTAAGTAGGTTGAAGCTCCCAAACACCTATTCCTAAGCGATTTATTTAGGTTATTACTCCTTACTGTTCATCCTAAGCGATTCATTTTGCTTATTAATCCTAACGTACTAAAGTATATTAACCAGCCATGTCAAAAATAAATCGCTAAGGAAGAGGTGTTAGGGAGCTTCCTTTACCAACGAGAATACAAGTCATGGCTGTAATTTAAAAAAAAAAAAATCTTTTTTTTGTTTCTTTAGATTTACTGCAGACAAACGATTTCAGTCAGCCAGGAAAATAGCTCGTACTGAACACACACACACACACACACACACACACACACACACACACACACACACACACACACACACACACACACACACACACACACACACTCACACACGGCCCCGGAAACGCTACTTATTGGAAACCTTCGAAGGGATCTGGAACGCTTCACTCATTGCCATAAGCCCGAAAAATCGTGACTTACCGCTATTCCGGAACGTCACGAGGCCTTCCCACAATGCTTCGTTCACCTTGGCAGTCCGACCACTCCTTAAACGTGCGTATTTTGCCACAAGATTCCATACATTGATTGACGATAGGAAGAGAATTTTTAGTCTGTTTTTTCATATCTTTTCACTTCGTATATTTGATCTGCTGTTATTCTGTTGTTTTATTTTGAGGAAGAGATGTGTCATTTGTTTCTTCCTCATCTACCTACGTTATTGTTTTACTTATTTTTGTTTTCTCATATGCATTGTATATATGAATCTGTTTATCTGTCTCTCTCTCTCTCTCTATCTATCTTCTTACCTATTTTACCTCTCTGTATCTGTCTATTTATACCTATCCATATCGTTTATCTTTGCCTATCTGTCTATATGTCTGTATATCGCTGCGTGTCGTAATCCCGGAAGAGGTGGCCACAAACAAATCGCATCCACGTTACCCTGTTTTGCACTTGTGTTAAATTGCCCTGAGATGTCTCGTTACTGGACCAAGGCTTTGCAAATTTGATACTGTTACCCATCATTCATCCCAAACCACTCCACGACCACTTAACAACCTCATTAAATGCCACGGGGTCCTAATCACCTCGCCTCTTCATCTCTCCTTTATCTTCTCTTGTCTGTTATCTTCTTGGTGTCGTTTTTCGTTTCCCCCGACTAAATATCAAAGCCAGAAGGATTATCCAAGACTAGGCCTGTATTATCAAGGTTAAGGGCTCTTGGACCCGTATTCTCGTCGGTTAAGGAAGCTCCCTAACACCTCTTCCTATGCCATTTAGTTTGGCTAGAAGTCTAAAGTGAGCGAGAAGACCAGGCCAGGAATTGTCAAGTATGTGGTTCTGTAATATTTTCTCTTACATCATCCGTGCAAAGTATGACCACTGGGGAAATACAGAGAGCATAAGAGGGAATATCAAGGCCTTATATGCAGAATACAGCTCTATAAAGCCAGCAAGTCTCCAAAAGTCGGCGGGAATATCAGGCCAGGTATTGTCAAGTAAATGATGCTGAAATATTCTCTCGTGTAAAGTATTACCACTGGGGAAATGTAGATGAGGGAATATCAAGGCCTAATATGTAGACTAAAGCTCTATAAAGCCTAGATAATAAAAGAGTGAGGGAATATCAAGGCCTAATATGCAGACTAAAGCTCTATTAAATCTCTATAAAGCCAGGCAGCCAAAAGTCGACGAGAATGCCAGGCCAGGAAGTGCAGAGTCAAGCAAAATAATTCCCCTTTCCTTGGCAAAATAACACTCATCGTCGGTGCTGAATTGTATGTATAAATCTCGGGGAAACTATTCTCGCATCGACGGTGCAGCCTTCAGGAGCTGGGGGGTAGGAGGTACGATTATGCTTGTAATGATACGGCTTGTCTGTCACATGCGAGCGTTCTCTCCTCGTCCGCTTCATTATTACGGCTTTATGTGTGGGATTGTTCGCGTGTGTTGTGTGTGACTCTGTGTGTGTGTGTGTGTGTGTGTGTGTGTGTGTGTGTGTGTGTGTGTGTGTGTGTGTGTGTTTGCCGTGTTGCGTGAGTGTGAGGATTAAGTGTGTGTTTTTGTGTCGATTATACCGAAAGTCGTGTTTATGTGTAGACAGCGATGCGTTTCTTTTGTAGTGTGTGTGTGTGTGTGTGTGTGTGTGTGTGTGTGTGTGTGTGTGTGTGTGTGTGTGTGTTACAGACAGAGACAGTGAGACATAGAGAATACACCCATACGGTTACCTATATGTTCAAAAAACTGAGTCAAAAACTAGGTGTAATTCATTAATACACCCAACTCCCAATGTGTAAAAGATCCTGGATACATTATGCCTAGACCCATCCATAATTAAGGTGATCCAGGGAGGCTAAGTTGGTCGTTCATTAGGGAGAAGGTAATTTGCGTCAACCATAGCAATTAAGGTGCTGGGCTGTCCGCTGGGGGTAATCAAGGTCGAGGTGATGACGGGGTTTGGGGTAATTTCGTATTGCACCGTCAGCAAATGGATAGCTTTGATTTGGCTTGTCTTGCTGCCGTCTCACTACCGCGGATAAAAAAATAAACCCCACCCTTTCGTAATTTGGTTGCACTGGCCTCATGCGTGGAATTTTGTGATCGTATTGTTACATGAGCGACGCGAATTGAGGGACCAGAATGAGTTTTTTGGTAGAAGTTTGTTAAGGGAGATTCTAAAGCTCGGTTGATGATGATTGTGATTTAGATTAGACTGGGATTGGTTGAATTAATTCTGGTTATTTTGTATTTGATTGTGATTGTACTTGTCTTTGGATATACAATTACTTGGCAAATAAAATCCCAATAATAAGGTAGTTTTCTGCACATTTGTTATATAAGCTTTAAATAGGTATACATTAGTTATGTGAAGAAATCAGTGAAATATTATACACTGTTTTGTTTTAACTTGGCCTAAAATTCCGATCTCCATCGTAAATGCTGAGTTGTAACAATAGATTAATACCAGAATATTATGCTAGTCAATAAGAAGTGCTGTGAAAAGGATGTTGGACCGTAGCACTTTTTCCGCCACTGAGCTACGTGAAATAAGCTGAAAAAAATGCTGGGCCAAGTTAAGGTAAAAGAAGTATAGTCAACGAGCATTAAAATCAATCTGCATTATCCCATTAGGTGACTTTTTTTTTCTGCCGTCAGACGATTTTAGCCAATTTAATAGAGGCCCATTTTACTGAATGTATGGCTAATGTATATAGATATCTTCCCCTGGCTGGTCGAATTTAAAACTGAAATTGGAACCTTTATTGTAAATTCGACGGTTGCCTGTCGCCTGGAGAAAGATTGGAATGGAGTAGGGATAAGGAAATTTGTGCATTAATGAGTATCGTGTAGTTTTTTTTTTTTTTTTTTTTTTTTTATGTGTCCGACTCTGGGCATAGGCTTCACAGCCTGCTATCAAGGCCCAGCAGTCCTCCTACATACCATACACCTCTACATGTCACCACTTCGGCGCTAACACCCACCGTCCATATTGAATACATGCTAGGGCTGTCTCATACAGGACTGGTGTATTGGTATTAGCGGGGGTATTTTTACGACATGTCGGCGGGTCTTCTGGTAGATCAGTAAAGCCTGATGTAATGAAATTCAAATTCTTAAACTGTTCCCTGCCCCAGCCGGGATTCGAACCTGGGTCCGTTAGAACGGCAGGCCACCTCTCTACCGATTGAGATAAGCTTTCCTGTTGTATCCTATTAATCATTATGGAAGAGAGGGATTTAATGGAAAAAATAATGGTTGCTTTAATTGCCCTTGTAGTTAATAGGCATTGGTTATTAGCTTTCTTCTCGTAGGTTATTAATCATCAGTCAGAGATCCAGTCCAGTGCCTCCTTCGGTAGCTGCTCGGTAAATTAGGTCGAGTAGAATGAAGCGTCTCGAGTCATTAGCGAACCACGAGGTCAGTCAGCAAACAATGGGGGAGACTGGGGTGTTTGCGGTGCGGGGTGGTAGACAGAGGGGAGAGGGGAGGCGAAGAAGAGCTGGAGGGAGAGGAATATTGGGAGAGGAAATGGGGAGGGAGGCCTGGATAAGAAAGAAGGATAGGGTTAAGAGAGAGTGGAAGACTGAGGAGAGACAGGAGGACGAGTCTGAGTGAGAGAGAATGGAAGAGGAATCACTTAGGGAGAAAAGAGGAGAGAAGGAAATAGGGTTATTAAAATGGATAGGACTTGGAGAGGTAGAATGGGGGAGACAGAGTTTAAGAGATGACAGAAGGGAGGATCAGGAAGAGAGAGAGAGAGAGAGAGAGAGAGAGAGAGAGAGAGAGAGAGAGAGAGAGAGAAACTGAACGAAAGTGAGTTGGAAGGAAAAATGTATGACAGGGAAAAATAGGTAAACAGATATAATGCGAAGAGGAAGGACTGAGAGAGGAAGCAAGGTGAAGATTGAGAAGGAAGTGGAAATAGGAGCGCAAGGCAAAGGACATCACACATCTCCTCTTAAGATATTGTTTTCTGCTCTCCTATTGTCTTGGTCCCAGGTATTTCTTTGTCTGATTTTGTCTTCCCTCTGATTTTCTCGCTATTTCTCATTTTATCCCTTTATCATGATTTTCTTTCACTTTGTTTGCTTTATTAGTCCTGCAGTATTAACACTTTCTCATTCCTACTCGAAAACATATCAGTTTGTAATATATATTTTTTCTTCATATATTGTAATGCTTCACGTAAATTTAGTCACTATTTCTGTGTTTTCTTGTATTTAATTCACTATCCTGCTCCTGTCCTATTCTTTTTATTCCTCTCTTCATATTGCCATTTCTGCTCTCATCGCTGCCCATTATATTCTAATATTTCACAATTTTTATTTGCGCTATTTCTTTTAATCTCTATTTCTGGTCATATCCTGCTGTCCCTGCCTTGTCTTCAGTACTAGCATTTTTTTTTCCCCTCTCCGCGACTCTTGATTCATATTTCCAGGACAGCTCACGTTTTACGATATTTCCTGTTCCCCTGTCGTAAATCATCGTTATATCACCACTTCTCTTTAGTTTCCATTTATTGTTCTTTTTATTCTCTTTTTCGTATCTTTTAATATATCCAGTACTTGTTAATATTTTTGTCATCTCTGTTTGTCTCGCATATACGTGCTTCCTACGTGTCAACAAGTGGGTTGGTGGAGAGTTAGTGCCTATCCCCGTAAAACAAATAACTCGGTCAAATGGCCACCCCTTATGGGATTATGGCGTCTGGCAGTAGATAGATAAATAGATTCCCAGAATATTTGACTTTATTTCAGTTTCCTTTCTATCCCTCTATCTAGTGACAGACGCCTTAATCCCGTAAGGGGTAGCCAAAAACAAATCGCCTCCGTGTCGCCGTCCCCCGCCATTTCACTGCCCTGCTCCCAGCTCACACCTCCCTTTCTCATATACCTCTCCACACCTTTCTGCTTCCTTTATGTATCTTTATTTTCTTATGTTCCCATCGTACTACTTTCTTTGTATTTCTTTTATTGTCTTGCTCACTTTGTCATGCCTTCAATATAAGTGTTTTTATATTTCATTGCTGCTTCTTATTTGCCAACGTTCTATCAGTATTCCTGTTTTCTTTGACTATCCTTTAATTTTTTCCCCACTCCTACCAGTGACATATGTAATTTAATTTTCTTATCCTTTTCTTCCCTTCTCAGTGTCTTCGGTACTAACATTGTATCATTATGCCTCTGCTATTTCAGATTTCTGTGATTTTCTTTTTCTTTTTTTACTCCTGCTCATGACTTGTGATTTCTTTTAATTTTCTCGTCCATTTCAGCTTCTTCGTCATGTCTTCGGTACTAACATTCTTTCACTCTCCTTGCTACTCGTGATTCTGACTCCCTCAGACTTTCCCACGCGACACAATGCATCACGTCTGCCTAAACACACACACACACACACACACACACACACACACACACACACACACACACACACACACACACACACACACACACACACACACACACACACACACACACACACACACACACACACACACACACACACACACACACACACACACACACACACACACACACACACACACACACACACACACACACACACACACACACACACACACACACACACGACCCAATTCATGAACTCGGTCGTTTGGTCATTTACGCACAGAAGCCCGCGCACTGCCTGTTACTTGATCCCCCCATTGTTCCTTTATATTTTTTTTAACCAGTCGCAAAGATGCCTCTATAGACCAGCACATTGTCACGTATATTTTATTAGACTTACAGACAATGGCCTAAGCAGAACACAGATATATGTTGTAAATTATATATACACACAGACATCCCTGAGATCCTTTTGTTTATGTTATTTCATACTTGCTACCCACAGTCGATTTAATTCAGCTGCTTATGTTTGCAGGGACTGTAGCCTGTTTCATCATATCCCATTAGAACTCGGTGTATATTTCTTTAATGTTGCTACCTCATGAAGATTATATACATATTTATGAAGACGCCCGGATATGAGCAGCGGATACAATCATTTATTCACTCATTTATCTTTACAAGAAGGCAGAAGTGAAGATATGCGCATCTCCGCACATTGCTAACATCTTCCCTTGTTCTCTCTCTTCTCCTTTCCTCACACACCTACACACATATTGTATCTTACATTCTTCCTTGCCTCCTTTCTCTTTTTGGCCTTTCTCACCCCTCACCCACCACAAACAGTCCTTAGCCTTCCCCCCAAAACAGTTCTATCCTAACCCTTCACACACACAACCCTTTCCACACTTCCCCGTCTTCATCCTTCACCACAAACACCCTGACTCCCTGATCTTTATCTCCACACACTCACACTATCCCCTTTTACTTTTCCCTCTCCCTTTCACAACTTCTTCCTCTTCTCTCTCCCCTCTTTCCTTCCCTCACACTAACCCTCTCCACCCATTCCTGTCGTCCCCTCTCCCCCATCTACACACACACACGTAATCCATTGCTTCCTATCCTCTTTCCACTACCCTTCCCCCAGACCAAAACCCTTTCATCCTTCCCCTATCCCATCTCCCCCTAACATACACAACCTCGTCCACCACACCCTCTCCCATGCATACAACCATTTCCTCCCTTCCCTAAAACTTCTCCCTAACAAAACCCCTTCTATCTTGTCCTTGCCTCTCCCTCAGCTCGTCTTCTCCCTATATCACACATATAACCCTATTCTACCCTGGCTGTTCTCCCCTCTATTCTCCCTTGCCTTTACTCTCCCTTCCTCCTTCCCCCCACACACATTTCCACACACAACCCCATCCATCCCTCGACCCCTCTTTCTCGTCATAAACCCCTCCCCATCCCACTCCACACACAAGGGAGCTACAGCGTGGCCCCCCCCCCCCCAAACACACACGTCCTCATTAACCCCACAATTAACCACAACAGTACGTGAAGCTGGGGACTGGAATGTGTCGCATGATTGGGGGACTGGGAACTTAGTAACACCTTTTCTTTAGCGATTTATTTTACTAACTTCATTATCCTGTCAAATGCAACTGGTACACACTACGTTACGACAAGTATATGAGATAGACACAGGAGAATGTTAAGGCGTTGTAGGCAGAATAAATCGGTATGGAAAAGGTACCACGGGACATCGACTTAGAAAATAAACCCATGTCGCATAATTGGCGAGGGAGGGGAGGGGAGGAAGACGCAATCCAAAATACCAAGCCGATTTAATTTTCTGATTTGTGTGGCTTTTCCAGACTGCGATGAAAATGTCACTTGATAATTGCCGTCGCCTTTTAGATTTTTTTTTTTTTTTTTTTTTTTTGGGGGGGACGGTGCTGTAAAGGTCGATGTAATTATCTTGACCCGGAGCCGAGAACGCTAGGGATCGAAACCGCCGAAAATTACAATTATGCTGATTACGGTAGCGAGGCGGTCGGAGGGAAGGGGAAACATACACACACACGTACACACACACACATACACGCACACTTACACACATAAGCACATACATACATACATACGTGCATACATACATACTGTACACACACACACACACACACACACACACACACACACACACACACACACACACACACACACACACACACACACACACACACACACACACAGGGCCTAGTTTGGTTTCGGACGCAGCCAGGCTTTGTCGTGGAATTCCTGATTAGCGAGTAATTATTGGCCGTTGGCTTTGCTTAAACTGCCTTCGAAAAGTTAGAATTATATTTCTTTTTGAGAGAGAAAGAGAGAGAGAGAGAGAGAGAGAGAGAGAGAGAGAGAGAGAGAGAATTAATTTTTTATGTTACTTCTTGTACACATGTTTTGAGAGATGGACCATTTTTCGTACATATCTTTTTGCATAAATTACTAACAGCTCGTCCACTAACTGTATTGCAAGTATGAAGCTGGCACAGTTGCACATAATAAGCTTTATATTTGTATGTGATTGCAAAAGTAAAATGAGATTCCTATCCACCGTGCAATCAGATATTCATGAGTTCACTTATGCCTTTTTATTATTATTGTTATTAGTAGTAGTAGTAGTAATAGTAGTAGTAGTAGTAGTAGCAACAGCAGCAGCATTTGACGTCCGTAGTTTTGAGGGAGCATATAAAAAATCTTTGTCTTTTTCGTATTTTTTTTACATTCAGGGATCGGAGACACAAGGTTAAAGCAAATAGCCCCTGATTGTTTCGTTAACTAGCTGAGTCTTGTGGTTTCAGCGCAGAATTAGGGGCATGAGAAAGGTGTCGGATCCTATGAGGCTTTCCCGACCTCAGTGCTCCTTGATTGTTCGCGCGGAGGTAACGTAGCTCAGGGGGTTTTCGCCTCTATAGTCTGGTGGCGTAAGGGTCTCCAAGGCGACGAATAAAAAGCGTCATGCGTCGAAGTAATTTGGGAAGGGCCGGGGCAATAATGACGGCGAAAGGTAATTAACCAGAGGCATTGATCAAAAGGAAACACAGTGGCCTCGCTAACACAGCCCCTTCCAGCTTTATTCTCTTTGTCTCTCTGTGTGACGGACGGAATTACGCTTATAGGGAAATATAATCGCTGTAGCAGTAGTAATATGGGGATGACCTCACTGTTAACAAAGCTCCTTCCAGCTTTGTTATTCACTCTGTCTCTCTGTCTGACGGTCGGAATTACGCTAGTAGGGAAATATAATTATTGTGGCAGTAGTAAGATTAAAATAAAAGAGGGGTGACTTTACTGATATGATTAAAGGAGGACACTGAACAAATGAAAAAGTCGCTAACAGAGGCACATTCTCTCTCTCTCCTTCTGATTGTTACCTTCCTTTGCTCCTCCTTCATTAGTCACTCTTTCTTTTACTTTCGCACCTTTCCTTCTTCACTCATTTTATTCTCCTCTCCTCTTCCTCCTTTAGCCTTTCATTCCTCCCGTTTTCCCCCCTCCCATCTTGTTTCCTTTCCCTCCTACCTCTCTCCTCCCTTCCCTTCTTCTCTCCCTCCCTTCCCTCATTCTCTCCATCCCTCCAGACATCGCCATGAACACGCAACACACAGCTTTTTATTCCAATGACCGATAACTATAACCTGTCAGGCACTTACACTTCGACGTATCCTCAGCTGGGGTAACACTGAGATACAAACACCTTTCATGTTTCTACAGTACTTTATTATTTTAGTTTTTAAGGTAACATGGGAATAAAGGAGAGAACGAGAGAGCTTTATCATCTGTTAACCTACGTGTCAAGTGGGGTTGGTGGAGGATTAGTGCCCCTCCCTGTAAAAAATTAACTCTGAGCCCTTGGCCACCCCGTTTGGGATACGTGGCGTCTGGCAATGAATGAATGAATGAACTTGTCTTTACCTGGGGCAGCTTGTACATAGACTTACTGTTTTTATTTTCATTTTTATTTTTTCTCAGAAGGCAGTCAGCGAATTAGTAAAAAAGCGAGAATGAATAGAGGGCTTTATGATCCACCTGACGTAGATTTGCTATGAGAGGATCGAACTTAAAACACCCTTGTTGATACAGGAACACCTTTTCTTTATCCTTTATTGCTTGGAATAAGGAAAGAATTGTGAGAAAGAGAGCGAGACCGAGGATAGTGCTTTATTTTCCGTGTCTAATCATTAATAGGATCGAATCTGGAACTCTCAGTGAACGGAGAAATACCTGCCTTATATTCTCATTTAATAGGAAATGCTACGAGGGAGAGAGAGAGAGAGAGAGAGAGAGAGAGAGAGAGAGAGAGAGAGAGAGAGAGAGAGAGAGAATTTTTAGCCCGTTGTCCCAGATTCTTATAAACGGATCGAAGTTGGACACGGTGAGACAAAACTTGACCTGGGGGAGAGAGCGATCGATGGACATGTGGTGAGAGAGAGAGAGAGAGAGAGAGAGAGAGAGAGTCTGGGTGGCGTCATGTATACCTGGAAAAGAAGTAGGAGGGAGTAAAGGAGGGAGGGAGAGAGGAAAGGAAGAAAGACTGACTAGATAAAGAGGGTGCAAAGAGAAATTAACACTGTCATTATTTTGCCCTTTCAGTCTTACACTTTTTTATTTAGAGAATCGCAAGACTATATTCAGCATTATTAAGAAGTCTTTGGAGTATAAGAACAGATTCATTCTTTAAGTGACTCCTTAGACTTTTTAGATAAAATGCTTTCGTGTAAGGTGTAGTGATGTATATAAGTACTTCCACAAGAGCAAGATTCAGACAATATTTCAAGCATATTAAGGTTGGGTAATATTCTGAGTGTGGAACTAGGATCTTAGCTAATCTACCCAACATCAAAATTAAGCACACACACACACACACACACACACACACACACACACACACACACACACACACACACACACACACACACACACACACACACACACACACACACACACACACACACACACACACACACACACACACACACACACACACACACACACACACACACACACACACACACACACACACACACACACACACACACACACACACACACATGATAAGGCAAAACATCCTCACTCGTTGGGGGAGGAGCGACAAAATAGGAATGGAGGGCACACTACTGGCGGGGAATTGTCACCTAACTTCGTCTCCTGATTGTACCTAATAGCAAGAAAACTCCCAGGCCAAAAACTCGAGCATTATTCCAGCTTGTAACTAAAATTCCCCTTAGTCCATTCCCGCTGAAGGTTAGCATGTCAATCAAGGAAGCTAATTGCCAAACTTATATCGCATGTTAAATTTTTCCACAGGGCCCAGGCTTGTGTTTAGTAAGTCACGGATGTAAAATTAATGAGGCTTTCCTTCCCTCACCTTCACCGCCCCCTGGTCTGTGTTTATGGACTCTTTGGAGTGTCGTAACGCCTTTTGACCAGCTATTTATTTTGCGTATTTCATCGTCTCATTATCTTTCTTCGTATTTGATAAACCTCCCTTCTCTTACCCCATCGCTACCTTCACAGTTGCTCCCTTGCCTTTATTTTTAGTCCCTTTTGTGTCGTAACGTCTCTTCTTTAGCGATTTATTTAGCCTAGTTCATCCTTTTTATCTACTTGCACGTTACTGAATTAAAGTATGTTGATATGAGAAATAAATAAATAACATGAAAGAAAAAATCGCCAAGAAACATTAACAACGAAATCACCTGTACCACCCAGAACATGGCCCCCCTGTCATGTGAGTAAGGCTTGGACGGGAGAATAGGCACAACCTCTCTCTCTCTCTCTCTCTCTCTCTCTCTCTCTCTCTCTCTCTCACACACACACACACACACACACACACACACACACACACACACACACACACACACACACACACACACACACACACACACACACACACACACACACACGTATTCCTCATTCCAGTCCTAACACATTCACGTGACTCATTCTCAGCTGAAAACCACTCACCACCACCACCACCACCACCACCATCATCCTTGTTCTGTGAGTGAGACTGAGAGGTTCTTTAGACATCACTCATCTCTGTCCCATTCTAGTGTCAAGTTCTAGATTAGTCCTAGATCCTTAATTTCACCCCACCCTGGTTAGATTTAGTTCTTTCCCATCTAACTTCCATGTCTATTTATTTTCTCTGTCCCTTTTTCTAGATTTAGTATAGATCTTATGTCTGATTCCCTCTCAGCTAACTCACATCTTGCATAGGTCTTAAGTCGGTGTAATTCTTGAGTTTTGATAGTGGATATTTAGTGAACCTCTAGTCCTTCCCCCACCATCACTACCACCGCCCCTCTCTTATAAGTGACGCTTGGAGGGATTTATTTAGGCACAACCATCCTTTTCTCTCTCATGCCTCTCTCATTCCCTATTTCAGAGTGTAATTTTAGTCGAATTAAGCTAGTTTCATCCCACCATTCCTAAGTTTAGATTCTCTCCTGGCCGACTCTGATCTTTCCTTTACTTCGCTATCTCTTCTCTGTTCTCCTATCTCTCCTCTCCTCAATATCCCAGTCTCTTCTCTCCTCTGATTCCCTATATCTCTTCTCTTTCTTCTCCTTATCTGTGTCTACATTTCCTTCCACTAAAGAACCCCGTCCCCTGTGTTAATAAAGCCTGATTTCTAAATTTTATTGCACCTCACGCAATAGCCTCCTCTGAAGTCATCCCCCGTCCTAATTCAATCCTATTTCTAATTCTATACTCTTCTTACTCTAACTTGGCCTAAAATTCTATCTCTCCATCTTCATTGCTTAACTGTAACAACAGGTAACACTCCAATATAATGCTAGTCACGAAGGAGTGCTATGGAAAGGGGATAGAGCCGTAGCGTTGTCTTTTTCTGCCACTGAGCTACGTCAAATAAACAGCAAAAGGACGACAATTTGAGCCAAGTTAGAGTAAAAACGGTGTAGTTCAGTCTAACCCGTCCTATTCCACCCGACACTCACCCCATTCCACTCAGCACCCACCCCACTCCACTCAACACCCACCCCAGTCCACCCAACACCCACTCCACCCAACCCAACACCCACCCCGTTCCACCCAACACGAACCCCGTTCCACCCAACACCGACTCCAGTCCACCCAACACCAACTCCATTCCACCCAACACCCACCCTGCGCCACCCAACACCCACCCCACTGTAATTCCATATTCTTTCCTGTGATCGAGCTTTTACTGAAGTACCCCACCCATTTCCTAAATTATTTCTGTCTCACCTGTCCAACTTTCCGAACCACCCTTCCTTATCTACTTATGCGTAATTCTACCCCACTTTCACACACTTACCCTCACTTAAACCAGAACTTTACAGACTTAATCCTTTATTCGGGTATCTGTCCCATTGTTAGTCATGGGCATTTTCAATACCATCTTTTCATCATTCTGTTAATTTTCATATTTTGTTATTCATCACACACACACACACACACACACACACACACACACACACACACACACACACACACACACACACACACACACACACACACACACACACACACACACACACACACACACACACACACACAACTACTTTCAAGCACCTTAGAATTCTCAGTTACTGTCTACAATCAGATTTCGACAGTAGATTTACACTACAGAATTATCTGTTAACTTTCTGTTCCTGTTTCTTAGTGTGAAATGAGACTATAGCGGTGGCGGTGGTAGTGGTAGTGGTTGTGGTGGTAGCGGTGGTGGTGGTTATTATTATTATTAATCTTGACAGTGCTTTTGCTAGTTCTGTTTCTATGCCTAAGTCTTTTCGCCCAAAGTAATAAGCGTGATTTGTGAATTAGAAACTGTATTGCAAAGTAACTCTGCTGCCCTTACCTCATACATTTGGGTTTTCCAGAATTGCCTAGGCCTTGTGTTGACTTAGGAAGCCTTGGGGAGAAAACTGTCATTGTAGTCACTTGTGTAATATGATCAGACCAATAAAGAGCTGGAGACCGCATGACGTGCAAGGTCAGAGGGGGTCAGGCTGGCGAGGTGAAATGGTGTGTGTGTGTGTGTGTGTGTGTGTGTGTGTGTGTGTGTGTGTGTGTGTGTGTGTGTGTGTGGCCTTGTGTAAGTGGCTGAGGGTAATTTTAGCTTGCCTTGCTGTACAGTTTCACACACACAATTTTCTTTACCCTGTTAAGTACGGAAGCTAAATAATAGGTACCAAAGCTAAATCGTTTCACACACACACACACACACACACACACACACACACACACACACACACACACACACACACACACACACACGCACACAGACGCACACGCACGCGCACACACACAATTTTCTTTACCCTCTTAAGTACGAAAGCTAAGTATTAAGTACGAAAGCTAAATCGATTCATATACACAATTTCCTTTACCCTCTTTAGAACGAAACGTAAATAAAATTGTCTGGTGGAGAATAATTTTATCTTCCCTCCCCAGTGCCTATGTTTTTCCTGTTCTTCATACAGTCGAGTGATTATTACATAGGAAAAGGAAATCTTCTGGTAGTGCAGGAGTTAAAAAAAAGATCAAGTAGAAAAATCATACTTCTCTTTAGCAATATTAGTAGTAGTAGTAGTAGTAGTATCTTTATGTATTTTTTCTTAATGGATTTACCCTTTTTAATGTAAATAATGGATCAACTGAGACTACAATACCATCATTCTCGGTTTGATTTTTATATTTTCAGTTTTTAGACTATCTCCATTTCCTTATATTTCCCAGTTTGGCGGCCTAGTTCCTTGATATTTTGCTTTTTTTTTTTTTTGAGATCCCCATTCCTCACTGCTTTTTTTCCTATCTTCTTTCTTTTCTCTTTCTTTTTTATTTCATTTTTCTTTTTCTTTTTTTTTAGATTCCAGTTCTTCACTGCCATAACCTATTGTATTTCATGTAAGGCAGCAAGTGGGCTAAAACATACTGGCGCCATTGCCACTCCGTAAACATAGAGGCACAGGGCCAGTCTCAAGGTATTGCGCACTCTTTCACGTAGGATTTAATCAGGAGCAATTGGCGAAGGGTTGAGACTTGAGGGGGGTGGGGATGGGGATGAAGGTGGAGGGATGGGAGGACGGGGAGGGGTAAGAATGGTGCTGGGGTGAGGGTAGGGGGAAGGGGAGAGGGCGTACTACTGGCTGGGGGTGTCAGGAATGCTGGGGAGGGGAGGGGAAGGGCGAGGGGGAGAAGGATAGGGAGAGGGAATAGTGGTACTGATGCAGGGGGGGATTGGGGAACGGTGGTGCAGTGATGGGGAGGGAGGGGAAGGGAGAGATGAGCTTTCAGGGAGTATGAGAGGGGAAGATGGTACTTTTTAAGAGAGGAGAGGGGTAAGAAATGGAAGAGAAAAGGAAAGGGAGGAGAGGGGAATGTATAGTTGGGGAGGGGAAAGGGAGAAGAGGGGAGATAGGGTAGAACCGGACCTGTAAGGGTGGGGTTAAGCAGGAGGGGGTGGATAGTGAGGGGAGGGGGTGGATAGTGAGGGGAGGGGGAGATAGTGGGGAGACTTACCTTCAACCAACCACATCGCCACAACCGCACCACCAACGCTTCTGTGCTAGCTAGCCTACCCACACCAGCCATACCCGCATCCCCACACTGAATCACTCGTCCACTTGTATCACTCATGCCTCCATCTCACCAATTATCGAATCACACCCTGGTAGTGCCATCGTCTCGGGAATTTAGAGAGAGTAAGAGAGAAAGATAGTGAGAAGGTCCTTACCAGCTTTGTACTGTTCCACCGAGAGGGCCGTGATGATGGCGCTCGTTGCTAAGCAGGATACCACCACTTAAGCAGTTAGCTCGTACCACACCACCACAAAACACCATTTACCACCTCACCACCGCGGGTATTCATCACACCCATTTAACCCACCCCCAGGTTCAACAAGGGAGTCATCACGTCACCAGCACCACATCACATTATTCACAATCATCTCTTAACCTCTTACACACATACACCCGCAACTGTCACCAATCCTCAGCTGGCCTAATGTCAACCTATTACATGGTTAGAGTATTAAATGCCAACAGACATTTCAGTAAGCTCCATAAAAGCAGAAAATATATAGACTTTTGTAAGCTACCACATACTTCCAGTTGACCTTAATTCTCAGTTGGCATAATTTCGACCAGTTACATCATTCAGATATCACGTACTTATCAGTAATAATTTTGGATGTCTACACAAAAGAGGAATATATATATACAACTTCTAGAATCACTACATACGTGTATTGTCAGTAGACATGAGTCATTAGCTGGCTTAATTTCAACCAGTTCATCGTTTAGAATATCACATAATAGTAATAATTTGAGAACTGTTTATTAAAAAAGAAAAATGCTTCTCACACACACACACACACACACACACACACACACACACACACACACACACACACACACACACACACACACCATTAAATATTACATACCATCAATAACTTCAACAGTCTATAAGAAATGCATGCCACCATCACCACACTGCCTTGCCAGTCCTTGTATCACCATGGTTAACGTTATGTCTTCTGTTCTTTTTCACTTATAATACCGGGCTTCCATTTTACGTCTTCATCAGTCGTTTTTATCACACTCCCTCGTTCAGTGTGAACTTCTGGTAATCAACCCAGTTCCTCCCAGTTCTACTTAGTAAAGTTCTTCTGTAACACCTAAGTTCGTAACAGTTGCAAATTTCACTAGCTGAGAAAATGGGTTGTATAAACAAAGTCTTTCCTATACACTCATGCCCTTTCTAGATAGTAAAATTTCCTGTATAAACATTACAGTTTCTCCTAGACGGCATTGTTACCTACCACCCAGCCTTCCCTAGAGAGCAAATTACGTATATATTGCATTATATATTAACTCTGCCTTCTCATCGTCAGGTTTATCGTTATAGCAGAACGTGCATCCCTCAGGCTTCATTATTCCTTCGTTATTACCTCTGTATCTTTTCGTCAATTCTCTATTAGCTCTCTTCATAATATATATATTTTTATTAACCACGTGTACACTCAGTATCTTTTCGTACGTCTTCCATTAGCTCTCTTCATAACCATTTTTATTTACCACGCCATTCGCTGCAGTCATTAAGCTCCCCCACCTCCCTCCTTCGTTCCATCCTGTGTAATAGAACTCTGGCTCCCTCCCTTGGCTCCCTCCCTCCCTCTGCCTCTCGCCATTTCATTACTCTTCCACGATACTATTTCTTTTATTTACCCATTACTTTTTACTTTTTTCGTCTTTAATACCTTTACCACAAGCGGACTCTCATGGTCAGGAAATCTTTAAAATGTCCTGATAATCTTTAAATAAAAACTAAAAAGTAATAATAATAATAATAATAATAATAATTAATAATAATAATCTAAAGGCTAATGGAGATGGCTTCTAACTCATCCAGTACTAGTCTTTGTTTCATTCAGATAGCGTATTTTTGTATCATATGTGTGCATCCTCCTGACTTTTTTCCTTTTTCCTTTGGAGAAACACTTTATAGTGATGCAGTTTAAAAAATAGCTGCCATTAACCCCTTCACTGCTTGATTTCTATCCCAGAGCTGCTTAAAATCGTATGGTGGCAACAAGGATATTATTTACATTGTTAGTACCCAATAACGAGACGAAATTCTTCCTCCCACAGCTCTCATAGATCTGTTCTTATTCACGATATTCATTCTCGTATTTATCATTAACTTTACCATTTTCTTCACTGGCCTAAAGAACAAAAATCCTCCCATACAATCGCTGCTCTACGTCACCTACATGAATCCTGTCAGCATGAAAGGACGTGGTGTATTGTCGACCTTTTGTAATTCTCTGATTCTCTCTCTCTCTCTCTCTCTCAATGTACCTTGATCCCCACCATGGTTTTGTCTCCCCATCACTCTTTCATTTTATTTTTTCCACTTGGTTCTCACTCATCCATGATTTTCCCTTTTCCCATAATTCCTCTCCCCCCCATTAAACTCATCCTCTTTGGTTCTCTCTTTCACGATTCTATCTCTTCTCATGGTCCTTTTTTCCTCATGGTTCTTCTCAATGGTTCTGTCTTCATGGCTTTCTTCTCCCTCCCCATAACTGTCTCCCTCCATGGTTCTCTGCCCTCATGGTTCCCTCCCCTTCATGGTTCTCCTATCCCCCCATGAAGTGCTCCGTGACGCCCCCATTTCTCATCGTTGCGGGAGGTGGGTGGGTGGATGGGTGGGATTGTAGGTGAGTGGGTGGGATGGTAGGTGGGTGGGTGGGTGCGGGTCGTGGCGGTCTGATCTCATTACCACTCATTAGGTGAGATTACTGCCCGCTCCTGCTGCTCTTGTTCCAACCCACCCATCCTCTCTCTCTCTCTCTCTCTCTCTCTCTCGTTTCTGAATTATTGGTCACTTTCGCAGACATTTCAGTATTTGTACATTTATTCCTGCTCATAACGTTTTGCATAAATCTTCGTCCACCCTCACCCATACTCTCCTCTCCCAGCTTCGTCTGCCTTTCCCTCTTTGTCATGTCTTTATTATTTTTACTTATACTTATGTGTTACTAGGGAATTATTTATTTTCCCTTTGGCAGTTTAACGTTTGATATATTTTGTCTATAATTATTTGGTGATACTTATTTCTGTCACACTTTTTGTTCGTTTTTTTTTTTTTTTTTTTTTTTTTGTCATGCCCCATACCTCCTCTCCTGGTTGTGTCTGCTAGTCTCTTTCTGCTAATGTGTGTGTGTGTGTGTGTGTGTGTGTGTGTGTGTGTGTATGTTCTATTCCACTGCTGATTTATTGGTTGCTTCTTTTGTCTTTGTGCTTCTTACGTATATATATTTACCGCAGATGACTTCATTCCATCCCACCTCGCCTTATGTGTCCGCGTATCTACCCTTATTTTTAATTTGGTTTTATTACTGTTCCTTTATTGCTTATTTTAACTATTTTCGTCTATTTCTTATATATACTGTTACCTATTGCATCAGCCTTCAATCCTTTCCCAGCCTCTTTTCTTCTCTGTTTTTATTTTTTGCCGAGTTACTTGGTACCTTATTGGTGACATTTGAACTTTTCACATAATTATTCCAATTCTTGCATCCGGCTTCTTGTTTTAGGCTGTTATTCTCTCTCATTCTCGTGTGTGTGTGTGTGTGTGTGTGTGTGTGTGTGTGTGTGTGTGTGTGTGTGTGTGTGTGTGTGTGTGTGTTCAATTCTTCCACTGCCTTATTGGTTAATTTTACTGTATTTTTGTTTATTTCCCATTTACCGTATATTTAAATTTTCTTTCATTTGGCTTGACTTCCATCACCCCCATCTTTTTGCATGTGTTAGTCCGTCTTTTTTTATGTATATTGTATTTCAACTTGTTTTATTTTCACGTATTTATTCTGATTTCTTCCTTTCATCCTTCCTCTACAAGTTCATGTACTGTTTGGTCCTCTTTTGTCCTCTTGTTTTTGTTATACTGCTTTCACTATGAGAGATCCCCCAGATACTGAAGAAAAACGTGACTGTTATACTATGTTCACTTTAACTTGGCCTAAAATTGCCATCCCTCCACTTGAATGCTGAGCTGTAACGAGAGGTAAGCACCAGAATATGGTGCTAGTGACCAAGAAGTGCTATGGAAAATATAGAGCCATAGTATTGTCTTTTTCTGCCACTGAGATACGTGAAATAAGCAGCAAAAGGACGAAAGTTTGGGCCAAGTTAAAGTGATTGAACTGTAGTGTTTGCCACCCGGTTATGAGATTTGTGATTCGTCCTTCCTACCTTGCGTGCCCGTTAACTTACGTACCCTCCTTGCCAGTGTGTATGCCTTCTTTGCTAGTGTGTGTGCCTTCCCTGCTAGTATGTGTGCTCCCTGCTAGTGTGTGTGCTCCCTGCTAGTGTGTGTGCCTTCCCTGCTATTGTGTGCTCCCCTTGCTATTGTGTCCTACCTGCTAGTGTGTACGCTTCCCTGCTAGTATGTTCACCCCAGCTAGCTTGTTCTCCTTGCTAGAATGATCCCCAGCTAGTGTGTATGCCTCCCTGCTGGTACGTGTGGCCTCTGCTAGTATGTGTTCTCCCTGCTAGTATGTTCCTCTTGCTAGTATGATCCCCCTGCTAGCGTGTATCCCCCCTTCCCCTTCCCCCTGCTACCTCAGTCAGTCACGAGAGAGGGTCAGCTCCTGCCACTACCGCTACGGATGTCCTCTCATTGTCCTTCCCGGCTGCCCAAATTGCCCTCACCCTCTTCCTTGTGCCACTGACTTTCACACACACACACACACACAGGAACGATGTGATTGTGATTTTATTTTCGATGCTTTAGAAACAGAAGTGGGCGAAGCAAATCAATGTTGTGATGGTGATAACGATGACGGGGATGGTTTTTTGGAATTACTAATATTTGTAGCACATTTGTGAAGATTTTTTTTTAATTACTAATCCACCAGTATGCGTTAAAATTTCTCAGACCTGTAAGTACATAGACGGTCAAATTGATGTTATAAAGGACATAATTACTGCAGGAGGTTTGTGTCTTGTGGCAGTGGCATCTAATTCCCTTCCGTTTTAGGGTACAAAGTATAGCCCCATGGTAGCCGATTAGGAGGATGGGAAGAAGAGGAGGGGCCACAGAGGGAGGGGAGAGGGGACATAGAAGAGGAGGAGGAGGAGGAGGAGGAAAGGGATAACGATGGGGATGGAGTTGCGAAAGGGGAGGAGAAAGAGGAAGCGTAGAGACAAGGAGGAGGAGGAGAGGGGTGAAGGTATGGAGGAGAGGGGAACGCAGAGGAGAGGAAAGAAGAGGAGATGGAGGAGGAGGGAGAGAGTGAGAGAAGGCACAGAGGAGGAAGAGGAGGAGAAGAAGGAAATAGACGAAGATAGGGAGAGGGACGCAAAGGAGGAAGAGGAGAGAAGTACGAGAGACAAATACGGAAAGCAAAAAACCAGGTGGGGGCGATGGGGGTTGCAGAGGGTAGTGATGTTAATTTTGCCCTGAACGAACTGTCAGCGAGTTGTCCACAGCAGAGATTTCCGCCAGGCGCCACTCTGAAGGCCACATAAAGGCTGCGGCGTTAGGTGATCTTAAAACTAAATCCGGAATTGGCAAGTTTTAGTGTTCGTAGGTGTGGATTTTCTCAACGGTACCCCATTTATATTAATATGAAGGAAGGTGATGATAATGATAATGGTGGTGGTGGTGGTGGTGGTATCGATTGTGATTTTGAAACGCCCGTAAACATGACAAGGACTTCGATTTGTGTGTAAATCATTAACTATTATAGCATAGTCATGCGCTCTGTGGCACCCTAACAGAAGATAATTTATCATTTTATAATTTTTAGACATACAGCAGAACCCCGACATCCAGAAGGGCGTCTTTTAACCTGAGGAAGATACAGAAGTGAAATAATCATCTTTGAGATTAAGAGGATTTAACTCTATTTTACATGACCCACTAGCAAGAGGTTATCGAATGAAAGTATTCTCCTTGTTACAGCAATCGGAATATTGGGAAATCTGTGTAAGGGACGAAGTACTTAACATTATGCTATTTATCCATTTACAGTGCTTTATAATATTCTTACGTGTTTAAGAGAAGGAAAAAAGCATCAGTTTTAGTAGCCTGAGATAACCCTTCCCTAACCTGACCCCTCCTGCCTGTCGCCGTCTCCTTACCCCTTCCTCTCCCTCCCCTCCCTCCCACGCCGTTCCTCTCCCTCCCCTCCCTCCCACGCCGTTCCTCTCCCTCCCCTCCCTCCCACGCCGTTCCTCTCCCTCCTTCCATTGCTGTCTTGTCGTCTCCCTTCGCACTCCTCCTCACTCCCTCCCTCTCTCCCTCCCTCTCTCCCTCTCTGTGTTCTCCCCCTTCCTCTCCCTCTCTGTGTTCTCCCCCTTCCTCTCCCCCCCCCCACAAATCTCCCCCCCCCCACAAATCTCCCCCTTCTCCCAACCTGCCAGCACCAGCAGTACCAGGCAGACTCTCCCCCTCTTTATTCCTCGAACTCGTCTTCCTTCTTCACAATTAACCCCTTCACCACCAGGACATATTTTCTTAACTCCTTCAGTCCACTGACTTATTTTCTATTTTCTTCTTTCAGACGATTTTATGCTCATTTTACCTCTGGGCGATTTTATTCAGCTTAGGGAGAGACTTAATTTTACGAATAGGATAATAAAGACAATATCCCCACTGCAACCGCTGCCCCAAAAACTTCACAAAATCGTCCGATGGTAGCGAGAATAACCTAAAAAATCCCGCTACTGAAGAGGTTAAGTTCTTGCTCTCTCCAGACGATTTTTCTCCTGGAACTCGTTATGCATCTTGACTCTTCCTCCCTCAATGCGAAGGAGGCTTTTGTTTACTTTAGGAGAGACTTTAGAGAGACTTCAAGAGATCCTGAGCTAAATGCACTTGCCTGGAGGTAGGGTGAAGGAAATGGTGATGAGATGAGCGTAATATCCCTCTTGAGTTGATCCCCAATAGGCACCATTATCAACAATTTAGCTGCCTGTGTACTGGCTACTTCACAACACGGGGTCTGCCCTAATCTGAATTGGATCATCTTGCGGTAAAAAGAATAAAAAAAATGATTTTAAGTGGTGGTGTGTGCGTGTGTGTGTGTGTGTGTGTGTGTGTGTGTGTGTGTGTGTGTGTGTGTGTGTGTGTGTGTGTTTAACTTGTTAATTATATATACGATGATTTTCTCTCTTGCTGTAGACAGGGAAAAAGTGTGGTTGTAACAGGGTTAAAAACAATCGTTGTTAATTATGTTGATTTTTTATTGTGCCATAATTATCCCCACATAAAGCATAGATGCTGTATAAAGGTAATTCCGTTTCTTTAGTATTTCCTGTTTTTGAGATTTTTCACATCTTCAACGACCTTCCTCCTCCACACCTCTCATATTAAATCCCATTACCTCTTACTTCTTCCATCCCTGTCCCTCCTTCTCTCAGTTCCTCAATACTCTATCCTCCATTCCTCTTCCATCACTCTCCCTTCCGTCCCCTCTCCTTTTCATATTGCATCCCAGCCCTTTTCTCCTCTCCTTCCATTTTTGTTCCTCCCTTCTTCTCCCCTCCCAAATTCCTCGCGATTCCCCCCATCTCTTCAGTTTACCATCTTCGTAGTCTCCTCCATTGCTTCCAACCCCCCATTTAGTAAGCCTCCCTCACCTCTTTTTCCTTCCCCTTGCTTCCTTCTCGTTCTCCCGCATTCCGTTCTCTCCTTTCGTCTCTCTTCCTCATGCACCCTTCCTTGTTTTTCTTCTTCTCCTTTCCCCCTTCCCTCTCTTTCTTTCTGTCTCCCCCTCATCTTTCTTTCTCAGTTGTTCCACCTTTTCTACTTTCTTCTCCCTCCATCCTCTTTTCTTACCCTCTCTTCCTCCCTCTCTCCATCCTCTCCTCTCACCCTCTCTTCCTTTTCTCCTCCTCCTCCTCCTTCTCTCTTCCTTCCCCTCTCCTTCTTCTACCATTCCTCTTTCCATCCCCCTTTTTCTCATACTCACTGTTCCTTCTCTTCCTTCCTCCCTCGCCTTCTCCACCTCCTCTTCCTTCCTTTCCCATCCCTTCCTCCTCCTCTTCCTTCCTCCCTCACCTTCTCCTCCTCCTCTTCCTTCCTCCCTCACCTTCTCCTTCTCCTCTTCCTTCCTCTCTCCCCCTCCTTATCTTCCATCTCTTCTCACCCTCTCCTCCTCTTCCTTCCTTTCTCGCCCCTCTTCCTATCTTCCTTCCTCTCACCCCCCTCCTTATCTTCCTTCCTCTCTCACCTTCTCCTTTTCCTCTCTCGCCCTCTCCTCCTCCCTCCTCCCGCTCCTCCTGACAGCTCCTTATCTGCCCCCGCCAGAGAGAAGCTTCAGCCACTAATTTAGACTCTGGCCCAAGACCTTCCAACGATTAAACCCGCCAAGGACATCTCACTTAATATCCTCATGATTACACTTGCCCAAATCGTCCGCAGTGGCGCCCGTCTGACCTCCTCTACCCTCCCCACCTCCCACTCCTCTTCCTCTGCCCTTCTCTTCCCCTGTCCTCCTCCTCCTCCTCGTCTTCCCCTCTTCCTCTTCCTTTCTCCTCCTACTCTTTCCCTCCTCCTCTTCCATTCTCCTCCTCCTCTTCTTTCTCCTATCCTTCCTGTATCCTTCACTTCCCCTCCTCGTCCAATTCATCTTTTGTTTGTCCTTCCTCTCCCCTTCTCCTCCCCTCCTCCTCCCTCATTCTTCTCTTCCGCTCTCCTTCCTCTTCCCCTTTCCTCCTCCTCCTCCTCCGCTCTCCTTCCTCTTCCCCTTTCATCCTCCTCCTCCTTCTCTCCTCTTCTCCTCCCCTCCCTTCATCATCCCCTCTCATCCTTCCCCCTCCTCTCTTTCTTTTACTCTCTCCTCCTCCTCCTCCTCCTCCTCCTTTCAGTATCTTTCTTTCTCCTCAGTCTTTCCTCGTCTGACATGTTCTCCCTGTCCTCTTTCCCTCCATTTTTTCGTCTCCTATACTTATTCTCTCATATACTCATTCGCCTATACTGTCCGTCTCCTATGCTTATTCTCCTCCTCCCATACTTCCTCCATATTCTCTCTTCCCTGTGCCCCCCCAGCACTCCTCTTCTCCTCCTCTCCTCTTTTTCCTCAATTCCCACTCTCCACAGTCTCCCCTATTCATTCTCTTCCTCCCACTCTCCTCCATACTTTCTTCCCTGTGCCACACACCCCTTTTCCATTCCTCCTCCTCCTCCTCTATTCCATTCTATTCCATTCTCCTCTCCCGCCTTCCTTTTTCACGTTTCTTTTCTTTTAATACATCCTTCTTTACGTTTTTGCCGGTTTTATAGCGGGTTCCTTCCTGAGTAGGGTCGTAAGTTGAGCCACAAACAGGCTTAAGTTCACCCCTCTGTCTTACTACGATTTATTTTTGTAAGAAGACGATATGTGGAAGATTGTACTCGCCTTCGCTGTCCCTTCCTACATAAATAAATAAAAAATAAAGATACAAATACATAATTAATAGATGGATGTATAAATAGATGAACGGTAAATAGATATATACATACATACATACAAATATACATACATACATACATACATACAAATATACATACATTCATACATACATACTCGTACATCCATCCATATAAACATCCATCCATCCATCCATATAAACATCCATCCATCCATCCATACATCCATCCACATACACGTTAAAATGACGATAGGGTATTTATTATATATAAGTTTGTTAACCTGGGATCTTGATTGGGATGAGTGACTTTTTTTTTTTTTTTTAAGGAAGAAGATATAACTCCATCATCTGGAAGTCATTTTTTATTTTGTTCATGATATCACTAGACTTTTTCCTGTGTGTGTGTGTGTGTGTGTGTGTGTGTGTGTGTGTGTGTGTGTGTGTGTGTGTGTGTGTGATTCAGTTGTCCTCGTCACATCTACAGAACCTTATAAAGTGTAATAAAAATCGGCAGATAGTAACATAAATACAATGAAATAATACTCCTTTCCTTCAACTTCCCACAAGACAAAGTTACAACGAGGCTTCCGTCTTAAGTTTTTATGTGAATTCAGTCGGGAGATAGCGGGAAGGAGCCGCCCGCCATTTTCCCCTCCGAACTCCGCGTTTCGGGTTGCCGTAAAGCCAGTTGACCATTTTGCTCCTGAGTTCAATTTGCCGTATTAATTAAGAGGCGGGGTCTTTTTCTTGGCCTGGTCAGCTTGTGGAAATTGCAGCTTGTGGTTGTGATTGTAATTCTGGTGTTGGTGTTATGGTTTTTTGTGTGTTCTAAAAGCGAGGCGTGAATGGTTTGTGATTGGTATGATACTCTCGATGTTTTGTTAGTTTTCGCCTGTGTCTGGATCCTCCCTTTGAGATAAGTTGGTGAGATATACTGCAGTGATGGTGATGATGGTGGTGGTGGTGATGATGCCGACGACGATGATGATGATGATGATGATGATGATTATGGTGATGGTGATGGTGGTGGTGATGTTAATTATTATGATGGTGATGGTGGTGATGTTGATTATGATGATGGTGGTGGTGTTGAAGTATGTCCATTTTTGTGATTTTAATATTGTTACATAACCAGAGAGAACGCAAGTTTTACCCTTCTCCATAAATCAACAACAGAAGACATTTTAGGCAGCAAGAGATAAGAGGGAAGGGGAGAGGAGGGAACAAGAGACGTGGATGACCGGTAGAGTGGATAGTCAATGGATGGGGTGGGGGATGGGAGAGACAAGACTGGAAGGGAGACGAGAGACGGGACAGAGAACGGGAAAGGGGTGGTAAGACAGAGAAGAGTGACGGGGACAGAAGAAAGGACGGGCTGAGGAGTGAATGTAGCTAGAGACAGAAGATAGGAGGACGGGGAGGGGGACAGAAACAGAGAACTGAGGTGACAAGAGACAGGAGAGGACTAACTGGGATGGGGGAAGGGAGAAGAGGGAGGGAGACACTAGTCAGAGGTAGAAAGGAGGGGAAGAGAATGGGAGGTAGATGACTATGAGGGAGGAGGGAGGGTGAGGCAGAGGAAGGAAGTGGAGGGAGCGGAGAGGGGAGAGTGAGACAGAGGAAGGAGGGGAGATGGGACATACAGAACGAGAGGAAGGGGGAGGGAAAAACAAGATTGGTAGTGTGGGGAGAGAGACAGAGAACTTGGAGGGGTGAAGGGGGCCGCAGGGGGTATATTCCAGGTATCAGCTCCACTAGGGCTTCCTCCCCTAGCCTGCGGCCCTTTAGTGATATCGTCGGTGCGCTACTCTGATTCACGCAACTTCCCTCTAAATCCTTCCCTGCGATTACCCCTTAATTATTTTATTCTTAGTACCGCCGGATAAATTTAGTCACTCTAGGGGTCCTCTCAAATCAGTCAAGACGCTATTCAGAATTTTGTGTTGCACCCTCACTAGTCATAAAATTAGAAGTTTCTCCTTTCAGCCACTTCATTGCTGCGAGTTACTCCTAAGCTGGATGTATAGTTTGTCGGTAACGTGAAGATTATGTAAAAAACTTTGTGATAAAGAAAGGGTTAATTGAGACTGGTTTTTCCTTAATTATCAGAGATTTCCTGTATGTTTAATAGAATCGTCTTGTGGTATAGTTCATGCAGTTTAACTTGGCCCAAATTTTCATCCTTTTGCGGCTTACTTCACATAGCTCAGTGGCAGAAAGTCAATACTATGGCTGTACATCCTTTTTGTAGCACTTCTTTGTGATTAGGATCATAGTCTTGTGTTACTCTATTACTGCAACTCTGCGTTCAAGATGGAGGGATGGCAATTTTAGGCCAAGGTAAAGGGAACAGAGTGTAGTAGGAATTCTGTAAATAGTAAAAGATGTTACGGTACTGAAAAGACTTACGGTAATCACTCCTAATCTCCTCCCCGCGTGTGGTTTCTCTTATTATGAATACAACTTTCTGTCCATTGGAAGAATAAAATATGAGAGATAAAGTAATTACTGGGTAAAGCTTTACTTCTTGGATTAATACCAATGTGAGGTATGTGCTTTATCATCAGTATTACAGATAATAACTATGCTTAGCCAGCGAAGATTGTTTAAATGTTTCTTGGATTAAGGGACTGAGTGTGACGAAATGATTAATACTGATACCAGAGCTGACACTGCGGAGTTTATTGACTATACTGTGATACTTTCTGTGACTAAATATTAACACTCAAGAACCTATGACTCACATTCAGCTGAATAAAATCGTCTGTCGTTGGCATGAAAAGAATATTAGCGTTGTCTCGAACTTTACAGAGTTAATTGTACTAGCACTATAACTCAGGCTCCGATGACTCACAGCTGAATAAAATAATTTAGTGTATCAGGAAATGAACACTAGAGATATCCGAACTTCAGAGGCTTTTGTTCAGCCAGAGGACGTCATTTATAATTTGGTCCTTCTACGTCCAGACGATTTTATTCAGCAAGCAGGACACTTGTCCATTTGAAAGGGTTGAATTTTGTTTTAAATACCCGCTTTTGTCTCTGCTAGCTGGACGATTTTTCTCAGCCTAGCAGAGCCCCTATTAGCGAAGTGGTTAATGAACGCTGGTATCCAACCCCTTCAGTTCGAAAAGTCAACATTAATTAAAGTCATCTCTAAATGGGAAGTGTAAAAATGATAGAAAAAAAAAAAGTGCTTATAGGAGAGGTATACCAGTGTTTCAAATGTAATGTATTAAGAGGAGACATGAATTCTTTTGTTTACACCTTTGTGTGTGTGTGTGTGTGTGTGTGTGTGTGTGTGTGTGTGTGTGTGTGTGTGTGTGTGTGTGTGTGTGTGTGTGTAAGGATTTATTTTCCTTTAGGGAGAGGAAACCTTACAGGAGTGACAAATCCTCATAATTGGTAATCCACAGCACCCCAGTATATATTAGCGTGGGGTGTGAAGGGAGGGGGGAAGTTTGAGGTGAGTGAGGTGAAACATGAGATGAGGGGGAGTGAAGGGTGTGAGTGCAGGGGGTGAAGGGAGTTGTTAAGGAGGTGGGGGTGAGGGATGAGATGAGGGGGTGGATGAATGGAGTTGGGGTGGAGGTAGAGTGTGACGGGGTGGGGGTGGGGGTGGGGAGCGCTTGAGTGGGGTTGAAGAGCTTTGGGTGTGGGTGTGGGGGATATTCGCGAGCAACCTAGCCCATACCTGGAATCCGTAGTGGTGTTGATGAGCTCAAAGCCAGTTCAGGGAAACCTTAGTAGGATCGGGGAGGAGTGAGAGCGGTTCCACTTGTCATCAGTTCTCTCTCTCCTTCACACTTTGGTGCTATGCTGACTCTACTGTACATCTCTCTCTCTCTCTCTCTCTCTCTCTCTCTCTGATAGATATTTAGATAATATCGCATTTTATTTTTATATTTTTTTTAGAGGAACTGTTTCAAGCAGTAGTTACCGTGTACGTAATTTCATGCATTATTAATCACGGCATAATAATAATAATCATAATCATAATCATAATAATCATATAATAATAATAATAACAATAATAATAATAATAAAAATAATAATGATAATTTCTATCACGCATTCGCGAAATTATCGTAAAAATTGCCCATAAGGAGTATTAAGGCAAATTTTCTCTTATAAACCACTGGAATAATCATCATTATTTTGATCACCCGCGTCTTTAATTTCAAATGGCCGTAATTAACTTTTTTTTTTTTTTTTTCAAGAAAATAAGAACCACGGACATTTCAGATACTCAGTGGATTTTTTTTAAGTTCTGTTAAATTTTTCTTCCTTATTCATTTAGCTTAAAGAAAAGAACCACATTTGTATTTCACTTTTACAGTATTTTTCGTTCACAGTATATTCTTTTTTTTTTTTTTTCTACAGTTCCCTTAATGAAGAGCAAATTATCTGTCTTTGACGTAAAATAGAATCGACAATATTTTGATCAGACTCTGGGATTCTCTTTACGGATTCCCATGATGAGCATAACAGGTAAATTTTCTTCCATTTTCAGCCGCTAAAAGAACAACTGATTCTGATTACATGGTTTTACAATCTAGTTTTTGCAAGGTTAACATATGCCCTTACCTACCTACCTACCTACCTACCTACCTACATAAATACATACATCCGCATAAGTTATAAAGAGTAGAGATTTTTCCACTAACGCTTACTCTATAACTATCGTTACGGAAAACCTTAAATTTTATGAAGTGTGACCTCGTGATATGATACGTAGGAATTTTGCCTATATCACTCACTATATATAACGACAAGAGCGTTCGTGATATATTTTGTGTAAGGTTTCCAGTAATGAGCGTATAATACTGTGGGCTGACTAAGCTGGCGGCCCCCACGTACGTAATGTCATTGAGGTCATTAGTGAGTGTAGGAAGTGACTAGAAGCCTCAGGGGTGGGGTCGAGTCGGGTGCGTCACTTAGTCAGTCAGGTCCTGGGAGCCATATGAACTGTCAGTGGGAGAGAGAGAGAGTAGGAAAGTAAGACCTTGTGATTTATACCGACCGCTAGCGTGAGAAAGATGGGAAAGTCAGGTCGTGCGATTACCGGTTTAGTCAGTCGCTGTGAGTCATCGCATGCAGGATGACATCGGGTGAAAAGTTAGTCATTGCGGTGGTGAGAAAGAAAAAGCAAAATACATTGAAGTTCATACGATTTATACCGACTACTGGAGTGAGAAAGATCGGAGAGTCAGACCATGCAATTGTCCGTCCAGCCAGTGTGAGTCATAGTGTGCAAGATAAGAACTGAGAGAGATATTAGCCATTGCGATGTTGAGAGAAGGAGTAAGATCCATTGAAGTCCTTGCGATTTAGTAAGATCCATTGAAGTCCTTGCGATTTATACTCATTACTAGAGTGAGAACGATCGGAGAGTCAGTCCTCGCGATTACCCTTCAAGTCAGGCGCTGTGAGTCATTAAAAAGGTGACATTTGGGAGAAAAATTGACTACAATGGTACTGGGAAGAAGTTCGTTGACTTAAATGACGTATACACACCAATGGGAGGAAGATCGGTTCATTTGAGTACTTGAGAGATGTGGCCAGAAATTATATAGAAAGAAACGCCATTGTTCAGTGAAGTGACTCTAACAGCCGCCATCATCATCATCATCATCATAATCATCACAGAGGGACTTGATGCTTTAAGGAGTGGCCTGATTTTTAAGTGATATTCGCTCGTTATTTCGTCGCTGAAAGGAACATTAAAATTCGCTTAAAGTATTATGTGGTTGTCTATATGTACAGTACCTAACCAGCGACACATGCTAAAAATATCCGTGTATATTGTTCTCATATCTGTGTGGAGAAATAGTTATAACACAGATAAGATCATTAAAGAAATACACTTATAATACTAATAAGACCATGTAGAGTGTGCATATACATACGCGTTCAGAGAAAAGCAGGGAAAATTGTTGTGAATATTGTATGTAGGTGTACACGTTTGTGTGTATAAGTGCATGCGAGTATAGAAGAGAGAGAGCGTGTGTGTGTGTGTGTGTGTGTGTGTGTGTGTGTGTGTGTGTGTGTGTGTGTGTGTGTGTGTGTGTTGACCTGGTGTAGACTGTGACTGGGTGATGTTGTGAGGTGGTTGCGTGTCAGGCCTCGCTAGCATGAGGGTTAAAACTATCGCCCGTCGTTATGTGCAAGGTAAACTGCCTAGCCCCTTCCCTGCCCCTGCCCCTTCCACTTCCCCTTCCCCTTCCATTTCCATTTAAATTTCCACTTCCCTTTCCTTCCCTTCCCTTCCCTTCCTTCCTTCCTTCCTTCCTTCCTTCCTTCCTTCCTTCCTTCCATCCTTCCTTACTTTCCCCTTCCCTTCCTTCCCTTCCCCTTCCCTCCCTTCCCCTTCCCTCCCTTCCCTTCCCTTCCCTTTCCTTCTCTTCCCCTCCCCTGCCCCTTCCCCCTCCCTGCCCCTGCCCTTTCACGTTATCTCCAGTGACTTATTTCTTTCTTGCCACAACCAGACGAGTTTATTCAGCTTAACGCAAAAGTAGCGATTTTATTTTTTTTTTTAAGACTAACACCTCCAGTTCGAAAATAAAAATATCATGTAAAATAAATATAATCGTCTTGGGAGTGAGAATAAACTAATAATGTCAATGAGCACATAGGGTGAAATTTCCAGCTCGTTGAAGAGTAAAATTAAATGATCTTAGTAAAATGTAGGGTAGATGAGAGACATATGGTGATCGTTTTTGAGATATTATATTTAACTCCTTCAAACCAGTGTGTATTTTTCCTTTATTCTTCCTATTCCAGGTGACACTATTCAGGTTACGGGAAGACCTGCGGTTGAGGAGGGGTTAACGGAGGCCTTTTAACTCATTCCCTTCAAAATTTCTTTCTAAAGCTGAATATAATCGCCAGGGGACAGCAAGAGCGATTTAAAAGATGACGCAGTGGGGATGGTTATATATGAAGATTATCATTTATTGTAAAGTATGGAAATATTTGCGAGAGAACGAGTTTGATGATCCACTTAACACTTCTTTTCTCTTTTCTTTTCATCCACAGAGGAACCCAAGTGTGAGCCTTCCGGTCGCTCCCCAGATCACGTGCACGCCTGCCCCTTCTGCCAGTTCACGTGCGAGTCTGAGTCGGGGTTGCAGCAGCACGTAGAGGCTGAGCACGGCGGGGAGAAAAAGGCAGGGCTGAGGTGTCCGCTGTGTGAGGAAGCCTGCCTGGACATGTCCGCCTTGGAGAAGCATGCCATCAATGTTCACTCGGTTAATTCCGAGGGCCTACAGCGCCTCTTGCTGCTCGTCAGACTCAGTGCTGCCACTAGAAAAGACGATGACGACGACGACCATAATCAGAGCGAATCGCAACAGAAGCTGCAGGATCATCTGCAGCAGAGGCAACAAATCAAGCAGGAAGAGAATCAGTCATCAAGTGCAGCAGGTAAGCGAGGAGATGAGCGGGGCTTGGGCCGGGAGCAGGAGGAGTGCGGAGTGTGTGGGCTGCCGTGTTCCTCCATAGACGATCTCGTGGCACACCAGGCGGCCACGGGACATACCCCCCTCACTGAAACCCCCCGTGGGCCGGGTTACTTGTGCTGGAAGAAGGGCTGTAATCAGTACTTTCCCTCTGCCCAGGCGCTACATAGTCACTTCAGAGAAATACACGGTGCGGTTCCACGGCCCTCTGTTGCAGTGTCGGAGCGACACGTGTACAAATACCGCTGTCAGCAGTGCTCCCTTGCGTTCAAAACTGTTGAAAAGCTGCAACTACATGCTCAGTATCATGCTATCAGAGACTCCACCAAATGTTTGTTATGTCATCGTAACTTTCGTTCACTGGCAGCATTGCAAAAACATGTGAATTCCGATCACCCAGAGCTGACAGCGACGGAACGACAGCAATTTCAGGCGTCCATAGTGGGGGCACCAGTGGGAGCAGGGGCGGGCCCTGTCCTCGACCCCAACACCACTGCACTGCTACGGCGAGAATCTAATAAAGGGGACGAGATAGAGGAAATAGCACGGGTTCCTGAAGAACCACCCTTACCCCCACAACAACAGGCCATAGAGGACTACCTCAACTCAGACACACTGGCCCTCGACCATTACACCGACCCGGCTAGACGCTACAAGTGTCACCGGTGCCGGGTCGCATTTACTAGGCAGAGCTACCTCACTGCACACCAAAAAACTCTCCTACATCGCAGGGGTGAAAAACTTACCTATCCAATGGAGAAGTATCTGGATCCAAATAGACCTTATAAATGTGATGTTTGTAAGGAGTCTTTCACGCAGAAAAATATTCTGCTTGTACATTATAATTCAGTCAGTCATTTACACAAGCTTAAAAAAGCTATGCAGGAAAAGGAGACCAAAGGACCTCATAGTACCAGTATTTCTAGTACCAATATTCATCATGGCCTAACTGACTCGAGCAGCTTAGAGGGTCGAACCACACCCCAGGTTGATGGGCAAGTTGCTCCCCAACGAAGTGGTTTGGCGGGAGAGGAGGACGAGCGTAATAAGCCCTACCGGTGTCATGTGTGCCGCGTGGCATACTCACAGCAGTCCACCCTAGATATTCACCTGCGTTCAGTGCTTCACCAGACCCGCGCCACCCGCCTACCAGATCTGTTTCCCACCCCCCTTCCTGATCCCTCACGCCCACTAATAGATCACCCACCCCCACCACCTCCACCTCCTTCCACCACACCCCAACCATTGTCTGTTGCCCACCACGACACCCACACTCCCCGCTCCCCATCAAACTCCCACACCACTCCTCCTGGCTCCCAGCATCAGGGTATCTCCCCATCTAGTAGTAGTGGCAGCGCCGCCCAGGGCAGCTGTGGACGCTGTGGCTGCGTGTGGAACACGGCGGAACAAGGGGCACAGCACGCTGTGCTCTGCGCCCTTCTTCCACCCAACCTAGCTTTCCTTTCTCATGTCAACAGTAGCAGTGCTAACAGCAGCAGCAGCACAACCACAAGCCCATCAGCTGCTCTGGACGCCGCTTGGGCCGCACTCTGCGTTGCCTCCCACCTGCCCCCGACTCAGCCCCACGATCGCTCTCTCTCTCCATCTGAATGTTCCATAGAGTCTCTCTCTACCTCTAGATTCACTGTACCTTTCAGAAAGTCTTCACGCCTACACAAGCACTTATTAGAGAGCTTTGGCTTTGATCTAGTTATTCAGTATATAGAAAATCAACAAACATGTCCATCAAAAGACCCTGAAGAAGGGGATTCTGAAGACACTAAAACCAAACTGAATCCTAAGTATCCAGAATTAAGTAAATCTAAATGTCCTAAATGTTTTAAGAAATTTTCTAGTATCTGGGTTTTAAAAGCCCATTTAGAAGAAATTCATAAGTCACATGTACCTTTTGATTATCTTAAGAAATTCTCTGATGAGTACCGTAAAGAGTACAATGCTAGTCGGCACTGCTCTAGCAGCGATCCCTCTGCTCTTACAGATGAGGAGCGAGGCCGGGACGCGGAGGTCGTCCAGGGGGGAGAGAAGGGGACTTCAGATGAGAGAGAGAAAGAGGCTGAGTCAGGCAGCAGGAACGACGCCGCAGCTACGCCCACCTCTCGTGCCACGCCTACTCCTGGGGTCACGCCCACGCCCACCTCCACCTCCACTGCCTCTTCCATCTCCCCTGCCACTGACCAACAGGGCAGCATGAACGTCCCACCACCCATGGCAGAGATGGCAGCAGCCCTGAACGCACTGACAGCAGCACAAATGCAGCAGATGCAGTTCAACCCCATGATGATGGCAGGGCTGGGGCTGGCGGCAGGTATACCATTGCAGCTGAACCCTCTGGCGGCCATGAACCTGCACCCGCCCCTTGCCCCCATGCTGCCCCCACACATGTTTGACCCCATGGCCCTGGCCAGTATGCAGCAGCAGGGGCCACCAACCTCAGGGCCAGGTGGCCTCCCAGCTGATGCTCCATTGTTCCTGAAGCAGCAGCAGCAGCAATTACTGCAGCAGCAACAACAACAGCAGGCCGCTGCAGCTGCCGCCGCCGCTGCTGCTGCTGCTGCTGCTGCTCAACAAAAGAGAGCGAGAACGAGAATCACAGATGAACAGCTGAAGATCTTGCGTGGCCACTTCGACATCAACAACTCGCCCACAGAGGAGCAGATCAACGACATGGCCAAGCAGAGTGGCCTCCCACCCAAGGTAATCAAACATTGGTTTCGCAATACTTTGTTCAAAGAACGACAGCGTAGCAAAGATTCACCCTATAATTTTAGCATCCCGCCGTCCACCACACTAAACCTGGAGGAATATGAAAAGACAGGTGAGGCCAAGGTGATGCCACTCAACCCAGATGAAGCACGTGAGATTGTGGCACTGAACAGCGCCCGGGAAGAGGAGAGAGCCAGTGAGCGGGTATCCAAGGAGCAGGATGAACACCATTCTTCTGATCGTGCCGCAGCCTTATCCCCGCACAACAAAGTTCCTAGTCTTAATCAAGACAATAGCCGAGTACAAGAAAAGAATGGGGATGGCTTAGGTGGGTCAGTGGATATGAATAACCAGCCACCGCTTCACACACAACAGGCTCAGCAACAATCGGAACCATTACAGCGAGATCAACAACCACTGTTGCCAGCTCAGCATCAACAGCACCAGGTGAGCAGTGGACCTCAGTTAGTATCGTCAGCATCATCATCCCCTCTGGGTCTGACAGCGACCTCGTCGTTCTCATCCCTCACCCCGCCACAGTCGTCACTCTCACTCACCTCTCTCATCACCTCCCAGCTCGAGACCAACCCCATGCTGGCCCACAAACTGCCTCACACACCACCCACAGTTCCTAGTTCTGGCCTTATTCCCCCAAGCTCAGGTGTGAGTCCCACGCCACCCCATTTACCCTTCCCTTCAACACCATTGTCTGCCCCACCACTCACACCCACCTCCTCCTGCTCTGCGACTGGCAAGAGAGCCAACCGAACCCGCTTCACAGACTACCAGATCAAGGTGCTACAAGAATTCTTTGAGAACAATGCATACCCCAAGGATGATGATCTGGAATACTTGTCAAAGCTGCTCAATCTATCACCACGTGTGATCGTGGTGTGGTTCCAGAACGCACGACAAAAGGCACGTAAAGTGTATGAGAACCAGCCCCCTTTGGACCCCAACGATGAGGGAGCTGGTCGATTTACTCGAACTCCAGGTCTCAACTACCAGTGCAAAAAGTGCTTACTGGTCTTCCAGAGGTATTATGAGCTCATTAGACATCAAAAGACTCATTGCTTCAAGGAGGAAGATGCTAAGCGCTCTGCCCAGGCTCAGGCAGCTGCAGCACAAGCTGCAGCACTTTATAATGACGAAAATAATTCTAATCATTCAAGTATAACAGAATCTTCACAGCAGTCAGGTGGCCTGGAAAACAAGCCCACAGAGAGCGCCCTGCAGTGTGACAAGTGCAGCCTTGTCTTTAATCGCTTTGAGCAATGGCGAGAACACCAGATTGTCCACCTCATGAACCCTGCACTGTTCCTCAACAAGGGTGCAGACTCCCCATTCACTGCTTTGCAACAGCAGCAGCAGCAACAACAGTCACAACCACTACAGCAGCACCAGCCGCCAACCTCCGTCCCTCAGCCCCAACCAAGCCCTCTCTTACCCCCTGCCTCGCCTCTAAAGCGCAAGGCAGACGAGAGTGAGGATGAACGTGAGAGTACGACTGGGGCGACCGAGGGCCAGAGGGACAAGCGACTTCGAACCACCATCCTGCCTGAACAGCTGGACTACCTCTACCAGAAGTACCAGATGGAGGCCAACCCGTCACGGAAGATGCTCGAGACCATCGCTCAGGAGGTGGGTCTCAAGAAGAGGGTCGTCCAAGTCTGGTTCCAGAATACTCGAGCGAGAGAGAGGAAAGGTCAGTTTAGAGCTCATGCACAAGTGATTAACAAAAAATGTCCCTTCTGTCCTGCTATCTTTAAAGTCAAGTCTGCTCTTGAGTCGCACCTTTCCACTAAGCACGCGGATCAATATTCTAAGGGAGATTTGGATATTGATGCACTGCCTGATGTAGAGGACTCTGGTGTTGGGAACTTCGGCCTGTCTTCAACTCCTTTAACTGCTCCCACCTCTCAAGTCATGCCCTCTTCTCTCTTCTCCTCAGAAGTTCCGGAAGACTCGATAGCCATGTACCACGAGGAGGCAATCCGGCGTTACCTGAATGATGTCAACTTGTCCTCAGATGGTACGCGGCGGGAAGGTGAGAGTCCTCTTGATCTCAGTAAACCTTTAGATCTGGTGCGGCCATTGGGTTTTGATTCCTCCCTCTTGGACTCAACCAACGATCACCTAGATGACCACTCAGATGAAGAAAATTATCACTTAGACATGTGTGAGCCGGAGGAAAGTGATGTTGCCGTTAACTCTCATGAAAGTAACCCGACCTCCCCCGCCTCCTCTACCACGAGTTCCGCCAGACAAGCTCATGGCCAGGCCACGCCCAACAAGCGGTTCCGTACACAAATGTCAGCTATACAGGTCAAAGTAATGAAGAGTGTGTTCTCAGAGTACAAGACCCCAACCATGGCAGAGTGTGAGTTGCTGGGGAGGGAGATAGGGCTAGCCAAGCGTGTGGTGCAAGTGTGGTTCCAAAATGCGAGGGCGAAGGAAAAGAAAGCAAAATTGGCACTTCAGAAAATGCTGGGCACAGAGCCAGAAGTTCCCAAGCCACCAGAGGAGTGCAAAGTGTGTAATTTTAAGTACAGTCATAAATACTCTATTCAGGACCATTTGTTCACGCGCTCACATATCGAAAATATGAAAATGTTCCTAGAAAAGGCGAAAGAGGAAAGTGATGCGGCGAGCATGAACACCAGCCTCAGTTCCTTGCCTGTAGATGTTGAGAGGCCGCCCGCGTCCTTGACCCCTGCGGCTGGCCTGGCGCACCAGCTGCAGATGGCGCAGCTGATGGCGCTGGGGTCGCCGCCAGCTGCCGCAGGTGTCGCTGGGGAGGACAAGAAGGGTGGCCCTGGTGGTAGCAGCAGCACCGACGAATTGAGTCGCCTGCAGCTCCTACAGCAGATGTACCAGCAGATGGGGCTCGGGGGGCTGCAGGGGGCGCCGCACCCACTCCTACAGCACGCCATGATGGCCGGCGCCGGTGAGTAGCGGTCCCCCTCCCTCCCACTACTGTCCGCACCCGCTGCCCGTCCCGCCTGCACTCCACCCAGCGCCGCCCGCACGCTACCCTGCCCTACCCCGCTGCCCCCGACCACGGCTGCCAGGGGCCTCACCACCCTCCTCCTGCTCCCGCTCACTACCACAGGCCCACCGCCACACCGGGCCCGGCCGGCTAGTGAGCAGCTGCAGGCGGCCCCGGGCAGGCCTGGCCGGGGCTAGCCTCAGTGTAGCTTGGCCCTGTCACGCTTTATCCTCCCTGGCAGCGTCACGCTTGTCGGTGTTGCTGCTGCTGGCCTCACCCTGTGTTCAGTCACGCTTGTCCGGACCCGCCCTCTCATCTGTGTCTGTGTCAAGCCCAAGCCCAGGTCGCGGGGACGTAAGGATGTGATGTAACCAGCCCTCTCATGGAGAGAAAATCTGTTGCTTATGTGTTGGTTGATGTTAACTGATGACATTTTTTGCAAAGTTACGAAAGTTCCGGATACCAGGCCTTACTCTGAGTCTGAGGTCTTACAAGCTTCACCAGAGCTGGTTTTATGTACTGTTGTGTAATCCTTTAGAACTGAGCGTCACGTTGGTAGATCATAGAGTATAAATCCTATTAATGGTGAAACACTACAATACCTCGCATCAAAGCATATGAATTGAATGTACCCTAAAGATAAAAATGGATTACTCGCACACCTGAATAACGCTGTATACTAACATACTAGTTAATGTTCCTACCACTTTTTATGCTAATCACGTGATGAATGTTTCAGAACGCATAATTATTATTTTCACTAATATTAGCGTTATGATGAAACCCCAAAACAATCAGTAGCAGATTTCTAAGTAAATTAAAAGATTAATCATTTACTAATACAGTTGATTATCAAATAATTGTAAAATTGCATAGCTTTTACATTAGTTCTGCTTATAGGAAACGGTATCTAGGCTTTAGCGTGCATCCTCACACCCTCACTTCTAGACGCAAATAACCCTTCACTACGTCGATATGGCTCCTTCCGTCGCTGATTAAGGGGATGTCTTATTATTTCTTTCTAGGCATAATCAAGTTCTATGCTTCCTTTTGAGAGAGAAAATATAAAAGTACAAGTTCCTTAGCCCCTGCCTTGGTGACGTGGGAGCGGTGTCAGTAGTGGGGAGGACTCTCAGTATCTACCACACCTGATTTACCACGAGTGACTCTTAAATACAAAATATCGACCATAGATTCCTCATCAGTCTTCCACAGCCAGCCGACCCCCAGACGAAAGGTCAATCAAAGCAAAGTACCGTAATTAAGAAACCCCCCAAACCCTCCCTCCCCCTTAAGTTTCCAGTGCTACATAATCACTACACGACATCCGCTCTTAAGCATTTGGTGCACATAACTCCCCCTTTTGGTTATCACGAAGGGGTGTTCAGTTTTGTGACGCCTGATAACTAAGAAGACTCCTCCCCGCCCTCCCATACCCTCCAATTTACCCAACCTCTTTACCAGAAAACTGAGAGGAAGACAACACATTTCATTCTTGATCCTACACCACGTGTAAAGTAGACAAGTTATGAGAAGAGCGTTCGGTGTCCCCCTCATGCAATGTATGTATATTGTACATTTTATCCAAGGGAAGTAATAACTGTCAGATGTAAAGTCATGACCACTGGGTTGTAGTGTTCGTGGCAACGCGCTAACATGACAATTTTTTAAAGTAATATTTTGGAGCTTAAGTAAGGATGCTTGATCATGAAAGGCGTGAGGATTGGTGCTGGTGCTAGGAATGAGTGTACCTGTACAAGGGAATAACAGCTCTCTGGCGCCTACACACGAGGCCTCACGTCCTCTACAGCGTGAAGTTTTACTTAGAAACTCGGTGACGTAAGCTCGGATGGATAAAAAAAACGAACACTAGAACCCGGCACGATGAAGCCCCATACTCTACCTCGCACATATTTTGCCGAACGAAGCAAGTCTAGCGGGTGAGGGTGAGATTAGAGCTCGCCCCGCCTCGCTCCTAGCTAGGCCAGGGAGCGAGTGTGGTGTGGGTAGATCTCCCTCACCAGTGCAGCAACGTAATGAGGCAACACTGGCGGCTTTGAGCTGAGAATAGCCCAGGAGTAATTTATAGCTAATATCACGACTGAGTAACAATCCTTTGAGTTGAGGATGGTCGCTCTCAGTCTTTCTCACCTCCATGCCAAGTGAGGTTCCGGTGAAGTGCTGACGAGGCTCTAATCCGCCAGTGTGATCTCATTTAACTGTACGTATAAGTGTGTTTGTATGTTTGTATTTTCCTGCGTCTGTCACAGAGTTCCTCCCAGCTTCGACTGGCTTTGTACCAGAGGGTCGTTGTCTGTTGTGGAACGACTCTGTAATATAATTGTTGTCCCTTGTAGACCACATTGATATCAGTCTGACAACATCGGGTGACACCTTGACTTTTTCTGATAGGTAGGTTTTACCATACAGTGTCCGAAACTGCCGAAATCATGTTTTTGACCAATATATCACAAGAAGCTGGTTTGATTTGTGATTGATTTTCCTGCCTCACCAAGTTTTATCCATACTTTTTCCATATCACTTCTGTGCGGTTCAAAACCGATGCGTGGATTGTTTGGTGCTTGTGAACTATAACTTAAGGATTCCATTAAGGACACGGCTTGCAGTTGGGCGCTTTCGGCAGCTTCGGACACAGTGAACTCAGCATCAGCAGTGATTGGTCAGTTCCGGGCGGGTGGCGGTAAGGGTGGTTATCCTGTGCTGTACCCAGGCGGTTTTCACCCTTACCGCCACCCCTCTGAACCGGTCAGTCTTGTGGCACCAATAACTCAGTAAGACACCAGAGTATGTTTTTTTTAACCTTTCTGTTGGAATAGCGATCAGTGAGCCTGTTTGTTTGTTATGCCTGCCTGAGCGTGAGGCGCTAAAAAAATGGTGTTACACATACTTATCATTTCCCTGTTAAAGACACTCCTCTTACGTTGGGTCCGTCATTTTATTTTTTCATTTTTTTCGCATTACTGGAGTTGACTACTACCACTATATCATGAACGGTTCCTCGCTTTTTATTTGGAAATTATTTATATAACTGAAATGAATCGCAAAGTTCCTATTTGAATGTGAATATTTGAAATACTATTAGTAATGATATAATAATAGTAATAATAAACTAAGAGTACAGCTAGGGCGCCTGGATCTCGCAGTGGTGGTGATTGTCTTGATATTACCGTGTATGTGAGTGTTCCTTATATTTTTACATTAATAATAATTGTTGTAATCATTTTATGGACCACATCGGTACGGCCCTGTCCATTTTAGCAGATGATGGTGTTAAAATGAGCTTTGGTATACCCTCACTTCTGTTGTACATAGAGGAGGTTGACGTCTTAGCGGTGTCGCCTCCGTGTTACGTTGTACATTATCATTATTATTATTATTATAATTATTATTATTATTTTTCATGACCACAAGTTTATAAGCTAAGTCTTAAATGTCTGTTGTGCTTATTGTACAGCCTATTACCTAAAAACCGGTCAAATATACCCTTTATGTTGTACATTATTTTGTTTCCATTGTCATTTTTAATTCTTTCTTCTTCTTTGTATATTCCTTCACATATAATTTAGTTAAAGAGAGACAAGTTGTGTTTTGTTGTATATTACTGAGTTAGAGACGTTCTGATTATTTCCTGTACGTATGTGGGAAATTAGTGATAAATAAACCTCGGAAATGAAAGCCACTGTCTTTTATGCATCTCATCGTATTTTAAGTTTTTGTTTAGCGTTATTTAAAGACTGATGGAAATTACTGCAGTGTCGTGGGAGTGACAAAAATGAGGAGAAAAGCAACATCCTTTTTCATTACTGCTATTTTCTTTTCATAGTCCAGCGACGATAAATTATTAAAAAAAAAAATCAGGGAAAACTAATTACACTCAACCTGTCACCCTGAATGCTAGTAACTTCCATCAGCCTTTAACTTAGTCAGACATTTGTTACTATATGTATGTGAATGGTATTACACATTGAGATTATGGTGCAAAAAAAAAAAAAATCAACTTCTGTATCTGTATCATAATTATATCAGTGTCCCTATAATTGACTCATATCCAGCGAGGAGTGAGTACAATAGAATAACAAATATCTGACTAAGCACAGTGAATGTGGAGAAAGGGATAACGTGCAGACAAAGTAAACACATCAGACATTAATTACAGTCATAAACATTTCCTATCTTCTCGCTACAACAAGAAATTATAGAGAGGTGACAATTTTAGCAGTTCCTCTCGTCGAATTGTTAAACACTTCAATAATGTGACTTTTTTCTCATTTTTTGTCTTGGAAGATTCAGACGATTTTATTCAACTAAGATTAAATTTCTTGAACTGGAGGGGTTAGGTATAGCCTTCGTTAACCACTTCAATACGAGTTTTTTTCCCCAGATTTTTATAATAATTTCAAAGTAGCAAGAATAAACAGCAAAAAAAAAAATCATACTGAAGTGTTATACCAAATAAATCATGTGTACCGGAGGCAAGATTTCTCGAAATTTCCTCTAAATTAAAATGAAATAGAAGTATAGTTTTGAGAAAGAAATAAGAAAATGATAGGAAAATTATACCCACATGACGATTTTTAAATATTTATTTTGAGGTACAAATTTCGGCCTTTTCGAGTATGACTTTTATATTTTCCCACAAACAATTCATGGCGCTGCGAAACCAGAACACACACACACACACACACACACACACACACACACACACAGACACAGCGCAAGGGCGTTGGCTGGGGGCAATTTTACGTGCCGGGGGGTCACCCTGGCAGCACAATACCTTCTTCGGTAAGTTGGAGATGTTGGAGAAAGGTTTTGTTTTTTTTGAGTAATATTGTCGTTGATGTGGGGACTTTGGGTGTATGAGACATCGTAGCACCTCTTCCTAAGCGAATTATTTTGCATATTTATCCTCTCATGATCAGAATAAGTCTATCGTTTTATTACATCTGCATTCAGCCTCTGTCATTTACAGTAGCCTTGAGTGTCAAATATTCATTTCGTCGTATCGCCACGTTCTAAGATACTACTTTTGCATATTAACCCTCTCATGGTAGGAAGAACTCAACGATTTATTCCAATTAACGTAAAATGACTTTAGTTTGGTCATAGTAGACTTAATTACAGTATATCAGCATACCTACATAATTTCATCTGTAACACACAAGGTATTTTCTGTATTACCCTAACACCAAACAATTTTACTCGCTCCTGGTTCACCCCTCTAATCCTTGTGGTAGGGGATAGCAGACACAAATAAATCGCTGGGGAAGAGGTGTTAAGATCTCCTAACCCAATGAGAGGACGATTCCTTGTCAGTCTATATCGTCTTTGATCGTCTCTTCACAAGGCGTTCAGGCAAGTGGAATTTTTTAAATATATTTTTTATTACCCCATCCATTATTGCTTTGCACTGTGTTATACTTTATATGTGATTGTTCTATATGTGATTGTTATTTTCTATTCTATGTATGTGATTGATGTTCTGTTCTCACTCTATATATGTCATTGTCTGTTCTAATATATGTATGTGGTAATGATTCCGTCGTATATGTGTGTGATTGCTCTATACGTGTGATTTTATGGTCGATATATTTGTGTGATTGTTCTATATGTGATTCTTCTTTTCTATATTTATGTGTGATTATCCATTCTATGTGCTTGTTTTCTATAGATGTGATTTTTCTGTACTATATTTACGTGAATTGTATGGGTGTTTGATAGTCCAGCATGGTAGATGGGTGTGTCCTGATAGTTTTTTTTTTTTTAATAGAGTGGGGCCCTCGGAGTCACAAAAGCTCATACCAATAACTAGATTTTGGATTTTGAAGTTTCGAAAAATTGTCGAAGATATTAGTTTTGTAGTTCCATTTTCTTGATTTTGGGACCTTACACTAAAATCGGGTTATTAGCTAAAGGACATGACAAAATTAGGCACAAAAGTAACAACTGCTTTATTACGATAGTCTTTATTTTATTTTTGTTATTGCTAGATGGTTTAATTGAACTTAGGATTGAACTCCATTAGTGAAGGGGTTAATGAAGGCTATGTCTAACCCTTCCAGTTCAAGAAATCTCTCCAAAACTTGTCTTGAGAAAAAAATTCATAAGAAAAGACGCCAAGGTAATGAAGGCAACAACCCAAATTAATATATTCTTCACTCTTGCTTTATTTTTCCTTTTGACTCCGAGGGGCCTCATCTCTGCCTGTAAACACCCTTGATAATCTCTTATTTTTATGTAGGGTAATGTAAGAATTTTCCCCACAGGCTAATGTTGTATTTTATTTAAGGTAAGTTTTTTTAGGAGTGGATGAAAATGATGCACCTCTAACGAGAACTCTTTTTCCCGTTTCTTGCCTTCATTCTTGTGCTTGTATTCTCGTCGGTTAAGTTCTCTAACACCTCTTCCTAAGCGATTCATTTTGCTTATTACACCTTGTCATCCTCTTGCATAAATAATTCTCATATCACCATACCCTGCATCAGTAACATACAAAACGATATTAGCCAGCCGTATCCCAAAATAAATAGGTAAGGAAGATGTGTTAAGGAGCTTCTTAAATGCCGAGAATACTATGCCTGATCTTCTACTAGCTTATATTTCGCTTTCTATGATTAAACACGTATCTTTTATGACTCAGTGGGGAAAAACGGGGCATGAATTTGAAGGGATCTTGGGTTAATCCTTGGAGTCCCTAGTTAATCAGAAAGCAGCTTTACATACTCTCTGAATTAAGCACGATAAGTCTTCCGTAAACACACAAACACAGCCATAAAACAGGAGGTAGGAGAATTAAACCCGCTCATCTCCTTGCCGACTCGACCCCTCCCCTCCCTTTCCTTGCGCTTACAACCTTTCTGCTCACCGAGAGTAATTGAAAACCGGAATATTTGCCGCATAAAAGCGAAGGAGAGGCAGCAGCGGGCTAGACCTCCACTAATGAGATAAGATTGTACAAGATTCTGAGGGTAAACTTATGCCCTCCCTCCCTTCCTCCCGCTCTACTCCTGACCCCAACTTTCTACCCACGCCCTTCCTTCCCTCCACTTCCCTCCCTTCTTTTTCTTCCCCTCCTTTCCTTCCCATCATCTTCCCTCCTTCACATCTTTCTCCCCCTCCTCCGAGTCTCTCTTTCCTGTTCCTCTCCGTCCTTCTTTTCCGTATATTCCTTCCCTTTTCTTCCCTCTATCTCTTCTTCCCCAAGTCCTTCCCTTTTTCTCCTTCCTTTTTTTATTATTATTTTCCTTTTGGTCTTTTTCTTCCCTTCTTTCTTTATCCTTCTATTTTTTCTTCTCTATTTTTCTTTACTTTTTTCCCTTCTTTCTTATTTTTCTTCTCTTTTCCCTTCTCTCTCCTCTCTGTCTAATAATGACTCCACCTGTCTCCAATGCCCTTCCCTTCCTCCCCTCCTCATTTTCATCTTTTCTCTTTTCTTCTCTTCTTCCTTTTCCTCCCCTCCTCCAATTCCTTCACTTCCATCTTCTTTCCTCTCCTTGCTCTCTCCATTCCATCCTCCCTCATTCCTCCTTCTTCCATCTTTCTGTTAACGCCCTTCCCTCTTTCATTCCTCCATTCCTTTTCCTTCATTTCTTCTATTTTTCTCCTTTCCTTCTCTGCTTCCCATTCCGTCTCTTCCCTCTTGAGAAGCGAGGAGAAAGGAGGGAGGAGCCAGGATGGAAGGGAGGAAAAAAGACAGTATGATGGAAGGGAGAATAGAAAATGAGGGTGTGAGAGAGGGAAGAAAAGGACAAGGAAGTGGGAAGGGGGGGTTAGGAGGGAGGAATATAGTGGGAGAGATGGAAGGGAAGAAAGAGATCGTATGGGGGAGGGAGAGAAAAAGAGAGGAGGGGAGAAAAGCAAGAAATGAAGGGCTAATAATGACCGCGAGGGGGAAATGGGGGAGAGAAAGGGAGGGAGGGAGAAGAAAAAGAAATATTGTGGAGGAAGGAAGGGAAAAATAGGATGTCGAAGGGAGACGTAATGAGAGAGAGAGAGAGAGGAAGGAGTGGAAGGAGAGACGAGACAGGAAGAAGGAGGGAGGCCCGTATTAAAAGAAATCTGATTGTAAATGAAATTGGCCAGGACACATCTCTACGCATTACTAAAACATGGAAAGTAATCTTGTTTCAACGCCGGGGTAACTCAATCTGCTCTCTTCCCTCCGGTCTGGACACGGCGGGAAATTGTTGCCTAAGATATCCACATGACGAAGAATATTGAGTACTCCTTTTGGATAATCTGAAGGCCTTTGCTGCTTCTGTCTTTTCCGCCTGCCTTTCGTCCTTCCTGCCCCTCTTTCGTCCTTTCTTCTTGTCTTTCTTCCTTTCCTCTTTCCTTCTTTCCTTTCTCCTCTTTCTTTCTTTCTTTTTATTGTTGATGCTCCTATATTTTTACATCTTTAGATGGGGTCATGACGATGGTGATGATGGCAGTGATGGTGGTGGTGGTGATGGTTTTCGAGTTGTCCTGTCGTTTCTCCTTTCAGTTTTGTTTTCTGATATTGATGATGATGATGATGGTGGTGGTGGTGGTGGTGGCTGTCGAGTATTCCCCTCTTGAGAATATCGTTTTCCTTCTCAATGTTGTTCTGTGATGATGATGATGATGGTGACTTTCTTCTACACGATCGAGGAATTTTTGCCAAAGATACCCATATGATAGAGAACATTGAGAACTTTTTCTGGACAATCTAACAGAGGTCGTTATTTCTAACATCTCTCTCTCTCTCTCTCTCTCTCTCTCTCTCACACACACACACACACACACACACACACACACACACACACACACTCTACACTTAATCTTCACCAAAACACTCCTCCTTCCATCATATACCTCACACGCCCCCACTCTTTCCGCCAACCTCGCCTCCCGCCCCCCTCATCTCCCTCTGTTCTCGTCTCTCATCATCTCTTTTCTCACCCGTACTACAATGTACACTCAAGCTACTCACTCCTCCTCTCTCGTACGTGTCTCTCACCTCTCCCTTGCCTTACTACCTCCTCTGGCACCCCTACCCCTCCTCCTCCTCCTCTTCCTCCATCTCCCCCTCTCCGTGGCACCACCTCCTCCTCCTCTCTCTCCCTCTCCCTCCGTCCTTCCCTGCTTCTCTCCCTCTCTCCTCACGTTCCGTTCCTTTTAAATAGCACAGTGGTGAGGTTTTGCTTGAGAATGCTGAATAAGTAATGCAATACATACACGTATTATTACCCTTACCTTGCTGGACAGCGCGGAACGAGACCCACAGACTTTCGCTAAGAAGCCGCCGAGAGCGATCATATTCCCACTCCAGACGGTCGCATTTACAAACCCTCCTGAGCTTGAGGTCTGTGTAAGATTGACTGTATATAAGTTTATCTTCAACCCTAATCGCCACATGTACTTAACGGTCAACTAGAGTGAATAAATAAAGCAGCAAAATACGAAAAACAAACCAAACTGTGAGAATAGTCATCTTGTGCAGTCCTGTCTAGTTAAAAAAAGTGTTAGGATCTTCTGTAAAAACAGCTCTAAGTCTTGCCGTGGCCCTCCTGAGCGAAGCATTATGGGAAGCCACGATCCCTTCCGCCCACACGGCAATTACTCTGGGCACGGTTCCTGGAAAAGCAGGTTAGAGGCCGACAGGTAAAAATTTTTAATCCGGAAAAGTCGGCTGATATTCTTTTCCTCATCAGATACGTCTAATAATATATGCAAAGGGAATGAAGTACCACAAGGCATAAAGGAAAATAATAATTGGCTACCGAGAGGACGGGGAGGAAAGGGAGGGTGATCGTTGAGGAGTAGATAGAGGGAGAAAAAAGAGGAAGGGAGAGGATGAAGAGGAGAGGTGAGGGGATGAAGGGAGTCTGTGTTTGAAGATGAGGGGGAGATGAAGAAACTGAAGGGTGTAGGGGATGCAAGAAGTGAGTTTGATGAAGTAAATGGTGATGAGGGGGAAGTAAGGGGATAAAGGGAGTTTGAAAAGAAAGAGGGAAGGTGAAAAAGGGATGAAGGGAGTATAAATTTAAGGATAATGACAAAGAAGTAGATGATGCAGAAAATCAAAGAAGAAGAAAAATAGGAGACGATGAAGAGGGGAAGTTAAAGTTAAGACGAAGGATGTTTGAGGATGGAAAGGGAAGGTAAAGGGGGGAGGAAATGAAGGGAGTCTGAGTGTGAAATTAAGGAAAAGAGGGAAAGGATGAAAAGGAGAAGTACGAGGAGGATCTAAAGGGGGTCTTGAGTTTTGGAAAGAAGGGAAAAGCTAGAGGATGAAGAGGGGAGGGTCTGAGTTTGAAGATGGGCTTTACTGATGTTGAACTTGTAGCAGCAGGGAGAGGAGAGGGGGCGCTGAGGGCTGAAGATGTGCTGGGGAAGAAAGTTGAGGTTGTGTGTGTGTGGGGATGGAGGAGGACGTGCAGAGTGGATGTGTGTGAGAGGGAGGAACGGGTGGGGCTGATGGTGTGTGTGTGTGTGTGTGTGTGTGTGTGTGTGTGTGTGTGTGTGCGTGCGCGCGCGCTTGCATGCGTGAGTGCGTGCGTGCGCAGAGGGACTAAGAGGGAGAGTGGGAGAGCTGGAGCGTGAGGCAGGAGGGGCTGAGGGTGTGTTGGGGTGAGGGGGCGGGGATTGAGGGCGTTCGTATGGAGGAGGGGGACTGAAATTATTCGTATGGGGGAGTGGGGATGAAGGTGTGTACGAGGTATATGAGCGTGTAGGGGACTGAGGATATGTTCAGGGGTTGTGGTGAGAGTGTGTGCAGAGACAGGAGGGGAGGCTCAGGGTGTGTGGGAGGGACTGAGGCTGTGTGTGTGGGGCTGAGGGTGTGTGTGGGGTGTGGGGAGGGGTCATGGGTGCATGTAGACGGGTCAGGTCACGACGTGGATCACCGTGACCCGACCTGATTGGCTCCGGGTCCAGGAAGTTCACATTAAATAGAGGGAGCAGCGCACGTCACGATGAATCACGGGCGGGGGGAGCGAGGGTTATCACAGGTTTTGAGATTAGGTGTGGTTTATCATTATCATTATCATCCTAATCAACATAACATAAGCATCATTCTCCTCCTCCTCTTCCTCCTCCTCCTCCTCCTTCTCCTCCTCCACCTCCTCCTCCTCCTCCTCTTCTTCTACATCATCATCATCGTCAAGATTAATTTTCTCATCATTGCCTATATCATCATCTACATCAACATTAATTTTCTCTTTACCATCATCATCACCATCAACATCATCCTCATCATCATCATCATTATCATCATCATTACCATCATCCCTGTCCATCACACCCATATTCCCACAATCATCAAATGGAATGGATACACTCAGAAACAATGAAAAGGGACATACAGAACTAGAAATCAACCATCAGAGTAAGCAGTGAAGAAGACCAGACCTTTATCCATTTGTCATTTAATCCCTTATTCACGTAGACTCATATTCATGTTATCTTTATGCGATTTAACTCTACTAAGGGAAGACTTTTGTAACTGGAGAGATTAGACATATTATTTAATCCCTTCACCATCATAGATCTTTTCTAATTTGAACTAAGTCTTCTGATGCTTGGCTGATTACAACGAAAAAAAGTCCTAAGGCTGAAGGAATGGTCGCCCCGAAAAAAGAGGCATTATAACAGTTGTGACTATCATGTCCAATAATATACTTCTTAAATTAGCAGAAACAGACGTGACAATCCCCATACAACACCCCAAACAATCTCATAACGAGGAACCATATTATTGTTCTCCATCCTCTCATCCGTCGTTCTGCCAGATCTCTAACATGTATTTTATTTTTACTGTCTTATTGCTATTAACTTCATTAGAGACTTTTCAAACATGGAGGGTTGGATATAAATTTAATTAAACTATTTCTACCCTGGGGACTCTCCTAATCTGTATAAAATCATCTGGTAGCAACAAGAGAAAGCAAAAAAACATAGCACTAAAAGAAGGGAGAGAGAGGAAAGATTGAGGATGTGACGGAGTGGAGAGGTACCCGTATTTGAGGAGGGGGTTATGAGTTGGAGGAAGAGCAGCCAAATGTCAGAACAGGGAGATATGGAGGCGATTTGTTTGTGGCCACCCTTTACGGTATTAAGGCTTCTGGTTATTGATAGATAGATAGATAGATAGATAATAGGTAGGTAGGGAAATAGACAAAAGGGGTTGAGTCTACCAATCTATAGAAAGAATAAGCGTTTAGTTACATCTGGATCCTCTGAACTGAATAAATGAGTCTGTCGTAACGCTATATAAATTACATTAGGCTTCATTCTTTATCAGAACATCAATTAAGGTGATTTTCAGACTTCTTTGAATGGGGGTTTCTTCAAGCTATTAATATACGAATAAATAAAATAAATAAATAAAGGTCTGACGTCAGCTGAAATACACTTCCAAGATCATATACAGGAAACAAACGGTTAAATGGGTTAGAGGGAGGGCTGTGTTAAATTCCCGATAGTTAACAGAGCAAAGCGTTTCTGCACCAGTCATCAGAGCCGGATAGAGGAGGAAATGATTGGGAAATGCCAGGAATTACAGGAAGCAGCTCATCTGTCTTAGTGAAGTAGCGAGAGGAGATACACAGCACTTACTTTAAATACCTTCATCAATTTCATGTGTATATTTTAAAGCTAGCTTACATTTCTTACTAACGTGTCTGGTAGTAACTTCTAAATAATATCACGGTTTTTGATACCCCATAGTTACATTTATAAAGCGTATTTTTTATCACCAAAATTAGCTTTTATTTCCTTGATAGGCATTATTTTAGCCCTGTTCTCTCCAACCTCATTTCCCACACTTAAGGCCTTAATTATTCCAAGCCCTGTCCTTCTCATTCTCACCTCTCACAGTTAGTCCCTTGATAATTAGTCTGTGCCCTGATCTTCCCTGCCTGGCCTCCCATACTGAAGCCCTTAAGTATTCTAGGTTTGTTCTTCTTAGTCTCGCCTCCAACATTTAAGCCCTAAATTATTCAGAGCCCTGTTCTTCTCAGCATCACCTCCCACACTTAAGTCCTTAGTCTGTTTTATTTTCATAATTTTCTGTCTTCAACTTTATCCAGTTTAGAAGAATTTGTGGACTGGAGGGGTTGCATAGAGTCTTCATTAATTCCTCTATTACTAATGCACTGTTCCAGGCTTAGTAAATGACAAAGTACAGCCGGAGGAATAAAATGGAATAAAGAATGTCGCCGTTTCAAAGGGAATAACACTCGCTATAACACTCGCTCTTCCGTCCACGCCGAGAGAGAGAGAGAGAGGATAAAAAGTCTCTCTTCCCTCCTTAAGCAAAAAAGTTCTCCTCAAGACGGTCTATATTTACCCCAGTCCGTCTCGATCTTCCTAGAAATCTGTGCATTGTTTGACGTAGACGGGTAGGCAAACTAGACGATTTTTACGAGGAGGAAGCGTCTGAGAGAGAGAGAGAGAGAGACCAGATACGAGTCTGCTTACTGCTACCTTCTCTGATTATTAAGGCGGCTTGTTCATGGCGAGAATTTTTGCGCCGAAAGGAAGAGGCTGGGTTTGTTTACATTGGGGGCGCGCAGGAGGAGGTACGTACACAGAGGGAGCCCGCCCATTGCACGCCTCTCAAACACGCTTGCTAATACGTACATATGTTAGTCAGTCCTTTTAAAACCCTTTCAGTACTGTGTGTGTGTGTGTGTGTGTGTTAACTGTAGAGTTTAACGAATCAGGCGAGGAAAGATTTGTCGATAAAGATTTGGAATTTGAGGACACCCATCTTCAGACGGGAATACTGTATTTTTTGACGGATTGTGAGGAGACAGGAGCGTAAAGGAAAGCAATCAGCAACATACCTTTTAGTCCTTTCGTGGTTGTTTGTTATAAGGAAGGTTATTGCTAAGAAACTGTAGCGCGCTCCTGTAACCTAGCGGGGCCATAATATGATCCAATACAGGGTCTAGCTCGAGGGACCGCCATTTCCCCCATATTCAGAGTTAAAGACAAAGATAGGCAATTATGGAATTGGACGCGTTAGTGACCGATATGACTCCTTCAGGCAGTGATAGAGTAGGAGGATTTTCACAAGTTATAATCCAAGGGTTTACCGTGAGGAAGAAGAATTCGCACCATTTTTTTCTGTTCTACCTCTCACTCTCCTCCGCTGGCTAATATTCCTAAGTTGAGAGAAGCTTGGTATGTTTCTCATTCCATAGATGATTCTCTGTGATATGATGCGTCAGAGAAAAGTGACGGACATACCATAAGTGTGAATGGAAGCAGTGAAACAGTAGACACACTCATGATCAGCGAAAATAGTGATGATGATGATGATGCCGCACGGTAGCCACTGACAATCCTCCCTAGGGGGATGACGGATGACCATGGGACGAGGGAGGGGTGAGTGGGGTGGGGGGAGGCAAATACCAGGGAGGGGATGGGGGCGGTGAGAGGAGGAATATGCATCCGTCAGATCGCCCTTGATTAATATTTATCCTAGCCCAGATGCCCTGTAATATCCGGTCCGTGGCTCGGTAAATCTTGCTCTAAGGAGGAGGAGGGGTGAGAGGGGGTGGGAAGGGAGGGGGAGAAGGGAGGAGGAGATGGGAGAGAGGGGAAGAAGGGAGGGGGAGGAAAGAAAGGGAGAGTGGGAGGAAGGTGGTTGTGGAGAGGGGGAGGTTGAAGGGGATGTGAACGGGACAGGGGACGAAGGGGAGGGGATTGCTGTAAGGTGGGAAGGGGAAGGGAGGACAGGTAAGGGGGAGGGAAGGGGAAAGGTGAAATGCTGTCAGAAGGGAGGGGTGAGGTGAAGACTCAGGTAAGGGGAGTGGGGGGAGCAGGGGAGGCATTGCTGTAAAAAAGGGAGGGA
>NC_137034.1:2172500-2197500 GCF_032717465.1 Coenobita brevimanus
GGCAAAAAAAGGATTTATCAAACCTCTTCAGTTCATAAAATTTCTCCACAACTGAATGAAAAGGGTTAGGTCAACATCACCACCACCACCACCATCATCACTACCACCATCATCACTACCACCATCATCATCACTACCACCATCATCATCACCTACATCATCATCATCATCATCATCATCATCGCCATCACCACCACCACCATCGTTACCACCACCTCCATCGTCATCATCATCATCCTCATCATAATCATCATCACTATCGCCATCGTCATCATCTGCATCTGCATCATCAACACCAAGACCATAATCCAGATCTTTGTTCCCATCTAAGAGTAAAATAAGATTAAAATAAGAGAATAAGCCTTCAGATTGCAAGACAAGCAAAGCAGAGTACATAAATACGGCACCTTATTGCATAGTTAAGGCGCCTTTACTAACGACACAATAGCATGCAATTCATCGTAAGTGTTAGTGTGATTTAGAGTGAAATTACTGGGAGGGAATGACTGACTGGTGTAATATCTCTTTAATGGAATATTCTTACCTTGCTCTATATGCTTCGTGTGGGCTTCGTTATTTTTTGCAGGTGATTTTATGCTGCCTAATGGAGATATGTAATGATATATCTGTGTTTCTGTCTGTCTTTGTCTGTCTGTCTACCTGTCTACCTGTCTGTTTGTGGGTCTACCTGTCTATCTGTCTGTCTGTAATTGTGTGTGTGTGTGTGTGTGTGTGTGTGTGTGTGTGAAAATATTAATCTTTATACTCACAGTGATACAGAAATAGATAGAAAACTGACAAACAGACTTATTAATGTGACTGCTAAGGTAAAATATTGCTTATATTGAGATATAGATTTATAGGAAGAAGGAGGGTAAATAAGATAGAAATTATATTGTCAGCTGATTAAATGTTGGATAGTATCATTTTCAACCAAACAAAACCAAAAGTGCGACTGACAGTCTGAAATATATGTATTGGTGCATTTTTACTAAGTCAGTGAAACCGTGGGCGAAGTTCTTATTCCCGCCAGACGATTTTCCTCAGTATAAAAGGAACCTGTTTGTTATAGAGAAAGGGCTAATTATCATCAGTCTCCGCCATCTTAATATAGCCAAACATCAATGGATTCATTTTTTGCTGCCGTCAGACGATTTAATTTTTAATCAGACGGTCCCCCAAATTAGGCCATTCCTTGTTGCCATCAGACGATTTTATTAACTTAAAAAAAATACAGCCAGACGCCTCTAATGAAGTGTCTGGGCCATTTGAGGCAGCCAGGGCGGGAGAGAGAGGACAGGGAAGCACCGTAATACGCCTGACGGAGACGGATCCAGGCAGATTACCTTGATGTTCAAATCAATTCCCCGACACAATTTTCCCACAGCATGATTTAAGAGCCTGGGTGGTGGGTGTGTTGTGGGGGCGCTATGGAGCCTTGCAGGTGACTCCCAGAGCTATGCATCTCTGTCCTCCTAATACACACCCGCCTCACGCTACCCAGCCCCCTCCTTCACTTCCTCCTTCCCTCTCTTACTCCCTCTCTCTCTCCATTTCTCTCTTACTCACTCTCTCCCTCCTTTTCTTTCTTACTCCCTCTTTCCCTTCCCCGTCCTTCTCCTTACTTTACTTAAACCCCTTCTCACCTTCCTCGTCCTCTTCTTCCCCCCTTGTTACTCTACATTCTTTCCCCTCCCCCCTCTCTCTTCTTCTTCACTGCCTTCTTTTGTTTTTTACTCCTTCTGTCTCATCTCCGTCCCTTTTCCTCTTCACTTCCTTATTTTCTTTTTCCTTCCTGTCTTTCTCTCATTCTGCATCCTATCCATGTATCTTTATCTCACTCCACTCTTCCCTTTCCTCCTCTTCCTTTCTCCTTCTACCCTTACGTCACCACACCATATCACACTTTTCTCTCCTTTTCACGTCTTCACCACCTTCTCCTCTGTCTTTATCCATCCCCCTACTTTCCCCTCCTTTCCCCTCCCCCTCAACCTCTTCCCCTACCTACTCAGTCCTTCTTCCCCTACCTACTCAGTCCTTCTTCCTTTACCCTCATTTTTTAACCCTCTTCATCCACCTTACCCCATACCCCTCTCATTATTTCATCTTGACATCCCTTCTCCCTTCCTTATCACTTCTCCCTTTCTCTTACTTTCCCCCTGCTTCCTTTTCCCCTTCCCTACCTCTATCCCTCCCTACCCAGTCCATACTACCCCTCTCCCCCCAGTTTCTCCCCTGCCTGCCCTCTTCCCTACCTTCCCTCTCCTCAAATTCGACAAACACTTCTACGGAATAACTCTGCAGATATGGCCTACCTTCTCGGGTGTTTGTCAGTCTTCAGTGCCCCGGTGTTGGTAATGAATTTTAATCCCTTTACCAAGAGGATACCCTTATATTTGATCCTTGAGATTTTATTCAGCTAAGGATGCTCTTCTTGAACTGGATGGGTTAGCTGTCGCCTTCATTAGTCCCTTCAGTCAGATGTAATTTCAGTTTCAGTGTTGCTATTGGCAGACTACTTTCATTCATTTTAGGTTGGACCTCGAACTGTGAAAGGGTAATTGAAGGATATATCTAACACTTCTAGTTGAGACAGATTCCCCTAAATTATACTGTTAGGAGATTGTTGTTGATGTTGCTGTACCCCTGTCTTTTTGGGCGAACAGACTCATCGACCACAAGCAAGCAGCCGCCTAAGTGTGGCAAACAGCGCCTTGCATGGTGAGGTGCAGAGAAAATGGAATTGCTTCATCGTACTAAAGGGATTAATAGACTATCCACACCGAGATGGTAGTAATGAATTTTAAATGTTCTGCATCGCTCACACGCCTTTGGAAATAGCCAAGGCATTTACGCTGGCTGATTAGCTATTATCCACGGGTGTTGTTGTTGATTAGGGCATTGATGATTGAGTAATGTTAATCCCTTCGACAAATATGAGTGTTAAATTCGAGTTAACATAGGAGAACTGAAACAGGTAAGGGTGTTCCTAATATTATGAAGTTATTTCGGAATATCAGATAAAAAAGTTGGTAGATGCATTATTTATTAGAGGCGAAATTGAAGGCAAGAATATACAATCACAGAAATACTGTAATAAATAAACACACACACACACACACACACACACACACACACACACACACACACACACGCACACACAAAGCGACGTATTTCACAAGCAATGAATCACACAATTGAAAGCAGCACTAACAAGCGGAGTGGAGAAAGTCACAGCCAAGGATCAGGCAGCCAAGCAAACTTAAGCAACACCATAAGAAACTGAGGCATATTGTACGAAGCCCCTGGTCACGAAAAGTGTTAGAGAGAGAGAGAGAGAGAGAGAGAGGGGGGGCGCAAAGTGAGAGATAAGATGGAGAAAAAGCTGGTGAAAGAGAGGGGGAGAAGAGCTGTAAGGGTCGACCACCTGGGCGAAAAGGGTGGAAAAGGGGGAGAAGGAAGAGAGAAAAGTGAAGGAAGAGGAAAGAAGGATGAGGAAGGATGTGAAGAAGGAAGAAAGAAGAGAGAGAAAAAAGAGAAGATACAGGGCGAGAGAATGTGAAGTAGGAGAGGAGGAGTAGAGAAAATTGAAGGAAGGGAAAGAAGGAAGAGGAAGACGGTGAAGGAGGAGAGACGAGGAAGGAAGCAATGGTAGTGTTGGAGAGAATGGAAATATTAAAAAAGGAGGTGAAGGAGAGGAAAGGAGAAGGAGTGAGGGAGAAGGGCCGTGAGGGTGGACCAGCTGGGGCGAGAAAGATGGCGTCTGTGGACTGATGGTCGGCCCTCATTAAACCCACACCCCGTCAGTTTAAATAATGGGTCCCCATGAAAACGACGCAGCGGGGGGAGAAGAGAGGTGGGGGAGGAGGAGGGGAGGGGGAGAAGAGGAGTGGGGGGAGGGGGAGATGATGTATGTCAGTGGGGGTCGGGGGAAGGGGTGGGGGAGAGAAAAGGAAGAGGGCAGGAGAGATAAGGGAAGTCACTCAGGCAGAGATTTGGTTGTGTGGATGCTGCATGGTAAGAAGGAAGAGGAGGAGCAGGAGGAGGAGAAGGAGGAGAAAGAGGAAGAGAAGGAGGAGGAGGAGATGAACGAGGAGGAAGAGATTTGGTAGGAGGAGATGAAGGAGGAGGAGAAGCAGGAGATGGAAGGGAGAGAGGAGATACAGAAGGGGGAGTATGGATAAGCGGAGGAGGAAGGGTAAGAAGAGGCGTAGTGTTTGGTAGGGTGTAGGTATGTAGTGTAGTAGTGTTTGGTGGAGGGAGAAGAGGAGGAAGAGTAAGAAGGGGAGATGGATTGTGTGTGGTATGGTGTGCGTGTGTAGTGTAGCAGTGTGTGGTGTGTCTAGGAAGCAGTGATGTGTGGCAGTGAGCGGTCTAGTATGGTGTGTTCGTATGAGGCGTGACAGTGTGTGATGTGTGATATGAGGTGGGGTAGTGTGTAATGTGGCAGCGTGGTATGGTGTGGTTGCATGAGGCGTGATAGTGTGTGGTGTGGTATGGTACGGCGGTGTGTGGTGGCCGGTGGAGAGAGAGAAGGGAGGGAGGGAGAAGGAGGGTTAAGGGGGGAGGAGGGAGGCGAAGAGTGGAGGGAAAGGAAGAGCGAGGGTTGAGGGAGGACAACACAGAAAATATGGAGACTGAAGCCTATCTGAGTCAATGATGCAAGCAGTCCCTGTCAGTCCTTTAATTACACACTTTTGTTGGCATTTAAATGTTAAAAACAATGCTTAGTTGAAGCAGCGGGTGCATTTAAATTCCAGGGTTCATAAGGTTAGTAGTGCGCTGAGGTAGGTAGGTGAGTGGGGATGAAAGGAGGAGAGACATGGTGGGGAGGGGAGGAAATGAGGGGGAGGAGGAGGGAAGGGACGGGGGGAGTCAGATGCGCGAGATTTGACGTGTGATGGAGCTGATCACGCATCCTTTTAAAACAGCCAAATTAAACGTCCCTCACGAGTGTATAGCATATATTGTGGCTTTTTCTGTAATAATCTGAAGATATATTGATGCAAAAGCAGTAAATACTTTACAATTAAAGCCGTAGGCTTTATTCGAGAGTGATAATTTCCTAACTTTAACTAAATTTGGCAACGCAGCGGTGTGGGGGGGTAGTGGCGAGACACCGTGAAATCTGTACTCAGGTGCCGTCAATAAATATCAAGCACATTTTTTTATTAACTAATCCTTGGTTATTCTAGTCAGAAATAAGGTAGACTGTAAAGAAGATAAAAATATAAGGGTCTGGAATTAGGAAAGGTGGGTGTACCATTGTTCCCTACCCCTTATTTATCAAGCTGAAAAGTTAATGGCAATCTTATCAGGGAGAGCTGGCCGCTTATGAGCTGCTGTTGCTGGATCAGACTCGCCGGCTTCCTCATCGTGTCTAGGCTGAATCTGTGTGCGCCTTTTTTTTCTGTGGATTAGCGCGTTTATATAGAAAATAGAGGATATTAGAAGCCAAATCAAGAGGTATTGTGCTTGCAGTGCGCCCAAAGGTAACATCGAAGGGACCACAACGACGTAGGAGTGATTAAAAGGTTAGTGAAGGAATTTAATAGACGTGTCTGCCGGCATGAAGCCCTTGTTAGGCAAGTCAAAGATGGAATTTTTCGAGATTTTATGATGTCTTTTGTACATATTATTAATGTTAGTGAAAAAGGAAAGTAGTTTCAAGATGTTGTTATTGGTAGTAAGGTAATCGAAGGAAAGTATAGCAAGAGTGATGGTACCACGTGGTCGTAGACGGCAAGGGAGGGAGATACGCAGCATTTAGTTGTAACCACGTGGTTGCACAAGTGATTGAAGTAGTATCAGACAGTTGTTACCATGTGACTGTAGAAGTGAAGGAAAGATTTTAGGCAGTGGTTACCATGTGCTTCTATCGGTAGGGGAAAGAGTATAATGTAGTTACTAGGTGATTGTAAGAGTGAAGGAAGCAGTAGTTTAGGCGTTATCCTGAGTGAATAGTAATATAATTTCTCAGTAACTGTCTCCCCATACACACACACAGCCAACATAGACACCTATACCTACATCCACACCCAACACTACACCCACTCCCCACACCACCAACGCCCCACGCCCACACCCACACCCACACCCACATCCACATCCATATCCCATTCCCCACACCCACACTCCACACCCACACTCCACACCCACACCCTATACCCGCACCCACACCCCATACCAGCACCCTCACCCCATACCAGCACCCTCACCCCATACCAGCACCCTCACCCCATACCCGCACCCTCACCCTCACCTCACACCCACACTCCACACCCACACCCAGCATCCCACACCCAGCATCCCACACCCACACCCCAAACCCACACCCCAAACCCACACCCCAAACCCACACCCCAAACCCACACCCCAAACCCACACCCACACCCCACACCCACACCCCCACCCCAAACCCCCACCCACACCCCCACCCCACACCCACACCCACACCCCCACCCCACACCCACACCCACACCCCACGCCCACACCCACACCCACACCCCACGCCCACACCCACACCCACACCCCACGTCCACACCCATCCCCCATCCCCCACCCCCTGCACCGCACACCCCACTTCCTGCACCGCACACCCCACTTCCTGCACCGCACACCCCACTTCCTGCACCCCACACCCCACTTCCTGCACCCCACACCCACATCCCACACCCACATCCCACATCCACATCCCACATCCACATCCCACATCCCACATCCCACACCCACATCCCACACCCACATCCCACACCCACATCCCACACCCACATCCCACACCCACATCCCACATCCCACACCCCACACACCCACACCCCACACCCACACCCCACACCCACACCCCACACCCACACCCTTACATAATCCACAACCTACACTCACACACACACACACACACACACACACACACACACACACACACACACACACACAGATCACCTTCATCTCAAAACAAACAAATTCAGGATCTCACTCGGAAATTTTGCTGTATCACTGTGGAGGGGGGAAGAAAGGAAGGGAGGAGGTGGAGGGAGAGGAGGAGTGGAAAAAGGGAGGGGTCAGGGGACGCTTAGGGAAGAGGGAGAGAGAAAGAGGGAGGGGGTAAAGCTGTATGGTGGGTCGGGATGATGTGGAGAATGCTGTAGATGAGAGGACTGGATAAGATAGGGGAGATAGATAGATAGATAGAGAGAGAGAGAGAGAGAGAGAGAGACTCAGATGTTATGATTCTTCCTAGGTGGCCAGACCGGCTTATATTTAACGGATAGGTTTACCATCTAATTGCTGAAGTTAATGAATTCCAGGTTAAGAACGAGAGAGAGAGAGAGAGAGAGAGAGAGAGAGAGAGAGAGAGAGTGAGGGAGGGTTGGGGGGGAGGGGTGAGTCAGCAGGGGGTAGAGGTGCGCACTTGTTACCAGAGTGTAATGTTGGGGTGGGTCCGCCTTGCCTCGCCCCCCCGCAGAGCACTGGACACCTTCCCCCCACACCGGCACTAACTCATCTTGTCTCACCCCCACACCCCACACCCCAGATCTCGCTCTCCTCTCACCCTCTTATCTCTCTTCACACATTCCTTCCTTATATCTTTACCTTCCTCCTTCCTTGTCTCACCTTCCACCCTCACCCCTTATATTGCTTTCCCCTCATCCCCGTTTCTCCTTCCCCTGGCTTCGTTTTCTCTCTCCCCTCCCCTCCTTATATCTCTGCCCCCTTCCTTCCCTATCTTCTCCCCCCCCCTTACCCACACACACCTTTCATCTCAGGTCTCGCGTGATATTTATATGAGCTGAAGGTTAGGATAATAGAATTCCCTTATCTCGTCTCTATACTTTCTCTCATCTTCATTTACTCACACTTGTCACCTTTCCTGTCTCTTTTCTCTCCTTTATAATTTTATAGTGTCCCCCCTTCCCACTTCTCTCGTCTCATCCCATTTAATTTTCTTTCCCTTGTTTCTCTCGCTCTCTCTTATTTTGTCTTGTCTTTTTCCCCTACTCTTCACAGCTCACCCCTACCCCCCCAAACACTCATATCTCACCCCTCGTTTTAAGTTCATTCCTTTCTCCCCTTGTAATCTCATTCTCCCTTTCCATGCCATGGATACCTTTCCGCCTCACCCATCCTAACTCATCCCGTCACTCCCCCCTCCACACACACCTCTCATCTCACCCTTAATCTCCTCTCGCTCTACACTCCCCCCCTTATCTTATTTCACCAATAATTCTCACCATACATTAATATTCTCTTTTCCTCTGCCTCTCACCCTGTATCTCGCCTTATTCACTCCTATCTCTCCATGTTCCCATTTACACATCTCCCTTTCTCCTCCTTTACATCTTCACATCTTCCTTCCCTCCCTTCTTCCTCCCACGCATATCTCCCACATCCCCACCCCTCCACACCTTCATCCCTAATGTTATCTTGCTTACCTCTCCCCACACACAACCTTACATCTAATCTCAGTCTTCCGTCCCTTCCTTTTCTCCTTCCTGCACTCGTATCTTGTCCCACACCCATCCAAACATACCGGTACCCCTGAGCTGGTTCACCCCCATCCACACACACACACACACACACACACACACACACACACACACACACACACACACACACACACACACACACACACACACACACACACACACACACACACACACACACACACACACACACACACACACACACACACACACACACACACACACACACACACACACACACACACACACACACACACACACACACACACACACACACACACACACACACACTCCTTCACCACTCATCTGATCCAACCTCCTCCTCTTCCCCTCATTTCTCCCTCCCCTCATTCACATTCTTCTCTCACTCCTTCCCCTCTCTTATCCCACTCTCTCCTCTGAACTCTATGCATTCTGATCCGCCCTTCTAATCTCGTCCTGCTCTGAACTCAGTATTCTCTGATCTACTGCTTTGATACTGACTTATTCCTAACTACTCCTAAACTGAGGACTTATAAACTTTCTTTAGCTCAAGGCGAGTATAAGATTATTTATTTTTTCATTTTCGCTCGTGCACTTATCGTACACATCACATCCAAAAAAGAATTAATATATGGGTGAAAAAGTACAACTAAAAATTATTTCCGATAGCTAAACTGCAATGAAGGCTTAGTTAACGTGAAAATTAAGATCCACTTCTGCTCTCTTCCTGGTATTACTTCTCTCAGCCTTAGTTCTTCTTGACTTCTTTCGATTCTGTGTATTCTAACCTTGCACTGCGCAGAACTAGCCCTACTCCGATCCCACTGCATGCACTGATTTCCCCCTCCATCTCGGTACCTTATATCATTTTGACCCTGGATCTTGATGCATTCTAAACTCGTGCCTTCATGTCGTTTCTCTTTGCCTTCACTTGCTTGTATCTTAGTCTGCTCTGATCTCGCTCTGCTCTGGTCTCACTATTCTAATTAATCATCTCAGATCTCGACCGGCGCTGATCCCGCTATATAATGGTATGATCTCGCTCTCTTCTGATGTGCCTCTGCTTCGATTTTAACTAATTTTGATCCCTTCTCTCCCTCCTCTCTTCTGCACCTTGTGATTCCTTAGAAAGACTTTTTTCCTTTCTCTTATTTTCTTACCTGTAAAGATTATTATACTGTCTAGCATTCGGTAATCACATCATGACGCTGTGACATGGTGAGCAGAATGTCTGATAACGGCAAAGATAACATAGGGCAAATATCATCGTCCTGTAGGGGTTAATGGTCATGTCTTACCATTAGCTGTGGAATGTAAAGGGTTCAGTCCCTCCGGGTCACTCACACTCCCGGCACATCTCTAAACCAGGTCCCTTTTTCACGAACCTAAGATATTTCCTCAGTCGGATATGTATATGTGAAGCTACAGAATGTGGTGAATGTTTTTAGCATATCAGATAGAGTCAGGATTCCGGGGGCTTGAATGATGAGTGAATGTATTGGACAGACTTGGGCTGTCTGGACGTTGCTACTCCTCACCCTGCGCTTGGGTGGGAAAGGAGATCCAGATGATGATGATGATGATGATGATGATGATGATGGTAATTTCCCCTCAGGATCCCTTTTTTTTTTTTTTTTTTTTTTTTTTTTTTTTTTAATGAAAAACACGGGACATGGCAAGTTTCTGCACACTGACAGTTTTTCATTAAAAAAAGTATCATCTTCAGCATCATCGTCTTCGTCATCATCTTAGTCATCATCATCATCATTGCCATCATCATGATATTAACCGTGATCGTCGTCCTCATGCATCGTAATTTATCATCATTACGGTCACCACCACCACCACCACAACCACCACCACCACCACCACCAAACTGAAATACCCGTAAGTTCAGAATGACAAGCGCCTTCACGAACTTTATTAAAAATGGCCAAATGTGTCAATACGTGTTATGTCACAGTTTTAATTTAGATGTTCGTGAAGGCATTTGTCATTCTGTTTTTTCTCAAGATTCGAGACCGTACGAGCAAGTCATTTTCCTATGATTTTTAGCTGCATTGTAAGTCTGGATTTAGATTTTGGTCTTATGGATATAATACTTACAAGAGAATAGATCTGATGTCCCCTTGTTACCTATAGACCTGTCGTGAAAAAGTATATACTGGTAGTTTATTTTTGTTACTACACACACACACACACACACACACACACACACACACACACACACACACACACACACACACACACACACACACACACACACACACACACACACACACACACACACACACACACACACACACACACACACACACACACACACACAGCTTATTAAAGAAAAATGTTCACTCAGCTTGGATTTTTAGCTGCTTGTTAGCCTATACCGCAATACGGAAATAAATATCTATGGAGAAATATCGCTGAGGGGCAATTTCCTTGAACTTATAGGTTTACTAGTCCATACATAATCTTTTCCATCCTGCCCGTCAATAGTTCCATCTACGTATCCACCCACGCCCACACCCACACCCTCCACACCCACACCCTCCACACCCACACCCTCCACACCCACACCGACACCTGCCCACACCCACACCCTCCACACCCACACCGACACCTGCCCACACCCACACCCTCCACACCCACACCCACACAAACACAGGCATTCTTTTGCATTTCACTACTATCTTCCTCATTTTTCCTCATTCTTGCTCTTCAGCTTTTCGTGTCCAGTGCCTTTGGAATGAATGAACTTTTTTTTTTTAATCATCAGACAATTTTATTTTATTGTGGAAACTTACTCTCAGAGGGGTTAAGTTCGTATTCTCGTCTGGTAAGGAGGGTCCCTAGTACCTCTTACTTAGCGATTTATTTTTGGGGGTATGGCTAGTTAAGATCCTTTCGTACATTCTTTAGGCTGAGTATGGCAAAGTTAGAATGATTTATATGACGCAGAATAGGACAGTCGTGTAATAAGCGAAATAAAGAGCTAAGGAAAAGGTGTTACGGAGCCTCCTTATGAGACGAGAATTAGGGTCATAGTCTCTCTCCCTACGCTTCACTACGATGACCTCTTCTATTTTCCTGCTTTATCCAGACGATTTTACTCAGGAGACATAAATTAGAGGGATTAGATACAGCCTTCATTAACCCCTTCACTAAGATACCTTTCCCCCTAATCATTGTAAAGTCACCTAATAGTATCAGAGAGTAAAATAGATAAATAAAATATAAAAAAAGTCCTCGTACTGCATGGGTATATTTCAGGAGGCAAGGTCCCATTTAGATATTTTGTTTTAGCTACCTTAAGGTTTTACCAAGGAAAAAAAACTACATATCTCTTTAAAAAAAAAATGACGTTCGCTTGTAGGCTATAATATGTAAACAAACTACAGCATAGTCTGATCACTTTAGGTGTAAATTGGTATCTTTACGTCTTGAACGCTGAGCTATAACAGGAGATTAGAATACGATGCTAGTCACGAATAAGTGCTACGGACCAAATGAATACCGTAGCTGTAGTAGTCTTATTTCGGCACTGAGCTGTGAGAAATAAGCTACAAAAGGACGAAAATCTCAAGAGTTAATAATGTACTTAGAATAAATCGTTAAGGAACAGGTACTTGAGCGCCTGCTAAGCCCACAAGTACACAGACATTAGTGGTGGGTTGTTAGGTAGGGTGTGTCCAGGTTAGTGAAAGAGTAGTGGTGGTGGGGAGGCTCCTTTCTACCCGGCGAGCCACCAGTCCTCCTTAGTACAGAGTGGTAGTGGTGGTGGTGGTGGGCGCGGCTCCTTTCTACCCGGCGAGTCACCAGTCCTCCTTAGTACAGAGTGGTAGTGGTGGTGGTGGTGGGCGCGGCTCGTTTCTGGCCTGCGCGTCACCACCCCCTAGTACGCCAATTTGCCTTGAAACCGGTTGGCGTCGTCCCTGCCCAGCTAGACGCCTTGAACTCCTGGGGCGTCCGCGGGTGGGCGTGGGGATGTGGGTGGGAGGAGAGGCGGTGGGGGGAAATAGAAGGGACGTGGGTGGGAGATAGTGTGGGGGAATAAAGGGGAGTAAGTGGGAGATACTGTGGGGGAACAGAATGGGCGTAGGAGGAAGAGCGTGGGGAGAGGAGGGAGTGTGTGGGCGGAATGGAAGAGACGTGGGTGAGAGGATAGACCCAGGTGGGGAATAGAATGGGGGGGGAGATAGTGTGGGGGAAGAGAAGGGGCTTAGGTGGGAGAGTGTGGGAAAATAAAGTTTGGGTAGGAGAAAATGTGGGGGAACTGAAGAAGAGTAGGTGAGAAAGTGTGGGAAATAAAAAAGGTGTGGGTGGGAGAGAGTGTGAGAGGATAGAGGAAGCTTGGTTAAGAGTATGGACATTGGAGAGGGGATAGAGAGGTAGAGGGTGAGTAGAGAATGTGGGGGTGTGGGGTGTGTGGTTAGAGAGTGTGTAGGGGGACATAAATGGAATATACAGTATCGTTGTGGAGGATGAGTGTGAGGGAGGTTGGCAAAGGTGGAGGGAAAGTTTAGGGTGACGGTGAAGGACTAAGGGGATGTGGAGAGTGGGTGAAGAGTGTGAGGCATATGGGTGCGAACGGAGGGTGTGGGAGGCTGAGGGCAGGTGTGGGCGGGTGGTAGGGTGTGGGAGGGTGTGGGTAGGGACATGGGGGTGGCGGATTTAGGATAAGCTGAGGAGATGGGGAGGCGGGAGGGGGCGAACGGGGAGTTAAGAGCTCGTTTGAGGATGAAATATTGGCGTAATATAATGATACGGCGAGCACGTGCCGACCGGAGAGGAGTGGGCAGCGTTGGGTGTTGGAGAGTGGGGGGGGGGGATGGGGAGTTGGAGAGGTGATTTAGAGTTGGGAGGGTGATGGGGAGTTAGAAGGGTAACGCGGAGTGGGTGGCGTGATCGAGAAAGGGTGGGGTAATGAGAGGTGGGTGGGGTTATGGGGATTGGTTCACATCTACTGGAAAAAAACTAGCAGTGTTTGGATTTTGCTAGTTGGGGAATGGGTGGGTTGAGCTGCAGATGGGTGCGGTATTAGGGAGGAGGGGAAGGGTAGGAATGGATGAGTTAATGGGGGGTGTTTAGGAAGCTAAGGAATGGTTGGAGGCTGGGTGTGGGTAAGAATAGGATGGGAATGAGTGAGCTATAAAGGCTTCTGTTTTCGTCAAGTAATGTGGGTTTGTCACATATTTCTAGTTTACTTCTGCATATGACATGTTAATATTCTCGCATATGGTACTTATTATGCCGGTATTAGCTGGGAATAGTTAGGTTAGATTGTCTGTTAGTTTGGTTGTGGATATGTTCGAGTTCGATTAGATTGTCAGATGAGTTTATTACGCGTAAGGTTTGATTAAGTTATATTAGTTTATTAGGTTAAGCTGTCCAACCTATGAATGTAACCTAGCCTAACATACCCCAACAAGCTAACCTAACATAACAGCAAAGCAACCCTTACTAACAGATTAACCTAGTTTAACCTAACTCAATCTACCTTATCATAACCTCATCGAAGTTTAGTCATAAACCCTGGATAAGAACTAATACCAAAATCGATGATATTTAAGAAGCCTTTCACCACTACACGAGATAATGTGCTTTGTATACGGAAGTTTGAGATTAACTCCATCGTTGCAATGACGTCAGTTTGAATTGATTTTACTTCCTTAAGACAATTTTATTAATCTTAGGAAATGCCTTTTAGTGTGGAGGGGTTAGAACTGTCGATAGAGTGAGGGGGAGGGGAAGACAAGGGTGAGATGGAGCGAGAAGGCCAGGAGGTCCATGAGAGGTGGTGTGAGCTGGAGAAAGGGCAGCGTGATAGCGGAGGAGAGGATGACGTGGAGGCCTTTCTGTGTGGCTACTCCTTCTGAGACTTAGGTGTGTGGCTATAGATAGATAATTAACCCCTTCCATCCAATTACCTGTTTGTTAATGCATTCTTGCCACTCCCAGACGATTTTTTTCAGCTAATGACAAACCTCTAGTAGTGAAATAGTTGATGAAGGCTATATCCAGCGCTAAAAGTTTGAAAAGTCTTCTAAGATGAATAAATGCCTCTGAAAATAGTAAGAATAAAATAAGACTTGCATAATTAGAGTAAAAGAGTTAATGAGTCTTGATCAGTTCTACCGTAGTGAAAAAGAAGGGAGAGAGAGAGAGAGAGAGAGAGAGAGAGAGAGAGAGAGAGCAGTATGGCAATGTTTGGCCAAGTCAGAGTGAAAAGAATGAAAATTAATATTCATGTCCTAACAATATGAGAAACATGCATATCCTTGAGTGAATGAGTAGATATGTATGACAGGTACGAGAGAGAGAGAGAGAGAGAGAGAGAGAGAGGAAGGAAGGAAGGAAGCGCGACAATTCTAGGCCAAGTCGAAGTGGAAAGAGTTAAAATTAATATTCCTACCCTAACGCAATGAGAAACAAGAATATGAGTGAATGAGTATATGAAGAAGACAGGTACTTGAGCAACACGACTAAATAATGGGGCTTATCTGATCTGAGGGAGATTGAATTTTAATGCGATAAAAGATAAGGATTTGCTCTGGAGTTGAGGTTTGTGTGGGTGGGGGCGGTGGTGTGGGGAATGAGTGGAAGATATGGTGAGGATGGATGGATAGATATGTGGATTGATAGATAGATAGATAGACTGAGGGGGATGGTGGTGGTGGTGGTACTGGTGGTGGTGGTGGTGGTGATGGTGGTGGTGATGGTAGTGGTCGTATAGGAAGGGAGTAGTGGTGATGATGGTTGTGGTGATGGTAGTGGCAATGGTGCAGGGAGTGATGGTGGTGGTGGTTGTGGTGGTGACTGAGGTAGGTTAATGTGGGTGGTGATGGTTGTGGTGACTAAGAGGGAGAAAAGATGGATAGAACGATGGATAGATGGATGGATGGACTGATGGCTGGCTGGATTTTTAGATGGATGGATGGATAGATAGATGAGTCAGATAGATAGATGGATTGATGAACGGATAGAGGGATAGATAGGTAGGTAGGTAGGTAGGGAGAGAGAGAGAGAGAGAGAGAGAGAGAGAGAGAGAGAGAGAGAGAGAGAAGGGTATAATAGGCGTAGGGAAGGGGGAAAGAATATAATAATGTATGGAAGGCGAGAAAAATGGAGAGAATCAGAAAAGGAAGAAACCAAAGTAGAGAGTGGATAGAGGTAAAGGGGAGAGAGAGAGAGAGAGAGAGAGAGAGAGAGAGAGAGAAAGAGAGTGAGGAGGGCTGCGAGGGCGAGCAGAGATAAACGTTATTGGTTGATGGAGACGGGTGGAAAAAGTTAATGAAGGGATGGTCGGCGGAGGATGGAGGCAGGATGGTGCGTAGGAGGGAGCTGAGCTGAGAGGTGAGGAAAGTAAGGAAAGTAGGAGAAAAAGGAAAAATAAGAAGAAAGTAAAGAAAATGAGGGTAAAAAGGAAGAATAAGAGGAAAGTAAAGGAAGTAGGGAAATAAGAGGAAAGTAAAGAAATTAGGAGAAAAAGGAAGAATAGAGGAAAGTAAAGAAAGTAGGAGAAAAAAGAAGAATAGGAGGAAAGTACAGAAAGCAGGAGAAAAAGGGAGAATAAGAGGAAAGTAAAGAAAGTAAGGGTAAAATGGAAGAATAAGAGGAAAGTAAAGAAAGTAAGGGTAAAAAGGAAGAATAAGAGGAAAGGAAAGAAAGTAAGGGTAAAAAGGAAGAATAAGAGGAAAGGAAAGAAAGTAAGGGTAAAAAGGAAGAATAAGAGGAAAGGAAAGAAAGTAGGAGAAAAAAGAAGAATAGGAGGAAAGTACAGAAAGCAGGAGAAAAAGGGAGAATAAGAGGAAAGTAAAGAAATAAGGGTAAAAAGGAAGAAAGAAAAGTAGAGAAAGTAGGAGAAAAAGATAGGAAAATAAAGTAAGAGGAAAATGTAAGAACCATAAGAGAAGCGTAAAAAAAAAGTAGGCGAAAAAGATGAGGGGAAAGTAAAGAATCGCAAAAAGGCCAAGAAGTAAGAGAGGGAAGTAAAGAAAGTAGGAGAAACAGTAGGAATATGAGGAAAGTAAGGAATCGAAAAAGGGTTTTGAAAAAAAGAAATTGCGAGAAAAAGTACCAAGAGAGTAAAGAAAGTAGGAGAGGAAGATAAGAAGAGATGGAAGTAAATAAGGTGGAAGAAAAAGAAGAGAGAGAGGAGTAAAGAAGTCAGGAGAAATGGGTAAGAAGAGAGGAAGGTAAACAATGCAGGAGAAAAAGTAAGAATAAGAGAAAAATGAGGTAGGAGAAAGTGAAAGTAATTTGGGAAAAGTTAAAAATGAAAGGAGAGAAAGTAGAAAGAGTAAGGAAGGAAAGTAAAGAGTGTATTAAAGTAAGGAAGAAGTGTAAAGAATGTAACAGAAAAAAATAAATGAGGAAAGTAAGATGAGAAAGGAAAGGAAAGGAAAGTGGGGAAGGAAAGGGACCAAATATTAAAAAGTAGGGAAAACGTAAGTCGACGAGTAAAGAAAATGTGATGCTTGAAATAGACAAAAAAATAGCAGTAAGGAAAAAATTAAATTGGAAATATGAAATCAGATGTAGAGAGACGACTAAAGTAATAAGGATTAGTGGGAGAAAGTAAAGTAGGAGAAGATAGTAAAGAAATGAAGGATAGGCAAGGAGAAGAGGAAGGAATGGTATGTGAAAGCAGACTGTATGGTTAGTATGAGAGAGGTAAGAGAGGTAAGAGTTAGTGATGTAAAGTCGGGGAGAAAAGTAAGAATGAGTAAGAGAAGAGGATGGAAGGGGCAGATTAGAGCAAGGAATGACAGGTTAATACGTAAAAAATCAAGTCCACGTTCAAAAGTAAAAGCAAGAAGGTGAGGAAAAGATTGAGAAAAATTTATAGAAGCAGAATATAGAGATTTACCGTAGAAAGCAGAGAGAAGGGAAAGTAAGGAGAGGTAGGGAAATGGAAGAAAGGATGAATATGAAACGAAGAAAACAAAATTCGTGAGACAAAGAAGAGAAGAGAAGACGAGAAGGAGAAGAGCAGAGAGGAGGATGTAACTAATTCAATACAGAAATAGATATTAGTTAACAAGGAGGAAAAAGGAGCATGTTAAAATATTGATAGGAAATCAGGATAGTAGAGAAAGGAATGTCGGTGTATGAAGAACGAAGTAAATAAACAAACTGTTGCAGGAATCGGCCAAAGAACAAAAAAAATCACTAGGGGAAGAAGATGACTGAGAGAAAGGAAGTACCGAGGAGAAAGAAATATAGAAAAGGGATAAATAAGATATGTTGAAATAATTACAAGAATAGAGACGAAATGGAAGACTACGGTGAGAGAGAGAGAGAGAGAGAGAGAGAGAGAGAGAGAGAGAGGGTGCTCCCATCTGCAAGTAGAGAAAATCACCCTTTTTAATACAATGAGGTCTTGTATCCTTTTCTATTGCAATCTCCAGACGATTTTTTCAGGTTAGGAGCTGGAGGGGTTAAATACCCGACATTAACCCTTACGATATGAGACGGCCTTCCTGTGTTGAACAGTCTCTTTGTACCTAAAATTAACTAATGAAAAGCCGGTATCTGATTGACGTTAGCTAGAATAGAAGACTTTGGTTCTCCTGTCCATGAAAAGAGTTAATTGCCTCAGATTGTCATACTTGAGGGACATTCTCAGATTATGTCGAGGGATAACTTGAATAGACATTGCAAATGGTAATACACTTGTCATTAAAATCACTCATACTAAGAAGCTCGTGTTAAATTGATAGACGTAACTTAGAGAGAAACTAAATAATTCACCCAGTATTCGGTCCTTTATTACTTCATCAGGAACGAAGGAGCACGGGGCTAGGCTACTGAGCTCGGGTAATTGTTCAGTAAATCAGGTGTTCACTCTCAAACTGTTTTTTTCTTAATGGACCACTAGAAGCGTAAGGATCCAGTGTTGGCTACAGAATCCAGGCATCACGTGTTCAATAAAGCCCTGTTCACTCCCAAACTAATCTTTTACAAGTCATCGAAAGCGTAGGGTGCCGGGGCTAGGTTAATGATTCCAGATATCAATTGTTCGGCAAGTCACCTCTTGACTCCTAGACTATGCCCGTCCCTCAATCCGCTCGGGCTTTCCTCACCCGGATAAGAGCAAATCTTTAAATTCCGGCAGATTCCTTGATCTAATTCCCTGATTAGTCTAACCAGTCCCATCAATCCTTGACTCAAGCAAGTATTCACATAGCCATTCTTCAGTGGTAGCGATTTGTCTTGTCCCACAGAGGAATAGTTTGTCAATATTAACGTTTGTTTTGACTTTATTTCCCGCATTTGGCTTCGCGCTGTTAAGATGTGATAAATCTTAGCGTTTATTCTTGCTGCTGCCAGATGAATTTAATGAGCTTAGGTGAGATTTTTTTATGCATAAGCATATTTAGAGACGACCTGGTCCGTCAGTCACCCCCAAAAGATTTTCGCAAGGTGATTCATCCTAGTTCACTTAGGATTTTCTCATGCAAGACAATGTAGACTAGCCCCCTTTGGTCTCGCATCTTTCTATGCTCTTTTTATCGTAACCTGATCCAGAATTTCATCCTTGTGCAGCGTATTTCACGTGGCTCTGGCAAAATAAGACAATACTACAGTTCCACGTCCTTCCTATAGCACTGTTGTTTGACTAGCACCCTATGGTAACATTAATCTGTCGCCACAACTGAGCATTCAGGATGTAGAGATGGCAATTTTAAGTCAAGTTAGTGTAAAAAGAGTAACGTATTTTTGTAGTTACTCGAAGTGAAAAGGTAGTCTTCATTAACACTCCCACTCTCAGTATTAAAGATGTTTCCCTAGTTGAATTAAAACTATGTGATATCGTGACCTAGGCGATAAAAGCTTATTTCAGTTCGTTTCCTGCACTTGGCTGAAGATGTAATTGCTTTTATGTTTACCCTACGTGATTAACAGCGTGAATGGTAAGGAATGCATATATTTTGACATTTCACTTGGTTTTCATAAAAGATTCCTACGCCAAGGAGGTTTTGTTTTTGCCGACGTTGGTTTATTTGTCTGTTTGTCTGTTAGCGGATATTACTCAAAATGTTATGAACGGATTTTGCAGAAAATTAGTGGAGGGGTAGGGTATGATCCAGGGAACAATCCAATGGATTTTGGTGGTGATCCAAGTCATCATCCGGATCCAGGATTTTTTTTCAAAGGTGTCTTTACCATTGCGGGATAGTGACAGTCTCAACATTTTTGCTTCTAACTCGATAAATATTGCCTACAATGCTTGCACAAAAAAAGATAACATCTCCGTAAGATATGCCACACAACCAATTCTGATCTGGATCCCAGAAACATTCCGGATGTGGTGACCCAAAATGTTCAGATATATAGGACACCCAGCAAATTCGCAATGAGGTAACATATAATGCTACCGACTTGCAACTAATAATGTAGCTGAAGCTCTGTTGGCTCAGGATGTCAACGGATTTGACGTATCTTCAGCAGTTACTGGGCTAGACCCTGAAGAAAACCACAGTGAAATATCGTTTTTCGCCATGGCGGAGGTTTGCAATATCGGATTTCTCTTGTGTTTCATCCTGCACTTGTTTTTTCTCTCATTTTTTCTATCCCTCCAGTTTTGTAGTTATGAGACAGATAATGATGATATGATGATGATGATGATGATGATGATTATAACGATGATGATTATAACGATGAGGGAAATATCAGTTACGGTGGCGTTGATTTTGACGATTTAATAATGACGGCGACGACGATAACCATGGTAATGATAATGATGATGATGATGATAAAGTTAAGTTGTCAAAGCTTAGTGTTTAAAATGACGTACCAAAACTTTACCGTGGGTGTTAAGAGATAGTCATTAGCTTCGTTAATCCTAGAGTCTCTTCAACGGAATCGAATCGACTGTCATTACTAGTAACACAGTACAAAACATCTTTCCATACAGTAATTTCTAAGGGCGCGTCCACACGCGTGCTGGAACAAGTGCTGGCAAAATAAAAACAACACAATAAAGAACACCTTGTAAACATGCTCGGAACAGCAGTATCCATATCATTTAGGCAATATTTTGATCTCAGCTTCCTTATGGACACATTTATCGCTCCACCGCTGCTGCCAGTAAATTCGAAGTTGCCTTAAAGGATGTTTGCATATACCTACCTAGATACTGCTGCACACATGTAACATTTTGCCAGCTGTGTTGTCAGCTTATTGGAGGACACTTGTGGACGAGCCCTAAGGAAGAGCGTATAATGTATCGTCCTATTATAAAAGAAGGAATGTAAGGTAGACAGAGAACCATGCAGAAGGGTTATGTTGGTGGTACTATAGTAGATTTGTTTTACTTTCCAGATACTGTCAGTTCCATAACTTTAATACTAAGTCGCGGTTACATGGAATTTAATGAGCCTTTGTTATGGGGTAAGAATGAGTCGCTTTGGTTACTGTAGTCAGGTTATTTTCACTTGAGAAACTAGGTCATAGCCACAACATTAAGTCGTGCTTGTTTGAAGTTCTGCGAGCCATAGATGTGAGGTGGGAACGAGTCTCCTTGGTTACTGGTCAAATCAGCCCTCAAGTATAACTACACTTTGCCATCAATTAGAAACAAGTCTCCTTGGTTACTAGCCAAATCAGTCCTCAAAAATTACTACATTTGGCCATCAACTAGTAATGGGTGTCCCTAGTTACTAGTCAAATAAGCCCTCCAAATAATAATACAGTATGTCTACATTTGGCCATCAATTAGGAATGAGTCTTCTTGGTTACTAGTCAAATCAGCCTTCCAGTATGACTACACTTGGCCATCATCTCAGCTAAATGGGGTTAGGTATCAGGTTAGAAAATTAGAGATATAATAATAATAATGACAATAATAATAATAGTAGTAGTAGTAGTAGTAGTAGTGGTAGTAGTAGTAGTTGAGGTAGTAGTAGTAAGGGCATATCTCAGAGTATCTCATTCAGATCAGTTTGTTTGATTTCGAGTATGGTGTGAATGGTATTGTGCTGGACTGTGTAGTGGGCTGAGCATGGATCTTTGCTGCGTAGGGAAAGAAAAGGGGGTTGTTTTGTCAGAACTACCACTTATTTGATGCAGCGTCAGGCAACTAATAGATACGATAGATGCGTAGGCTGGACAGATAGTTAAATGGCAAAATGATAGATAGATAGATAGAGAGAGAGAGAGAGAGAGAGAGAGAGAGAGAGAGAGAGAGAGAGAGAGACGCCCTTGCCCAAATCGACCCACAAACATCTGAAAAATAGGCAAAAACTGAAATTCTAAGGGATTCACACACCACTTTTCACGGTCCAAATTACTCCCTTTAAATTAAGGTAAAAAATTAGTGACCCAAATCATTACCTGTTTAAAGGAAGAATTAAATGTTGAGGTTGAGAGTGATTAGTTGCCTTTGTTATTCGTGTCATGAGATCTTGGAGAGAGAGAGAGAGAGAGAGAGAGAGAGAGAGAGTTTCTACGATACGTGCAGTTGATATATTTAACTTTAACTTTGGCATGTGTTTTTTTATTTGCCTCTACGTAACTTCTAAGCTTTTGTTACTTGCAGTCTACCCTCTGTTACTTGCAAATTAAGCTTCTAAGGAATTTGCCATTGATATTTTATGCAATTAATTTTCGATGCTACTTGTAATCTCTAATGATACTTAATATTACTTGCAGTTAAAGATTATATTTCATTGCCTTTAGCTATCCTTGTTTTTTAAAGTGATTTATGTTGCTTGCTGGGAAACGTCTTTCTTCTTTGCAATTACCTCCATGTTACTTAGTACATGGAGGCACCGAGATTTTACATTCCGTGCAATTAAGCTCATACGTTCCTTGCAGTTCAGCTCTTACGTTACTTGGAATTGAGCTCTTACGTTCCTTGCAATTAAGCTCTTACGTTCCATGCAATTAAGCTCATACGTTTCTTGCAATTAAGCTCATACGTTCCTTGCAATTAAGCTCTTACGTTCCTTGCAATTAAGCTCATACGTGTCTTGCAATTAAGCTCATACGTTTCTTGCATTTAAGCTCTTACGTTCCTTGCAATTAAGCTCTTGTGATACGTACAATTTAGCCCTCACGTTCCTTGCATTTAAGCTCTTACGTTACTTGCAATTAGTCTTCCATGTCACTTGCAATTAAGCTCCCATGTTCCTTAGTCTCTGGAAACCTGAGCTGATGAGTACGATAGCGTTACCTGAGTCTAATTTAACCCCAAGCCACAGGTGAAAGGCGCACCTGTGTATTGCGTAACTCCGGACCCACTCGCCTGCTTGGTACTCATGTTCAACGAAATGTCATTGTTCGGGTATAGCAAGATGTGGTTTGTTTGAGGTGTTAGGTGACGTGTTTGTATAGGACGTTAAAGTACTCGCTGTTTTATAGATTTGTGCTACACCTGATAGTAGTGTACTTAAGTTTTGTGCCACACCAAATATTACTCTACTTAAGTCTTGTACTACGTCTCATATTACTCTACTTAAAATATATATTACACTGCAACAACATAAACCTCACACTGCCACAAGATATACTGTTGCACCTCACTCTGGCACACCTTACACTGCCAAACCATATACACTTCACACTGCCACATATTAAGTACACCTCACACTTACCCAACACACACTGCCATTCGCATCCTGCCATACCTGACACTACCACACCGTATACTTCTACTACGGCCAATTGCCCACATCGCATTCCTCACACCGCAACACCACACATTACCACACTTCACACATATCTCACACTACCACACCACACACAGTCACACCTACTGCCACACACACAGCCACACCTTCTACTGCTACACCACACATAGCCACACCTTCTACTGCTACACCACACACCGCCACACCTCAATCTGCCACACCACACACTGCCATGCTTTCTACTGCCACACCACACACTGCCACACCACCTGCTACCACATCACACGCTGCCACACCACCTGCTACCACATCACACACAGACACACCTACTACCACACCACAAGCGATACCACAACTCACACTGCCACACGACTCACTACCTCTTTAAATACACATTTCACATTACCGCCACATACAGTACCGCGCCTCTCATTGCCACATTACAAACATACGTATGTAAATGAGTCACTATGTAGTTGTGTGAATGATAGTTTACCTTTATGATAGTTTACAAATGTTACCGTCCAATGTACAGTTATGAAGTTGTGTAATTGAGGTATTGTAAGTGTGTAAATGAATTAGCTTAAGTGCGATAATTGTGTGATATTGCATGTACGAGTAGGTGTATACGTTAGTCACCGTACGTAGTTGTGTGTGTGTGTGTGTGTGTGTGTGTGTGTGTGTGTAAATTAGTCACTTCATGTAGTTGTATAAGTGAATGAATTTAAATATGTAAGTAAATAAAGTTAGTGAGTGAGCGAGAAAATGATTGTTGGTTTTGAAGTGTATGTACAAGTATATGAAATCACTGAGAGTAGAGTGTATGCTGGTTTGCTTGTATGTGAAAGGAGATGAATGAGTCAGTGAGTGAATACATCTGTGAGTAAGTGATTGGAGTTATGAGTGAGTGGATGACCCAGCAAGTTAGTGATGATCGTGAGTGTTTCTGAGTAAATGAGTGAAGCAGTGCGTGTCCTTGAATGAATGGGTGACAAAGATTGAGTTAGAGGATGAACAAGTGAATGAGTGCTGTTTTGAGTGAAGGAGAAAAATATTGATGAGTGAGTGGGTGGGCTAATGAATGAACGTTGAGTGTCTGTGAGTGCCGTGAGTGAGTTAGTAAATGTTGAGTGAGTGAGTGAGAGAGAGGGAGTGAGTGTTGTGAGTGAAGGTTGAGTTAGTGATTGCAGTTGTGAACAAGTAGATGAGTGCAATTGTGTGAGGTAGGGTAATTACGTGCGTGTGTGTGGGCGTGCAAGTGTGTGTTCGCGTGAGTCCATGTGCGACAGGCGAATATTACACCTACACCTCGCCTTATTAGCTCCCCAAATGGCCCTAATTAGCGAGAAAGAAATCGTGTTTATCGCTCTGCCTCGGAATGCTCCCAGGTTTTAATCAAAGGAAGGTATATGTATGAAGGTACTGAACGGCCCTGAGACACACACAAGACGCGTGCATTCCCCTCCCTTCCCCACGAGGCACTAAGAGCTCTGGCAATGAGTCCCTGCTATAAATGAACCTCTTGAAAGGGGGAACATGCGGTGCTTTCTACTTACATTAATTCTCTTCATTCGTTAGTTGTGGCCATTTCTCTCTCTCTCTCTCTCTCTCTCTCTCTCTCTCTCTCATTTGCTATATTTTTCATCGCATCCATCCTTTTTATCCTTCAATTTTAGAGATCCTTCGTTGCATTCTTTATATTCTCTGTGCCATTCTACTCAGCTTCCTTCATTTATATTAGTTCTGTTTGCATTCATTCTTTCTCGTTCACGCTGCTTTGATTTCACTCATTTTCACTCTCCTTCTCCAACTGGACACATCATCACTCACTCTTCCTTCTAACTGTACTCATTCTCACTCTGTCCTCCTTATTATGCTCATCCTTACTCTTTATAATTGTAT
>NC_137034.1:2202500-2247500 GCF_032717465.1 Coenobita brevimanus
GAGATGGACGATTTTATGGACGGATGGCTGGGATGTGTGGATAAATTGATAGATAGATAGAAAGGTAGGTAGGTAGGTAGCTAGGTAGAGAGAGAGAGGAGAGTAAAAGAGAGAGAGAAGAGAGCGAAACAATGACTTCCCCTCCACTCCCATCCACCGCCCTCCAGATTAATATAATGTAAATAAAAATAGCTGCTTCGACTTTGCAATTATAATACACGTCTCTCAACGAAGCTCAAGCCCGAAGTCTGCCAGTCTCCACACACGACCTCCAATTATTATTATGGCTGGTCAGTTGTGGGTGAGTTTGGGAGGGTTCGGACGCTGCTCCTTGGGAACTTGATACACCCGTCTGGAACTACGTACGAATAAGGACAGCTTGGATTTGTTGCACTTTTGCCTTGTTGCACACATTCACGTACATGCATACCTACATACACATAACTCCATACATGCAGTACATATATACACTAGCAAACAGTCATACCTGTCATACTTCGTGAAATACTGTCAGCTAACACACGCACTTACATTCACACACACAATCACGCACTTGCATTCATATATCTAGTTAGAGATAGAATTACCACACACACACACACACACACACACACACACACACACACACACACACACACACACACACACACACACACACAGCGAGATACTGTGAACAAACAGAAAGGCATGCGCATACGCACGTACACCTGTATATTCGTGCACACTCCCATATACCTACTATTGTTAGAAATAGATTTACACACACACACACACACACACACACACACACACACACACACACACACACACACACACACACACACACACCAAACACTTTGTCTCTGTCTGTCTGTCTGTCTCTCTCTCTCTCTCTCTCTCTCTCTCTCTCTCTCTCTCTCTCTCTCTCTCTCTCTCTCTCTCGAACACCACAATACAGGGGTAACTTATGAGAATTAAAGCTACTCTTGAGCCTGCGGTCTAAGGCTTCAAATTCCTGCATAAAATTAAGCATAAACACATTAGTGAGATCGTAGAGAGCGATCAACTCCCGCTGTGCCTCATATCGTCTGACCAGGGGAATTTCTCGTGTGTGTGTGTGTGTGTGTGTGTGTGTGTGTGTGTGTGTGTGTGTGTGTGTGTGTGTGTGTGTGTGTGTGTGTGTGTGTGTGTGTGTGTGTGTGTGTGTGTGTGTGTGTGTGTGTGTGTGTGTGTAACTGATCCTGTGTCGCCCTGAGATGTAGACGACAAGAGGAATCGGATACCACTAATAGCCTCTGGGGAAGACCTACATATTTATAGTTTTAAAGGATTGGATTCGCCTCTTAGCTGGGCCTCTCCCCCCAGCACATGTACACATCCCTCTCCTCTTCCTCCTCCTCTCCCCTCCTCCTCCCCTACCGTCTTCCTCCTCCAGCAGTCCTCCCTCCACTCATCCTTCCCCTCACCCCCAACCTCACCCTCACCCTTCCATTCCGTCTCCTCCTGCCCCCTCCACTCCCTCTTTCCCCTTCCACTATCTTCTTCTTCCAGTTCTCCCTTCATTCTTCACTCCTCCCTTTCTCCTTTACTTTCCCTCCCCCTCCCCTTTCCTCTCTCTGTCCTCTTCTCCTTTCACTACATTCCGCCCTTCCCCTTCCACTCCATTTCCCATCCCCTACCGCTCCCTCTCTCCTAAACTTCCAAATTCCACTCCCCCCACACTCCTCTCTTGTTTATTCCCTCTCCCCCATTCCCTTCCACTCCCTCTCCCACCGTCCATCTCGACCCCCATCTACTCCCTCTCTCCCCTTTCCCCTCACTATCCACCTCTCCTTCACCTTCCCCATCCCTCTTCTCCCTCTTTACTCCTATTTCGTGGTGGTTCTGTAGTGAAGCAGGGAGAGGATGGGAGGGGAGGGGGGAAAGGAGGGAGGTGAAGATAGAGTACTAGTAAGAGAGGAAGGAGGAAGTAGAGGGAAGGAAAGAGTGCTGGAGGAGAGAGTGGGAGGAAGATGGAAGGACGGAAGGAAGGAATGTAGATGGAGTAGGAGGGAAAGGAGCGAAGGATGTGTTCAAGGACTATAAAGGAATTTTTCGGGGAAGGGAGAGTGCAGGAGAAAGTAGGAGGGTGAAGAGACAAGAAGGAGAGAATGAAAGAGTTTTGGAGATTGATAGAGAGAGAGAGAGAGAGAGAGAGAGAGAGAGAGAGAGAGACGTATATGACAGGTAAATAAGCGGGTGAAAGTGAATAATAGTAAGAAAGAGTACAGAAGTAAGAACGATGTGGAAACTGAATAAATGAGTGAATAACTGAGTGAGATAATGAATAGAGAGCAAGAATGAGAGTGACCTGAATAGAGTGGAGTGATGTGGATGCCTGTGGGTGAGGAAAAGGTGGAATGTGAGGTATAAAGTAAAAATGAAAAGATAAGGTGAAAGGCGCGTGATAGGTGACGATGGGAGTAAGGGAAGAGTGGAGTGGAGTGGAGTGGAGTGGACGGATATGGATGAAAAGGGGGTAGAGATGAGTGTGGAGGTGAAATGTGTGATGACTGGGAAATTGCATGAGACAGTGATTGGAGTGAAGGAGTAGCACAATAAAAGGATATTAGAAAATTGAAATAGTGATGGAACAGAGCAAAAAAGAGAATGAGGAATGTAAATGACGTGGAAGATGAGTAAATAAGGAAGTGACAACGTAAGAATAAAGTGGAAATGACAGGAGAGATGTAACATGGGAGTAGGATTAAATTAATAGAGAATAACAAAGGTAAAGGGGACAATGAAGGTGTGTAAATGAGGAGGTGGAAGAGAGAGAGAGGAGTGGAGTGGCGTGGAGTGGAGAGGGCGGCTATGGGTGAGAGGATGGGGGTTGGGGTGTGATGGTGGAGTGTGTGATGGCTGGGGGTGTTGACATAGGGTAATTGGTTCTTGCTTCTCCTAGTGAGTGTCGACTTATGTGCACCTGTGTGTGTGTGTGTGTGTGTGTGTGTGTGTGTGTGTGTGTGTGTGTGTGTGTGTGTGAGACTATATGTCAGCACACTCATTACTGAATATTTGCCGAGTTTTGCCAGTTCAGGCGTTATTAGTTAAGATTGCGCTTATCTGTACGGATGTGTGTGTGTGTGTGCGTGTGCGTGTGTGTGTGTGTGTGTGTGTGTGTGTGTGTGTGTGTGTGTGTGTGTGTGTGTGTGTGTGTGTGTGTGCGCGCGCGTGTGCGTGTGCGTGTGCGTGTGTGTCCTTGCGTTTTGCACTTCAGTGGATAACATGCTTTATATACCGGTACACCTATACTTGTCCTTCCTTTCTCATTCCTTTTTTCCATTTCTCTATTCCTTCCTTCCAGATCTCTTCCCTCCTCCTTTTTGTTCTCATCCTATCCTACACTCTCTTCTCTCCTTTCCTTCAACTCTTCCCTCTTTTTCCACCTTCTCCCTTTCTTCTCTCTCTTCCTTATGCCCTCGATCCTTTCCTTCTTTCTTCGTTCTTTGTTCCCTTCCTCCCCTTCTTTCATGTTACCACCTCCTTCCCATCCTTTCACATGTTCACCCCTTCCATCTCTGTTCCCTCCCTTCCCTTCCTTTCATACCTTCCTCCCTTCCCTTCCTTTCATACCTTCCTCCCTTCCCTTCCTTCCATCCCTTCCTCCCTTCTTTCCCTCCCATCCTTCCACCCCTTCCTCCTCTCCCATTCTTCCCTCCCTTCCATCCATCTCCACCTTTCCCTCCCTTCCTCCTCCACCCCTCCCTCCTTCCCTGTCTTCCTTTCGTCCTTCCTTCCCTACTCCTCTTTTCTCTCCTCTCCTCCATTCTCTCCTTCCTTCCCTCCCTTTCCTCCTCCTATATCCCTCCTTCCCTCCCTTTCCTCCTCCTATATCCCTCCTTCCCTCCCTTTCCTCCTCCTATATCCCTCCTTCCCTCCCTCCTTCCCTCCTCCTATATCCCTCCCTCCTGCTCTACCCCTCCCTTCTGCCTCCTTCCCAATATCTCGTTCTTTACCCCACCACCAGAGTTTCACCTTAGTGACGTCAAGAACAGGAAACCTCCCAAAGACGATACTAAAACCATACAAAGCAAATAGAAACCCAGACACGGGGGGATAACCATCTTTATGTCATGGGTTCTCTTTAGCTTTGGCGGACACTTAAATATTTATGGTAAGGAGAGAGAAGGAGACTGGCTGAGGATGTGTGGCTGAGGCGAGAGATACAAGGGACTAGAGTTACGTGGGATGCTGAGAGTTCTTTTTAAGGGTACGATTTTAAGTAAGAGGAGACTCGTGATGATGGCGGAACGAGATGCTATGGGAGGTGAGAGTCGATTGGCATGTAGGTGAGAGGAGGAGGTGGTGGTGGGCTCGCGTGTGTGCTATCCATGGACTGAAGCATACTTAATATTTCACCTTTTCTCACTTTTCTTTCCCAGTTAATATTCTTAAGTTGATTAGTAAGTGGGTGAGAGCTGGGAGAGGTGGCTTGTGTGTGCATGTGTACAGTCTTGGAGAGAAGGTTGCTTAATAGTTCATCTCGTGTACTTTTTACTTCCCTCTTCCAGTCCCATGTTCTTAAGCTGAGAGTCACTTGGAATATATTTTTGCTATTGGTGAATCTCTTTTATGTAATGCTTAATGGGGAAGAGTGATGGACATGCCATAATTGTGATGCAGACAAAGTGCAGTAGTATGGTAGGTGAACTATTATCTCTGCCAAAGCAGAGAAATATAAAGGCTGTTTGTTAGAGGTTATGACTTCTGTATACATATTCAGTGAGGCTAATATAAGGACAGTATAGCAAAAAGGCTTACCCCAGTCACCAATCCCTTTAGGTCTGTCTGGCAGGAAACAGCGAGAAGGACCAATATGCAAAATAGAATATTGTCATGGATATTACTGGGACGGGGATGTGACTAATTGAGAGACTTAAAGGAGTGTAATTATAAAATTTCGAAATCTGTGAGGGAACTGTAACATAATTACATAATAATAACATAATAATTTTGGCTTTTCCTGTATCCTTCATCATCTGGATTAGAGGAAATAAGGCAGATCGTATGCCACTCAGGACTTGAAGTTCACTTTAACAGCCGGACCATCGGAGACTGTAAACAAATGCTCATACGGAAACATGACTACCTCAGGAAATATGTGACTGTGTGATGGCTGCCCGTAGGATCCACCACCCCTCCCACAACCCACACATCCCACCCATCTCCTCCCCTCACCCACAGTCCTCCCTCGCCCACAGTCCCTTCACTCCCACATTCCTCAATTCCTCACTCCCCTGCACTCGCATAGTCCCCACCCCTTCACTCCCCTTCACTCCAGTAGTCCTCACTTCTTCGCTCCCTTGCTCCTAGTCCCCTACTCCCAGTCTCCACCCCCACAGTCTCCCACTTCCATATTCCCTTACTCCCACAGCCAAGAAGGCTTAAACTTCCTTGCCCACAGCCAAGAAGGTTTAAACTTCCTTGCCCACAGCCGACACCTCCACAGTTTACATTTCGAGTCCCCTCCCCCCCACAGTCATTCCACTCCCTTCTCTTTCATTCCCATGCCCTGTCACCCCTAACCCCGTGTCTCGCTCCCACAGTTTCCTATACTTCCACACTGATCCATTCTCTCCTTAGGATCCACTTTCCATACTCTTCCCTCCCACAGTCCACGCCAAACCTATTCCTCAGTCCCCAACCCATTCACCAACCCCATTCTCTCCATACGATCTCCCCATACTCCCTCTCATTACCTACACTCCCACAGTTCCTCCCTACTCCCACACTGCTCCTTTCCTTCCTTAGGATCCCTCTCCCATACCCACACAACCCCTCACTCCCACAGTTCACTCCACTTTCCTCTCCCCTGTTCCCCTCCACACTCTTCCATCCACTCCAACAGTTCACTCCACTTCACTTCCGCGCTTCCCCACCCAGTTCCCCCAGACCCCCTTCCCCCAGACCCCCTTCCCCCAGACCCCCTTCCCCCAGACCCCCTTCCCCCACACCCTCTTCCCCCACACCCCCTTCCCCCACACCCCCTTCCCCCACACCCCCTTCCCCCACAACCCCTTCCCCCACAACCCCTTCCCCCACAACCCCTTCCCCCACAACTCCTTCCCCTACAACTCCTTCCCCAACAACTCCTTCCCCAACAACTCCTTCCCCCACCCTCTTCTTCCACCCTTTTCCTCCACCCCTTCCTCCCACACTTCCCCAGCCTTTCCCCCACACTCTCCCACCCCTTCCCGCACCCTAAACCATCCCTGTAGGGCCTAAAATCTCAGGGGATAACTGCCTTAATGAAATATCCAGGGTCGCGGTGGGGTAGGGCAGGTAACCGCTTAAATTCCAGCCATTCACGTAACGTCACAGTCGCCAATCCCTCACCAGATTTGGGACGCGGAGGTGAGGCGGGATTGGGAGGCGGCCATTAATCGTGTGTTTATTTCGTCCCCTCCCCACCGACGCCACCTTTGTCCTGTTTATTTGGTAGGGTGAAGCTGGGGGAACCACGTTAATTTTTTTCACTAGTTTAATGGCTTTTCTATCATAAGCGTGTAACCTCATGGCGACTTGACTGATCTGCTATACGACTTCTTGATCTGTCTACTGTATGTAACACCGTATCACTGTCTATATATGTCTGTCTTTACCTACCTACCTACCGTCCTACCTACTTATCCATCCATCTACCTATTTATCTACCTATCAGTCTATCCACATATACTCTTTGATAATAAATTTAATACAATGATGAGTTTTGCATTGTAATCTGGCCATCACAAAACGATTCTGTTTAGCTCAGGAGGAACCCTATATGTGAAAGGTCTGATAGTGTTTTTATTTCATTTTCTCAGCTGCTCTCCTGTAGACCTGTTTTTTATGAGCGGCTTGAAGGGAGAGCGACAGGGAGAGGACAGGGAGAGAGACTGGGATAGGGAGAGGGTCCAGGGAGAGGAACAGGGATAAGGAGAGGGACAGGGAGAGACTGGGATAGGGAGAGGGTCCAGGGAGAGGAACAGGGATAAGGAGAGGGTCAGGGAGAAGGAGAGGGACAGGGAGAGGGATAGGGAGACTGGGAGAGAGACTGGGATAGGGAGAGGGTCAGACAGAGGGCCCAGGGAGAGGAACAGGGACAGAGAGGGTCAGGGAGAGAGACAGGAATAGGGACAGGGATGGGAGCAAAAAATTGTCGTTTCGTAAGCTTATGAAGGTCTTGTCTGACGAAAGATATTACGAAACATGCTTCATAATTTCGTTCGTCAGGAGAACAGCTTTTCTGTTTTATTTTTGCTATCAAAAATGTGTGTGTGTGTGTGTGTGTGTGTGTGTGTGTGTGTGTGTGTGTGTGTGTGTGTGTGTGTGTGTGTGTGTGTGTGTGTGTGTGTGTGTTTTGCCACTATAAAAGCCACCTTCATAACTGACAATTTTTCTTAGTTCTTAACACCAAACTTTTTCTTTTTTTTTTTTTTTTTTTTAAGCTAGCTGGGGTGAAACCTACAGAGAGGGATCTAATCGTGTTTTTATTTAATTTTCTCCGCTGCTGTTTGGAGTATGGGAGGGTGAAAAGGATAAGATTTGGGATAGGCGGGGACAGGAACGGGGACAGATATGGACAGGAATGAAGACTGAGAGGGAGACTGGGATAAAGAGAGGAAAAGAGACAGACAGGGACAGGGATAGAGACAGGAATGGGGATAGAGGCAGGGATAGGGAAGGGACCAGGGGCAGAGAGAAAGGGTATGCATTAAAGTTTAGTAAGACGTCCCTCATTTATAACCCAGCGATTTGAAGATCTCTGTGATGAAAGTCTGAAAAAGTCTTAATTAACCGGTAACCATAGCTATTAATATTACTATTATTATTATTATTATTATTATTATTATTATTATTATTATTATTATTATTGTTACTACTACTACTACTACTACTACTACTATTATTATTATTATTATTATTATTATTATTATTATTATTACTACTACTATTATTATTTTTATTATTATTATTATTATTATTATTATTATTATCATCTCTGACTCCCGCCACGTAGTTATATTTAGTTTCAGACGCTAATAATGAAAAGTCTAATTGTATTTCATTTCCTCATATCAAAATCCATTAACCCATTCTCTATAAGGACGATTTTTCTCTCTCATATTTGCCCCCATGAGACGATTTTGTGTGGCTTAGTACAGGAGGGCTTGATCGTGTTTTTATTTAATCTTCTTCCCTGGTGTCCTGTGTATGGGAAGCTGACAGGGACAAGGATAGGGATAGGGATTGGGATAAGGATAGGGGTAGGGGTAGGGACAGGGACAAGGATAAGGATAGGGACAGGGGTAGGGATACGGACAGGACAGAGATAGGGATAGGGACGGGGACGGATAGGGGTAGGGATAGGGGTAGGGACAGGGACAGGGACAGGGATAGGGATAGGGATAGGGACAGGGACAGGGATAGGGACAGGGACAGGGACAGGGGTAGGGATAGGGGTAGAGTGGGCATAAAGTGTTCCATTTCGTTAGGTTGTCTCTCCTATTACCAAAGGAACTGAGGATTTATTTGACTGAACACATTAACGCTTTTAATTCGATGGTTGTGTGTGTGTGTGTGTGTGTGTGTGTGTGTCTTATTTCCAGACGGTTTTATTCAGCTTAGGCCAATATAATCGTAGAATAAAACTGTCTGGCGGTACACAATGGATGTAATATAGACGCCACTATATCGAGGAGAAAATTTCCTCTATTAATCCTTTCACTATTATTTTCCTTATATAATTACGGGTCTCTGCTTCAATTATTTATTTATTTGTTTATATTTTAGCTTATGATAGACCCAAATAGCACAAGGTCTAATCGTGTTTTTCTGTATATATCATTTTTTTTCTTTTTAGGGGGGGATGGAGACAGTGGGTGGGTGGGTGGATGAGTTTGGGTGGGTTGGTGGTTCGGGTGGGGAAGAGGTAGGGACAGGAGCATAAGGTGTACAGTTTCGTAAGGTCTCTACCACCAAAGCCGCCTCGTCTGGTTGCTTTTGTGGGCCTGAGATTCATGGAGGGAGGTAAATAAATGAGAGGAAGTTCCTTTTTATTGTGGCCTGGGAGTTAAATTTTGTAAGGCTGGATTTATACCTCAGAAGGGAATTATTGTGTTTGGCTTGAACCGTGACTGGTGTATTTTTTGTTACTAAATTCTGTGTTGTAATGAACTGATTATTATTGCTGTTGTTATTATTATTAGTAGTAGTAGTAGTTGTAGTAGTATTAGTATTATTTTGTTATTGTTATTATTATTATTATTTATTATTATTATTACTGTTATTATTATTATTATTGTTATCCTCATCATCATCGAATTTGCTGCTTTAAAATTCTGGTCAACTTGGGAGAGACTAAGTTGGAAGGATTAGACATACTCTTAATAAATCCTTCAATACAGGGACCTATCCACAGCTGAGGGAAATCGTCTGGAGGTAGCAAGAAAAAATATATAATTCGTCTGTTGGCCTAAGAAATAAACCCCCTTCTTACGATAATTATTTCACTCCAGAGACGATTTTATTTATAGTGTCTGTCAATGATAAGGTTACCTGTGGCTAATAATCGCACCGGGAAGAAGGAAGAAGGAATACGTTTACATGCACTTTAATATTGTCACCTGAATATTCCCTCTGAGCTGAAGAAAATCGTCTGGAAGAGAAAATGAGTAATATCGCCACCCTGCTGAATCCCTTGCTGAACTAAATCGTCTGAAGGAAGAATATAAATCAATAAGAGGACATTTTCATACCGTCACCTCCCTGAATATTCCCTCAAGCTGAATAAAATCGTCTGAAGGAAGATTAAATTAACAGGTCAGTTTAATATCACCATCCTTAATATTCCCTCAAGCTGAATAAAATAGCCTAAAGGAAGCAAGAATAATTTAATAAGAATAAACCGTCTGAAGGAAGCAAGAAGAAATCAGTAAAATGCCAGTTTAATATCACCTTCCTAAATATTTCCTCAGCTGAATAAAATCGTCTGAAGGAAGCGAGCCTTGAGTAATAAAAGACGCTGTGGTGCTGAAAGCGGTTTATGTCCTCACTTCTCTAAATATTTCCCACTTCTGAGGCCCCCACATGCGCCTCTCCTTCAGATTTTTATGGGGGTGTAAAGGATTATAAAGCCTATGCGTTGTTTAATTTTCTTGTTTGATGCGAGTTGGTGAATAGATGGGAAAGTTGGCCTGATGTCTGAAGCGGCTTGATCAATCCCTGGTGCTGTTGGATCGAAGCAAAAGGCAGCCAGGAATCAGTTTATCATTATTATTATTATTATTATTATTTTCATTATTATCGTCACTGTCGTCATCGTCGTCGTCGTCTTTTTCATCCATCGTCATCATCCATCCATCCATCTTCAACATCATTATCAGCGTCATCATTCATCTTCATCATCATCATCTTCGTTATTCAGCTTTATCATCATCCATCATCATCATCTTCGTTATTCAGCTTTATCATCATCCATCATCATCCATCATCATCATCATCATCATCATCATCATCATCATCTCCCTCTGTCTGTATTTCCTACTGCCTGTGATCTCCAGTCTTTCAAACACATTGTATCCAGACATCTCGAAATGAACGGATCTTGAATTTGGCCCTTCGTTATCTTGTTTTTGTTTTGTTTTTTCTTGAAGGAAACAATCTTACGGGTTCCTGCCTATGGTTCCTTCTTTCATGCATGAAAAAAAGTCTCGTTTCTGTAGCACATTTTAATAATAGGGCCTCATAATAATAATAATAATAATCGTCATTATCAGGAACAGCACCACCACCACCACCACCACCCAAGCCCTTCCCGCTGATGTCAATTAAGCGAGTAAGATCCAGAAAAAAAAAAAGTGGAAATCGCAAAAATAAGAAGACTCGTTTCTGTAGCTCATTCCAATTATCTGTTTATTAGTGATATTTTTAGAGCCAGTTCATTTATCTGAGCAGTAAAATAAATCCGCTAATTCCCGAGTGTCGGTAATTAGGGTAAGGTATCCCATAGCGAAGTGATTATGGGGCCGGATTTGTGAAGATTTTGACGGAGGGGTGGAGGATTAAATCGCCTGAGTGTGAGGGAACGTGTTGGAATCCGGTCTGGGCGATTAACTGAGGCTGGAATTAATGCTTAGGTTGGTATCTTCCCTCCGTCTCACTAATCCCGAGATGGACAGACGATCCTTCCACCTTCCCTCCTATCTCGCCGTCTCTGTCTCCCTTTCTTGACCTCGCACCCGTCTCTCTTCGACCTTCATCTTCTCCTTACCTCTTACTTCTCTGCGTCTCACTTCACCCTCTGCTTGCTTGCTTGCTTGCTTGCTTGCTTGCTTCATTCCTTCCTTCCTTGCTTCATTCTTTCTTTCTTTCTTTCTTCCATTCATGCGTTCACTTCTCTTTCGCTTTCAGAACCCACCCCTTCCCTTTTCTGGTATTCCTCATCCTTTCTCAACTCCGTCTTTTCCTCTCCCTTCTTTCTCCCTCTTCATCATTTCTAGCCTCCTTCCCTCGCATCCTCCCCCTCTCATCTTCGCTTCTTCTTTCTTATATTTGTACTTTATCTACTTTCATCGTCTTTAGCTATTACGTACCTGCCTCCCTCTTCACCACACCTCACTCTGTGCCTGTCTCTTCCTCTCCTTTGTACCTTTGTCTTCCATCTTCATCGTCTTCTCTACAACTGTTTCATTCTTGATTTTTTTTATTCATTACTTCTCGCTCCGTCTTTTCCTCCTTCCTTCTCACTTTCCTGTCATCTTAAACCTTTGCCTTTTTTCATTGTCATTTCCGGACCTTCATCACTTTCCCCCTTTCTTCTCTTCTCCTCCTCTCGGCCCTTTTCCTTCTCCCTCCTCCCTTTTCCCCTCCCACTCCTCTCTCCCCTCCTCTCTCCCCTCCTCTCTCCTCTCTCCCCTCCTCTCCCTTTATCGTCCTTTCTCATTTCCTTTCCCTCTCTTGCCCTCTGCCTCTGTCGTTCACTCCCTCTCTTTCCTCTTTCATCTTTTGCCACATTCTTTCTCTCATTCTCCTTTCCTCATCCTTTCTCGCTCCATCCCTCTCGCGTCTTCCCTGTCTCTCCCCTCTCCCTCTTTCGTCCTCTCTCTCCCCCTCTCTTGTCCCCCCTCCCTTTCTTACCCCTCCCTCATCCCATTAACCCTCTTTTGTTCCCTTCTCCGTCTTACCCCGTCCTTCCGTGGGGTTCCCTTCTACCTCTCCATTCATATCCTTTCCATCTCGTTCTGCCTGCCTTCCTCTCTTGTTATTATTTCCTTCATTCCCTTATCCACTCGTCTTTTTACCTTTGTGTTATTCTCAGTTTCTCTCTCTCGGTTCCTGTCTCTCTCAATTCCTGTCTCTCTCAATTCCTGTCTCTCTCAATACCTCTCTCAATTCCTGTCTCATTCTCAGTTCCTGTCTCATTCTCAGTTCCTTTTTTTCTGTCCATCATCAACCCCCTATATTTTCCAATCAGGAGCGTAGGGCACCGGGGTTAGTCTCTCTCTCTCTCTCTCTCTCTCTCTCTCTCTCTCATTCGTAGTCTATCTTTGTTCTGCTTCCCCTGTATATGTTCATTCTTTCTCTCCCCTTCACTCCTGTCACTCTTATTTCATGGTTTTCTTTGATAATACCTCGTCCGGCTTTCTTCGTTTTCCTTTGTACGTATTTTTTTCTTTTCTTCTCCCTCTTCCGCCTTTGTCATATTTCATCACTTTCCTTCATAATGCTTAATCTGTTTTTTTTTTGTCTTCTTTATCTTTTCTTCTTTCGTTTTTCCTCTTCCACCGTTTCTCTTTCATATACCCCCTTTCGTCTTCAGTGATTTTTTGTAGTTAATTCGTTGCTACTTCATCTGCCTCTCTTCCATTCACCCCTCTCTCCAGTTTACTCCTCCATCCTTCCCTCTCTTCATCCCCCTTTCCCCAGACCTTTTTTCTCTCCCACTCATTTCTCTCTCCTTCCCTCCCTCCTTATTTCTTTCCCTTTACCCTTCATTCCTTTTTCCACTCAGCCCTCCCTCCTTTTTTTCTTTCTTTCCTCTATCATTCATCATTTTTCTCTTCATTTCTGCGTCATTCTCTCTTCCACCCTTCCCTTCCTCTGCCCTCCATCTCTCTCTCCCTCCTTTCCCATCTCCCTCTTTCTTTCCTTGTATCATTCACCTTTCTCTGTTTCATTCCCTCCTTCGCCCTTCATCCCTCCGCCTGTTCTCTCTCCCTCCCTCCTTCTCTCCTTCCCTCCCTCCTTCCTTTCCTCCCTCCCTCCCTCCCTCCCTCTTTTTTCATCACCTCCTCCCCCTCCCCCATGCTCGTAACCCCACAATGGCTGCTCCCTCACTAAAAACCTGGAAATGTTTCAGATTAACAGAGTATTCACGACTTGAAAAGAGTATGTCATTTTATTTATCCCCCAGTACCCCCTCCTCCAACCCCCTCCCCCACCCGCACCCACATCCCCACCCACATCCCCACCCCCACCCCCACCCTGCCCCCACCCTGCCCCCACCCCACCACTACCGTCTCTCCCACCACATCCTCCTAGGGCATATATTATTCTTAAGCTTTTGTGTCTACGTCTCTCTCTCTCTCTCTCTCTCTCTCTCTCTCTCTCTCTCTCTCTCTCTCTCTCTCTCTCTCTCTCTCTCTCTCTCTCTCTCTCTCTCTCGATTCTTCCCATTTTATTGGTCATGATTCCTTTGCGTTATATCTTTTTTTTCTTTCAGCCTTTTTTTCAGTGTTTCTCACCCGTTTATTATACTTTGACTCACACCACTTTTGTTCTTTCCCTACATGGTTGGTTCCCCTCTCTCTCTCTCTCTCTCTCTCTCTCTCTCTCTCATTTTGTCATCTTTTCATCTTCTGTACCCAACTATTTTGTTGTCTTTTCTGCCTCTCGTTGCTTCATCTTTGTTTTGATGATGTTTGAGACTATTCTTAAACTAATATTTTCTGCACATATTTTTTGGGTTGATTCACACACACACACACACACACACACACACACACACACACACACACACACACACACACACACGCACACACACACACACACAGCACTACTAATCACGTACATATTAATCTCTAGTATAAAATAACTAATGGGGAGAGATTTAGCTATAGTTTAATAGCCAATCGTAATATATTCCATTAAGATTCAGTTGAGTATTTTTCACCTCGATTTCCTCCATACGATTTATTTATTTATTTTTTAGTAACAGGTAAACATTTGGGTCTGGATAGGATGCATACAGAAAGGTCCATATATATCGCATCTCTTCTCTCTCACGCCGCAGGGCAATTTCTCGTGTTTTGCTGGGACGGCTCAGTGTTATTAATGGCTACCCTGTATCATTTATTTCCTGCCCCCACTGGCACACCTACGCCCACACCAGCAGACTGGGCCGTCCCTGCACAGAAAATACCACCATGGGAGTTTCTAGCCTAGCACTGTATATCTTCCTCATTTACATGATTGTGTCTAATTTGCTTCACTTTTCTCACAGATTCTTTTACTCACCTTAGCGTGCAAGCATTTCAATATTTACCCACCATTTCTTCCTACCACACTCACCACAACCCCCAGGCATCTTCCAACTAGGGCCAACTGTTGGAGCAATAATTCGCCTAATATTTCACCTCTGTATTGAACTTTCCTGTGCTAGCTAATATTCCTTATTTGATGGAGGCTTGGAATGTTTCTCTGCCCATAAATGAGTCTCTGGTACGATACGTCGAGGAGGAAAGCGAAGGATATGCCTTAAATGTGAAGTAGAGGCAGCGAACTGTTCTTGTTTTACTATGACTTAGCCTGAAATTGTCATGTCTCCATCTTGAGTGCTGAGTTGTAGCAATTTATTAACGCTAGGTTGTGGTGCTAATCAAGAAGACGTGCTATGGAAAGCATGTAGAGTTCTAGCATTCATTTTTTGCCACTGATCATCTGAAATGAGCTGCAAAAAGAAAAAAATCTAGGCCAAGTTAGAGTAAAACACGTATAGAAGGAGAATTTTTATCTCCCCATTGTATAGCTTGTAGAGTTGTATCATTGTCTTTTTTCTGTCATTGACCTTGTGAAATGAGTAGCAAAAAGACAAAGATCTGGGCCAAGTTAGAGTAAAACACGTATAGGAGGTGAACTTTTGTCTCCCCAGTGTATATCCATCCACCCCAGCTCGTCCTCCCTCACCAGTAATGTTCAGTTTCCCTCAAAAGGCAGCTGTAATCTCGACCCACATTGTGTACATTAAGCCTATTGGTCGCCATAATACCTGGGCCGTATAAGGAAGTAGCCTGGTGTAGCGTAGCCTATGGGGAGTCCTAGGTCCGTATTCTCGTAAGGAGGCTCCCTAGCACCTCTTCCTTAGCGATTTGTTTTCGGATATGGGTGATTATATCCTCTTGTACGTTATTGATGCAGAGTATTGCGATGTTTGAATGATTTATGTAACAGAGAATAGGACAGTAAGGCATAATAAGCAAAATAAATCGCCTAGGAAAAGGTGTTAGAATACCGGCTCTAGACACCCACGCCACCCTGGACTTAATCCACACTTGGGCATCTCTATTTGAGGACACAGAGGCCGACAATACTCTTTTTACTCTAACTTGGCCAAAAATTACCATCGTCTCATCTAGTTCTGAGTTTTAGCAAGAGATTAACACTAGAAAATTATGCTAGTCAAGAGGAAGTGTTATGAGAAGATTGGATAACCATTGTATTGTCTTATTCTGCCTCTGAGATACATAAAATAGGCTGCAAAGGGACCATAATCTAGGCCAAGTTAAAGTGAAAAGAGCATGACATCTCTTCATTTCCACTTGCATTGTGTACAGTTGGCCACACATGAACCTGGTATAGTCCGTGAGAAGTGGAGGTCTAGCTACAATTTCAGACGTTCATGCATCACAGTTACTTGGTCATTTCATCTAATATTCATGTCTGTGCCACCGATACGCGTAATTATGTCAAGGTTGTCAAGTGAACCAAGTGCTGGACCTCTGCTAAACATTGATGCTGTCCCAGGTTCATATGTTGCCAGCTGTAAATGTCACTTCCATTGCTATATTTCCCCCTTATCGCCAGAATGGAAGTGGCCAAAACATAGTTAATGCCTTCAATCATATGGCGCACCCTAATTAAATATTCTCGCTAATACCAGATGCTTGTATTCTAAAGAGTGATATTTACCTTGAATTATCTTGAGTATTTTGATAATTTTTTCTCGTTAATTACAGGTCGATTTCATTCTAAGGAGCGATCTTTTGCACCTTTAATAATGTGGAATATTCTGATTATTTTTCTCGCTAATACCAGACGATTATATTCCAAGGGGCTGCCTTTCTGTGCTTTGAAATGTATGGGTATTTTTATTTATTCTCGCCATTACCAGACGATTTAGCACTTCTGTGGGGAGGTCTTATGTAGTGAAGGGGCCACTGGAAGCTACGTCTAAAACCCTAGTACGAAAAGTCTCACCTAAACTTAATAAAATATGGTCAAGATAGTAAGATACAAAAATAAAATAAAAGGAAAGAAAAGGTCAAGAGAGCCAATCCATGCAGTAGGCGAAAAACGACTTAAGGGGATGGATTAAAAAGGTGCATATCCATAAAGACCAAGGACTGTCGTCTCGTAGGTTTAGGAGGCTCCCTAACACCACCCCCTTACCAACTTAACTTTGCATATGGCTTTTTAAAGTTTCCGGGCTTATTGCATATGTGTTTAGTATTTGTTAAGTGTGATTCTCGCCCCCCCCCCCTTCACACACACACACACACACACACACACACACACACACACACACACACACACACACACACACACACACACACACACACACACACACACACACACACACACACACACACACACACACACACACACACACACACACACACACACACACACACACACACACACACACACACACACACACACACACACACACACACACACACACACACACACACACACACACACACACACATTCAATATTCCCTTCTCCCCCACTGTCTCTGTCTCTCACACACACACTCACTCCCTCACATTCTCCTCCTCATTCACTTTCCTAAGCTCTCACACTCCCACACCAGATTTTGAACCACCCTCCTCTAAGCTAAAACTCTCTCCCACACTCATTCTCACGGCCCAGTCATTCTCCCTCATTCACTCTATATTTCTCCATCTACCATTTTCTTCTTCTCACGTTTATCTGATATTTCTTCAAAGTTCCCTTACTCTCTTCCTTCATTTTCTCTTTAGTTCTTCCCTAATCTGCCGTCTTTCTTTCTTCTTTCTTGGACTTTCTCTATTCCTTGTCTTTATTTCTTATTTGTCTTCTCCTTTCTCTCTTTCTCTTGTCCCCATCCTTCTGTCTCTCCTTTCTTTCCCTTTCTTTGTTTATTTTTACATTATTTTCTCACATGCCTCGTCCCCTCATCCTTCTTTCTTCCCATTTACGCCATCGTTATCTGATTTCCTTCCTCCCTTCTCTCTCTCTCTCTCTCTCTCTCTCTCTCTCCTCTTCTCTTCTTTTCTCTTTTCTCCTTTCCTCTCCTCTCCTCTCCTCTCCTCTCCTCTCCTCTCTCTCTTTCTCTCTCTCTCTCTCTCTCTCTCTCTCTCTCTCTCTCTCTCTCTCTCTCTCTCTCTCTCTCTCTCTCCTCTTCTCTTCTCTTCTTTTTTCTTTTCTCCTTTTTTTCTCATCTCTCTCTCTCTCTCTCTCTCTCTCTCTCTCTCTCTCTCCTCTCCTCTCCTCTCCTCTCCTCTCCTCTCCTCTCCTCTCCACTATCTCAGCCTCCCACCCCTACCTTAAGCTATCCATTAAGACTCCCAGGTATTCTGAATGCTGAGGCTGGCCATTCATCTCGCTCCCAGAAACTGATAGTGTGAGGGTGTATCAAATCGCAGAGGAATGTGTATTGTCTTGTTCCCCCCATTACGAAGGTCGACGGGGACTGTCCGGTTGTCAAAGCCCCGTTCCCGAAGCCCTTTTTTCCTATTTTTCTTTCCACGGAGATAAACAGATGGTGACGTCACTGTGGGAATGATGGAGGATTTAGGGTTTGAGGTGGGTATGAATTAGGGGGGTTGGAGATGCGATAAAATGAGGTGAGTTGGAGACGGGAAGGGATTGAGATATAGGGGAGGGATTTGGGTAGAGGGATGAGTTGGGAAAGACAGGCTTTGCTTTCCGAGGAGATGAACAGATGGTGACGTCACTGTGGGAATGATGGAAGATTTAGGGATTGAGATGGGAAAGAATGAGGGGAGTTGGAAATGGGAAGGGATGGGAAGGACTGAGGGATTTTGAGGGGATGAGTTGGGAAAGACTGAGGTTTATCTTTCCACGGAAATAAACAGATTGTGACGTCACTGTGGGAATGATAGGAAAGGGGATTAGGGATTGAGGTGGGAAAGAAGGAAGGAAGATGAAGATGGAAAGGACTGGAGGGATGGAGGCTGGGGGTTATGTGTTGGTAAAGACTGAGTGGGGTTAGAGATGGGTATGGAGAATAAGAGTGGGAAGGAAGGAGCGGGGGAGGGAATGAGGTAAGGAGGGAGGGATTCGAAGGGGGGACTGAACAGTTTTGGAGAAAAGAAAGGAGGGATTGAAGTATGTTGAAAGATGGGAGTGGTAAGAGGGAGGGAGACACTGATAGAGGTGGGAGGGGGGGAAGGAGAGATTGAAGGGGAGTAGATAGTTGTGGAGGGATGAATAGGAGGGATTCGGGAGAGGTGAGTAGAAGGGAATGAGGGAGGGACTGAGGGGGATGGGAGATGAGAAGGAAGGATGGGAAGGGGAGATTGAAAGAAAGAAATGATTATGGTGGAAACAAGGGAGAGAGAATTGATAAGGGCTTAGATGTGAAGATAAGAGAAGAAGGAAAGAAAGTGAGAGGAGGGTGAGCTATGGATAGGGAGAAATGGAGGGTTTGAGGGAAGAGGGATGAGAGAGAGAGAGGGATGGAGGGACGAGAATGAGGCAAGGGAGAGACTGAAGGTGGAGGGGGTGAGAGATAATTGTGGATGGCTTGGCGGACAAAATGAGTGGAGAGTGGAAGGAAATGCGAAAAAACAGATGGTGAGGAAAAAGGGGAAATTATACAAGAGAATGGAAGCTGGATGAAGGGGAATAGAATGATTAGTCGAATGGATGTTGTAAACGGAATTGAAGGAAAAATGTTGAACTGGAGGTAGAAATAGATAGGACCAGATGCTATAAGGATGGATGGATGGGGGGAAGGGAACTGATAGGGGTGGAGGAAAGGATGATCGAATGAGGACAATGGTAGGTGGGATGATTTGAGGACAGCAGGAAGTGAGGGGAAATTTATGATGAGAGTATTTGCATGGAAGAACAAGGTAGCTGAGGATGAAACGAGAGGATGGATAGTGGGATGGATGAGGGTGGATGAGAGGGTGAATAGTAGATGGTGAAAATGGATGAGATGCGAAAGAGGTGTCTTTGATTATTTAGAATTATGGATGACAGTGGAGAAAATGTAGAAAGATTGATAAAAGTGGGGGGAAAGTGGATTGGCAGAGAATGAAAATGGATGAATAGTGAGAAAAAGAGGTGTAATAGCTGATGAAGAGAGAGAGATGGCTGAAGAAGATGGGAAGAAGAGGGGAGAGGGAGATGGATGGTGAGAATGGACGAAGGCTGAGAGACAGAAGTGTAATGGAATGACTGGGAACGATGGATTTAGTCTGGGAGAATTGATGGTGATAGATGAAGGCAGAAAGGCTGTTAGGGGGTAAATGAACTCATGAACACACTCAAGCCCTTATGAATCACTCAGCTGAATAAAATCGTCTGGGAAGCGCAAGAACTAAATAAATAAGACGTCTTCGGAATGAGGGGTTACTGTTTTGAGTGTGAAGGAGGTTAATGCCTTTGCACACTCATTATTAATTTTCAGTCATAAATTACTAAATATCAGAAGTCTCTCCGAAGATAAATAAAATCTCTTGGCAACAGATAGAATAAAATACTAAGATAATAGTAGTAAAAACCTTAACGTCTTCCCCATTCCTTCACCGCCATAAGTCACTGTGGAGGTGGATGAAGGGAAGGAGAATCAGAGAATGGAGAAGCGTTGTTACAGAGAGCGAGAATCAAAATGAACGTTGAAATAAGTCGGAAAGAGACAAGCTTTGAGGTAAAGAAAGTGCCACTGGTAGCTCTCAGGCTGAATAAAATCACGTGTCGGTAGCAAGAATAAACCACATAGGAGATCGTGGTGCTGAAAGGCTTGTGGAGACCATCCCCAGCCACTGCATTAAGCTGAGTAAAATCGTCTGGTCTTGGCATATATGAACTTCGTAAAGGGATCATTGGAGATTATTCCTAACCCCTTCAGTACCAGGTGTCCAAGCTGAAGAAAATCGTCTGGCGGTAGCAGAATAACATATAAAAGACGTCACGGTTACTAATGAGACAAAATTCTTTTCGCGTAACCCACCCCTTTCTTTCATCTTCCCCCACCCTCTCTTTTATCATCTTCTATCCCTCCTTATCATCCTCCTCTCTCCTTTCTTTCTTATCCCATCCCCCTTTCTGTCTTCTCATTCTCTCTTTTAATACCCTTCATCCTTCGTCACCTTCATTCTTCTTCCTTTCTCCCCATGTTATCACGCCCTCTCTCATTCTCCTTTTATCATCCTTTATCCTTCTCCTTCCTTTTCATTCTTCCTCCTTTCTCCTCATGTCATCACGCCCTCTCTCATTCTTCTTTTTATCGTCCTTTATCCATCTCTGTTTATATTCTTCCTGCTTCCTCCATCCCACCTCCATTCATTATTCTCTCTCTTTCATCACTCGTTGTCCTTCACTCTTATCAGTCTTCCTCATTTCTCCCACATTCCATCACCCTCTCCATTCTTGTCCTCTCAGGTTTTATCACTTTTATCGTCCTCTTCTGCAGCTTGCATTCCCTCCTTTCTCTCCCATTTCATCACCCCCATTTTTATCTCTGTTTTATCACCCTTTATTCTTCCTTCCATCATTATCTCCTCCCTCCTTTCTTCCCATATCACCCCTCCTTCTTCCCTCCTTCCTCCTTCCTTCCCTCATCATCCTCTCCCCATTCCCTCCTTTCTCATTCCTTCCCACATCACCCCCTCCCCATTTCCTTCTTCCTCCATCCTTCCCACAGCACTCTCGCTTCCTCCTCGTCCCTTTTTGATACCTGTTTATATTTCTCGAGGTGACGTTCGTTTGTGGCGGGGACTTTGGCAGTTTCTTTTCTCTTCTAGGGCGAGGTGAGGCGGGTCGATGTGTAATTTCCGTTTCATCCGTGGGGTAGCATTGTATTCGCTCAGGCCAGGTAATTTTGTTATGGCTGAAGACGAGTACCAGGGAGCGATGTTGGAGATGGATGGAAAGCGGAGGTGGAGGAGGGACGGAGAAGCAAAGGAATGGCGAAGGGCTGTGATAGTGCAAAAAGCAAAATGATCGTTGAAATAGGTAGGACACAGACAAACTTTGAGAGAGAATGCACGCAGGCGCTCGCGCGCGCACACACACACACACACACACACACACACACACACACACACACACACACACACACACACACACACACACACACACACACACACACACACACACACACACACACACACACACACACACACACACACACACACACACACACACACACACACACACACACATTGCTTTGAAGTATTTTGATAAGATAGACATCAGTTAGTAAACATTTGAGAATAAAGCCAAACTTGGTATTGAGATTAAGAGAAATCGTCTTTGAGATAAACGTAGAGCTAGCTTTAATATTTAACAGAAAAAAATACATTAGAATCAAAGGAAAATACATCTGAGGGAAAGGAAATGAATCGAAGAATTATTTGACACAGAAAAAAAAAGATTATAGGAAAGACAAAAGGGAAATCATTGAACCTTTGCTTTGACATCTTTGCCTCATATTCTTGGCGGTTAAATAAGCTCCCTGACACCTCTCCCTTGCCGATTTATTCTTGGATGCGGCTGGATAATATCGTCTTTTATTTATGCAGAGTATGGTGATATTAGAATGATTTAAGTAACACAAAAGTGGACAGCAGGGTGTAATAAGCAAAATAAATTGCTTAGGAAGAGGTGTTAGGGAATTTCCTTAAACCTGTCTCAAAGTAGGTTAGATTCGCACCTTTATCCCAAGCGACAGGAGGTGCTTTGTCAGGGAAAACAGACTTAATATAATTATCCTCCTTTCTAATATTCTTACTAGAGAGGACTTTATTTTCTGGCTGCTGCGAGTTTCAAAAAAAAAAAAAACTATCTATTGCCAGACGCCTTAATCCCGTAAGGGGTGGCCACAAACAAATCGCCTCCATGTCGCCCTGTCTCCTGCCATTTCATTGCCCTGCTCCCAGCTCACATCCCATCACTCATATACCTCTCCACTCCATCCCTCCATCTCATCCTTGGCCTCCCCCTCCCTCTCCCCCCTCCACCCCACTCACATACACTCTCCTCGTCAATCTCTCGCTCTGCTAAAATACAGAGTTCTTTATTATTGTCTAGAACGAGACAAGTGATGGCTTTTGACATGTATTCTCGTCTATCCCTTTAAGTCAGAAAACTTTCTTGAGGGCTGAATAAAATCGTCTGGCTTTATTAATAGAGTATAAATTGTGCTTTAAGAGAGAGAGAGAGAGAGAGAGAGAGAGAGAGAGAGAGAGAGTACAGCCATTAGCCGAAAAAAACACAACACAGCCAAAGGAGCCAAAGTGTTAAGAATCACCCTTAAGTGAAAGCATATCGAAAGGACGGAAAGACAAAGAAGAAAGGACTGAAGAGGAAGCTAGGACAATCAAACGGGAAGGGGGAGGGGGGAAAGGCGGCGATGGGGGAGGGGGAAGGGGACAGGAGGCGATGAGGGAGGGGGAGAGGGAAGGGGGAGATGAGGGAGGGGGAGGGGAGAAGAGGGAGATGGAGGAGGGGAAGGCGGATCAGGAAGGTGTGTTTGTTAGGGCAGGGTTCGAATTCTCTGTAAATAGGCACTGGTAGGCCATTATTTAGCAGTGGACTTGCATTGGCTGATGATGATGATGATGATGATGATGATGATGATGATGCAAACTGATCCTATGTTCCTTTTATACTAACTTTCTTTACCTTAAGTTGTGTTATGATAACTTCTCCATACCTACCTTCACTCATATGGTTATCAAATTTTTCACCAAGTAACGTGATTATTAAAACAAAAATAGATAAATAAACATGATAAATGTAAACTGCTATCCTACAGACTGTGCTTTATTGATCCTATGATAAATTAACTCACGACTCTTAACACCTGGGCAGTGATGAAGGTGTGAGGGGAGGAGGAAGGGAGACTGGATTCCTTACAATATTGTTTTCTTTAGTTTCCCTTTATTTCAGGTCGTTTATTTGTAGGGAAACGAAGCTCCTAAATCTCTCTTTCTCATCAATTTTCTTTACTGATTACACCGATATGTATTTCTACGCCTTTCATAATTTTTAAACTCCAATCGTCATAGTCTTCTTTTGTAGTTAATGTCAGACTATAATATGCAACGTAGACGGTTCACATAGACGTCTTCGTTTAATTGTAACATCTGTAGACGATCTTATTTGGCTGTGTAGAGTCGTATCGAACAAAAAGTTAGGATAAGAGAGCTTCATGAATTCGTTTAAGGAAAGTCTTCTGGTGGCAAGAATATAAAAAGTAATTAGAGGGAAGGGGTTAAGAAGGAGATCTCTACCCTCGTCGTGAAGGGGTCAATGAAGGCATAATTTTTTCGTCACCTCAGCTAAAAAAAATCTCTAAGTTAATGAAATCGTGTGGGAGTATGAATGAAATGCAGAGAATTCGATATAGCTTCCATACATTTAATATACAAGAAAATATTAATGTACCACAAATTTAAATAAAGTACTAAGGAAGAGGTGTTGGGCAGGTTTTTCGGGCTAATAGAAATTGAGAAGAAAGGTGAGAGGGATAGAGTAAGAGGGAGAAACAAAGAAGAGGAGAGACAAAGAGCGAGAGAGAATGTTAGAGAAAGTGAGAGAGAGAGATCTGACCTGGCCTCCCTCACCCGACCTGTCTCTTAATCTGGTGGGCTCCATCTCGTGTCTTTATTCACTGTGTCAGTCCTTCGCACCTCTCCCATTGTTCGCCCCACAGCCCTCCCTGCCTCTCCCTGCCCTCCCCAGCCCTTCCTGCCTCTCTCTGCCCTCTCCAGCCCTCCCCAGCCTTCTCTAGTCCTTCCTATCCCTCCCAGCCCTCCCCAGCCTTCTCTAGTCCTTCCTATCCCTCCCTGCCCCTCCCCAACCTCCACATACCCACCCCAGTCTCCACCAACCTTCCCAGCCCTTCCTGCCTCCCCAACACGAAACTCCCCAGTCCTTTTTTACCCCTTCCCATTCCTCAATATCCTTCAACAGACTTTCCCGTCTCTCCCGATCTCTCCCTGCCCCCACCAGTCCTCTCTAGCTCTCCCTGCCCTCTCCAGCCCTCAGTAGGACTCTCCAGCCCTTTTTCTTTACCCCTCCCCATCCCGCAGAATCCTACAACAGGTTTCCCCAGCCCTCTCTGCCTCTCCCTCTCATCACCAGCCCTTCTTAGCCCTCACCAGCTCATGCTTAGGTCTTCTCAGCCCGCACTGTCTTTTATTTACTTCCCTATCCCTCTCCAGCCCGTCTCAGCTCTTCTATCTCTTCAGTCGTCTCTAGCTCTTTCTAACTCTCTTGACTTACACAGCCCTACTGGGTCCCCCTCAGAACTCCCCAGCCCATACTATCTCTTCATTTCTCTCAAGCCTTTCCCAGTCCTTGTTAGTAACGTCTTGTCAGTCCATCCCATGATATCCCACGTCCTCTGCAGCCTTTACTAATTATCTGTATTTTCCCAGCCCACTCTATCCATTCTCAGTTTCTCCGTACCCTTTTCTAGCCATCTCGACCCCTATTTAATTCTTCCTAGCCCTCGGTAACCACCACACATTTTCCTAGCACTTTGTCCCCTCCATAGCTGTCACTAAGATTTCTCAGCCTTCGTTAACTCTTTCCCACGTTTCTCCCAGGACTCCCCAGCCCCTCCGCAGCCCTTCTTAGCTCCTTCCAGGTCTTCTTAGTCCACCCTGAAAGTCCACAGTCCTCTCAAGATTCTCTTTCGCTCTCTTCAACTATCTCTAGCCATCTACTTCCTATCTGTTTTCAACTCTTCCTAGCTACTTTCTACATCTCTCTTGTTCTCTTCAGTTTTCCTTAGGTCTTTTCAGCTTTCCTTAGTCCTTCCCTAGTTTTTCCTATCCATCCTTTGCCTTGCCCAACCTTCCCAGACTCCAGAATCGCTCGCAAGATAGTTTTAGGCCCACAGAAAGATGACGTAATATAATCCCCCGTCATTTTCGTCAATGTTCTTTCAGCTTGCTTGACGTCCCCTACAGTTCACGTCCCTCCTAACATCTCCACAATCCCTTTAACTCGGTGATGCATTTTTTTTTTTTACCGCTTGATGCCTAATGACTTCTTTTTTACATTTTTCGTGCTAACTGCTTGCTAGGCCAACCCAGAAAATATATACAGTAGTGAAAGGGTTGTGAGTTTTCTAGCCCCTCTAACTAGAAAGCCGCTCCTGTAATGAAGAAAATAGTATACTATCAAAAAATAAAGGAAAATAGCTCACTGGATTCGAGGGATTGATCTTGCTACTACCATACGTCTTTATTCAGCTTAGAGGCTACCATTTTAACTGGAGGGTTTAGAGACAGGTCCCTATTCTCATAGGTTAAGGAAGCTACCCATCACCTTTTCTTTAGCGATTTATTTGCCATTTTACACATTAATTTTAACTTTTGTGTGTTATTTACTGCATTCTAACACCGATATAATTTGTATATAGAGCATGAGAATATTATTATGCGTTCACTTTAACTTGGTTCTAATGTTCATCCTTTTGCAGCTTATTTCACGTAGATCAGTGGCAGGAAAAGACAATACTGTGCCTCTGCAGCCTTTCCGTGGCACTTCTTCGTGACTAGCATCATATTCTAGTGTTAATCAGTTGCAGTAACTCAGAATTCAAGATGCAGTAATGTCAATTTTAGGACACAGTAAAATGAAGAAACTCTAGCGTGACACGCCCAGGATAAGTCGGTAAGAGAGAGAGAGGTTAGGGAGCTTCCTTGCCCTACCTGATTACGGGACACAGCCTACATTAACCCTTTCCCTACAAGATGTGTTCTGAGATGAAATAAAATCCTCAGGAGACGACAAATTTAAGCCGGAAAAGTTAAGGAAGTTCCCTAACACGTCTTCCTAAGCGATTTATTTTGCTTATAACACTTTGCTGTCCACTTCTGTGTTCTTTATATCATTCCAATATCACCATACTTTGCAAAATTAGCTCACCAAATGATACTGACCAGCCATATCCAAAAATAAATCGCAAGGGAAGAGGTGCTAGGGACAAGAGAAGACGTGCTAATGTGTTAATCCCTTTTCTTTAACTCATCTCTCTCTCTCTCTCTCTCTCTCTCTCAGTACGGTAACGTCTTTTTTTTTTTTTTTTTTTTTTTTTTTTGCTTCCATTGACCGATTTTATTCCCCTTGAGGAGTGACCCTTAGGAATGAAGGATTTTGGCATCTTCTCCCTTTACATATTATTTACCGTTGTCCTTCTTTACTATCCTCTTTTTATTTCATTCAGTTTTTCACATGTAACTTTTTTTTATATTCTTCCTACACCAGAGACGAATTATAGTCCGCTTAGGATAGACCCCAGACGTGTATGGGCTTAAAATTATCTCCATTAACATCTTCAGTGTGAGGAGGTCATCATAAAACAAGTATTCTTATTATCGTCATTTCTTATATTAGAAGATACTTAGCGGGCAAATGTTTAAACTTCGATAATCACAAATAGGCTGGCAGCTACCCCCTTCCCCCTGCCTAAACCTACCTCATACCCTCCCCATTATCCCACAGTCACAGCGTCCCTCACGTTCACACCACCATCCATACGCCCTCCCCCACACCCATACCCCAACCCACCCCCTTCACGATTCTCACACCAGCACCACACTCACACAAACCTCCCCTACCTACACTCCCACACACACAACCTCTGACACCCACACCCTCCCACAGCCACATCCATACCCAGGCTCGCCAATTCCCCACATTCATTTACCCACCCCTCACAGCTACACCCTTACACAAACTCCCCCATACCCACATTCACTCTATATCCATCGAGTTCTTCGCATCCATACTCAGTGACATCCACATTCTATCCCCTACAACCACACCCCCTCCCTATATTAACACAAATATCCACACACTTCCAGCACCCATACTTACACCCCCAGCACCCATACTCACACCCCCAACACCCATACTCACACACTCACAGCTCTACTAACGCCTCCAACTCCCATACACCTCCAACACCAATCCTCACACCAGCACCCATATTCACACCAACACCCATACTCTCACCCCTAGCATCCACGCCTCCAACACATATACACCCACATTCCCATACCTCCCACACCCACACCCATTCCCCTCATCCCCATTATCCCCCCGCCATCAACCATAACACAGTAAATTATTCCGGCGTTCAGATTTTAAGGGAGGTTCACAGAGGGGCCCCACCAGATCTCACGGATACCTTGATGGGTTTGTATTGTCAGTCCTGTGGTGCTCTCGTGGTCTCGGTATGCCTCTTGTCTGACGCCCTAAGGTTACTCACAGTCCCCCATCCATTTAGTGGGACAAAGCACTGGCATCCACATAAACTCATGCCTATAGTTCCTTCCCCCCCGACTCCTGCCTTTCCAAACACCTGAGTCTCCATATCTTGCATTATCACATTTATATACTGTAGCTTATCTGTGGAATGTATGGAGATTATTCAGAGTCCCATCCATTTACTGGGACAAAACAGTGGCATGCACATAAACTCAAGCCTATAGTTCCTTCACCTCATCCTTACCTTTCCCTCTACCTACGTTTCCACATCTTGCTTCGTGGAATTCACATACTGTAGCCTATCGGTGGAATGTGTTTAGATTATTCAGTCTCATCCATTTACTGAGACTGACATACGAGGAAACTCAATCATATAGTTCCTTCATACCCTCCCTTACCCTTACCCTTGCCTACGTTTCCACAGCTTGCCTTATGGAATTCACGTACTGTATCTGTGGACTGTCCTTAGTTTACTCAAGTCCCCCATCCATTTACTGGGACAAAGCAGAGGCATCCACATAAACTTGACCCCTACCCGACCCCCTCTCCGCTCGCCCTCGTCCCACTACATTTCACATCAAGTTAGATATATAAATTTTGCGTGCAGAATGCCAGATTTTTTAGTATTTAGTTTTGTTAGCGTTTCCCCCAATATCTACTAAGTTTTATGGTTATTTATATGCCCTCTGAACTGATATTTATTTTGTATTTACCTATCTATGGGTTTGTGGAGATTCTTCGTCTATGGAATGTCCGTAGATCCCCCATTTATTTCCTGGGACAAAGCAGAGACACCCATATAAACTCTGTCCCACCCCCCGGCTGCCCCCTTCCTCATACATTCCACATCACCTGAGTTTGTTGTTTCCTTTTGTGGAATGTACCGTCGGCGTCGTAAATCCTGTTGCTTCTGCTTTTCTTCGATGCACTTTGAAAATCAGTGTGGTGAATCCGCAACAACCGACACTGATGATTTTATCTGACTTTATTTGACTTCAGGTCAGTGATATCAGTGTCGCTTCCTGCAGGTTCACGGCACTTGATTTTCTATGCCCTTGGAGAAAAGGCAGGAAAGGAGACAGAGTTTTTGACGTCGACTGTACTGCACGAACATTTACACTGATACACAGCATAGTTCTGCGTTTTTACATATCCTTGTTTTTTTTTGTTTTTTAATTAATATTTGGAATACCTAATAGTTAGTATTTATTTATCGACTATTTTATTATTTTGCTTTTCCACATCCCTGGCCTTACAGATGTGTGTGTGTGTGTGTGTGTGTGTGTGTGTGTGTGTGTGTGTGTGTGTGTGTGTGTGTGTGTGTGTACATTCACGTGTGTATGAACGTGTGCGCATGCGCATGGGTGTGTCCATCCACGTGTGTGTGTCCATATTAGTGTGTGCGCGCGCACCCAAATGTGTGCGTGCGCCCAAGTGTGCGTGTGCATGCTCCCAGGTGTGCGTGTGCCCCCAAGTGTGTGTGTGTGTGTGTGCCAATGTGTGTGCGCGCGCCCGAGTGTGGATGTGAGCCCAAGTTGTGTGCGCGCGTCCAAGGGTGTGTGTGTGTGTGTGTGTGTGTGTGTGTGTGTGTGTGTGTGTGTGTGTGTGTGTGTGTGTGTGTGCCGAGAGTGTGTGTTTGCACGGGAGTGTGTTTGTGTGTGCGTTTGTATGTGTTTGTGTTTTTGCCTGTTTTTTTGTTTGCTTGTGTATTTGTTTTGTCTGTGTTTGGGCTTGTGTGTTTGTGTGTGTAAGTCCAATTAATGTCCCTAAAAGTTACTCTCTCACATTTACTCTGACAAAGCAGAAGGATTCATATAAAACTCAAGCCTGTAATTCCTTCAGCCTCACTCTCTTGTCTCCCACATAAACATTTCCTCATCTCCTGTGATTATGGATACTGTGTTTAGAATGACGGATCATCTCGGTATTATAAATGAGTGTGCGAAGGATCCAGAGACAGGAAACACAACAGGAGAATTAATGAACAGTGTCAGATAAACCCACACATCTATATATCTTTCAGTGTATCTACCTGTCTATCTCTCTGTCTTTTTAGAGTTGTCCCGGGAGGAAAGGGCATAACTCTGGGAAATGATAAGTCAGGGAATTCAAAGCAAAAATTGGTACATCAGCATGTTTCCAAATCTTACCCATTACGGAGTGACAATTACTTATAACCCTATGGGGGAATTATTAAGGAGATCATTTTCGCCTATAGGACCATCAGTAATTGTAAATCTGAAATTGTTAAGATGTGTTGTGGTGGATTTTGTGCTTCAGATACGAGGTAGCTTTTGTTTTTCATTGCATTTCCACATCTTGACCTCCGCACTTAATGTATGATAGGCAGAATCAATTGGAATTCCTTTATTTATTTCCCTTTTTTGCTTTTTTGTAAGTGTGGTGATATATGCCTCTTAATTCTCTGTCTGTCCTTCCTCTGTACTGAGTGACCTGAATTTCCTCACAGACATACCTCGTCCATATGTCATGATTTAAGGTGGAAAATATAGTAGGTATAAAACACGCACCTGAGGAGGAATCATGCACACAGAAGCACGTTAATCACTGCTCTGTTGTCATGTACAGGTTTGACACACACACACACACACACACACACACACACACACACACACACACACACACACACACACACACACACACACACACACACACACACACACACACACACACACACACACACACACACACACACACACACACACACACACACACACACACACACTCTCTCTCTCTCTCTCTCTCTCTCTCTCTCTCTCTCTCTCTCTGTTTATTAATTTCTCATCGTCGACTCGTGCCATAAAAACCTAAAGCAAACTCCCTCGCAGGTACACCTTGAACACGCGACGATGAGCACCCGTATCTATATTGCATTCCTACATATTAAATTCAGAAGGCCAGGAGTCAGGAAGCAAAGGACTTATTAGAAGGGCAGTAAGAGGACAGGGAGGCCATGGAAGGTGGGAGTGTGAGTAGGGATGAATAATTGATAAAGCTAAACACACACACACACACACACACACACACACACACACACACACACACACACACACACACACACACACACACACACACACTGACGTACTGTAAATTTCACTTCTGCTCTTTCCAGACGCTTTTTATAAACATGAGAAAATTTAGGGAATGAGCAAGTATGAATTTATATGTAGTGTTAGCATCTTCGGTTTAGTGGCTTCCTTTATATTTAATTTGTGATGACTTAAGAATTTTGTTGTGATAAAAGTCGAGCTAGGGATGAGGATAAGCTAGAACTTTAGACACTTAAATACAAGAATTCTTACAACCTTAATACGATGTCGTTAGCTTTGTTAATTTCAAACCCCTGAAGATTTTTTTTTTTTAGCTTAGAAATTTTTGATCTCTATAGGTAAGAAAAGTTTTCATTGATTTCTTCACTACATTTCTTCACTCCCTTCGCACAGTGGCGTCAGTTTTATATAACTTTTACATTAACTCGGCTCAAATTTTCGTTCATTTTCAGCTTACGTAACTGAGTGGCAGTGAAAGACACTGCTACAGCTCTACGTCCTTTACAAAGCACTTCTTCGTGACTAGCATTATATTCTTATGTTAATCTATTGCTACAACTCTGCATTGAAGAAGGAGAGTTGGCAATTATAGGCCAAGTTAGAGTGAAATGGGTGTAGTGCTATTATTTTTCTAAAGCCAGATGATTTTATTCAACTTAATGAGACACTTTTCGGCTGGAGAGACCATATAAAGCCTTCATTAACACTTTTAGTAATTGTGGGGCTCTTCTAAGCTGAAATCAGATCCCCCCCCCTTTTTTTTTTAGGTGGGAATAAAGGTTGGGATCATGGTGATTTATAATATATTATGTACATTTGTGGTATGTCATCATCATCGTCATCATCATCATCATAGTCATCATCATCATCATCATCATCATCGTCATCCTCCTCCTGCTCATCATTATCATCACCATCACTATCACTCTCATCACCATCTCCACCACAATCATCATCACCAAGATAACTTTTTTTCTGTCTAAAAGCGGGGTGCGGTAAGATCCTGAAACTATGAAAAGGGTACTGAAGTGACCAGTGAAATGGGCCACACATTCATTCACACACAATTCAAGCTCTTGGAGTCTTAGTTTCACCTCACAGGCCTAACCATCTGCACAGTTTTTCATTACAAATTTCCTTCACACACACCTACCAAATAGTCTTTCCATAGTTGATCATATGTTTTTCCGTCTTACATTATCCAATCATCTCTATCCTCAGTCCATTCTGAGCAGCTCTATCCTCTGTCAGTATCAATCAGCTGTATCCTCTGTCAGTTCCAGTCAACTCTATTATCTGTCAGTTCCAGTCAACTCTATCCTTTGTCAGTTCCAGTCAACTCTATCCTATGTCCGTCCTAGTCAACTCTGTCCTGTCAAATCCAGTCAACTTTATCCTCTCTCAGTGCCAAGCAACTCTCGTATGTCAGTTCCAGTTAACTCTATCCTCTGTCAACTCCAATCACCACTGTCCTGTCAGATCCAGTCAGCTTAGTCCTCTGTCACTTCTAGTCAACTCTATACTCTCTCAATTCCATCAACTCTGTCCTGTCAAGTCCAAGCAACTCTTTGCTCCGTCACTTCCAATCACCTCAATCCTCTCACTTTCCTTGCCCATCATCGTCCATACCTCACTTTCTCACTCTCATTTACGTCAGAATGTGGGTGTGTATAAATGTGCATATGGTTTACTGTAACACGCGTCGCGGGGAATAAGTAAACAATCCAAGCTGCCTAGTTAACGGGGAAGAAATTAATGCACGTTGTCGCCTGCCCTGCCCAGCCAGCAGCAACAAAACATGTGGATACAACTCTCGCCTTGAGTTCGTGACTGTCCACATGTAACCTAATAACACGGCCCCGCACAGACGCATACAATTATACTGCCTACCCTTTGTTTTATACCTGATTCGAATTTTGTATATGGTGGTCGATTATTCATGTTTTAGAGGCAAATTGGGTGAAGAATGAGGAGAGACAGATCGAGAGGGAAGGGTGAAATGAAAAGTTAACATAAATGATTCTACCTAAATACCAATCCTTTGCTTTATACTTGACTGGAGTTTAGCATATGCTGGTCGATTACTCTTGTTACAGAAGCTAAATTGGATGAAGAATGAGGAGAGAGAGATCGAGATGAAAGGGTGAAATGAAATGCAAAGTAACTTAAATCATTCTATTCGTACCTACTCGCCTGCCCTTTACTTTATACTTTACTGGGATTTAGTCTTAACGAGGTTTTCTTATTACAAAGGCAACGTGCATAGGAGGACAGGGAAGGGAAACCGAGGTGGAGAACAAAGTGGGGCTCTCTTCTACATGGCGATTAATTAAACAGACGTATGCAGTCACACTCCTCTTCCTTTTATTACCAGCCGCGATAGCGAAGCTGGTATCGTTTTCAGTTTGTCTGCCTGTCTATGTGTGTGTCTGTGTCTGTTAGCAAGATAACTTCGCAACCGCTCAGGATATCATCACAAAATTTTACAGGTGTGTAGAAGGGATGAAAATCTCGGACGAGTTCGAAATTGATGAAAGTAGGCCAAGGTCAAGGTCATATTCCGAGCCGCTAGATATGTATCGGTTCGCGGCTGGTGTGATTCCCCCCTGGGAGGGCCTCTAATTTAACTTTTATATCTAATCGGAATTTAGTCTGCGCTCGTTTATTATTCCTGATGTCGTTATAAACTGTTATGGAAGTGAAGCTGATGTGAAAATAGAATGGAAAACGAGACTGAGGTGGAGAAAAGAATATATGCATACAAATGTTCACCTGTTTTGCTTCGCCTCTAATTGGAATTTGCTTTATGCTCGTTTGTTACCCTTATAGAAACTAAGTGTTGGGGTAATGAGAAGGTAGGTGACATCGAGGTAGAAGGATTAGATGAAATGCAGACTAATAAACCAAGCCTGCCCGCACCTATATAAACAAGTACCATATTATCAGTCTTTTTTTTGAATGTCAGAATTAATATATATAAGGTGAAGGATTTTTTTTTTTTTGTCATTATTATACACCTATCCTGGCCTATTTTAACTAGCATAAGCTGACCAATAGACACCTTATCTTCTTTAACCTTACGTAATAATCTAATCTACTTTGTAACTTAACCAAACAAAAACATGATTGTAGTAACTCTACCCTACCCATCCCTACCCTACCCTACCCTGCCCTACTCTGCTCTGCTCTGCTCCATACCTACCGTACCCTACCCTACCCAACTTACCTTACCCTACCCTACCCTACCCTACCCTACCCTACCCTAAGGAAGCCAAACCAAGCCAATCCAGACCAAGCTTAAACCAACCCAGACCAGTCCTAACCCAACATAATCTAATTTAACTTAACCTAACGTAACCTAGCGTCACCAACCACCACCACCGCCGTCTCACCATTAGGGCGGAGTAACTGTTGAGGTGGTGTATTAATTCCAGGTCATAGGTGCTCGTGGTTACAAAAGCGTCACAGTAATTAGCCCAAACGTCCACCGATTTTACGTCAAAGCGAGGGTGAGGTATTGTAAGAAGGTGGGAAAAACGTTTATGAGAAGCTTTGAGGAACGTTTATGAGTATCCTGGAGACGGGAACATTTGCGAGAAGCTTGGAGGAACGATTATGTGAAGCCTGGAGGTGGGAGAAACTTTTGTGAGAAGCTTGGAGGAACGTTTATGAGAAGCCTGGAAGGATTAATGGAGGGATTTTACAACGTTTTAGCTATGCTCTTTTTGTTCCAAGCTGGTTTAAAATTGCCATCTCTCCTTCTTCATTGCTGAATTGTAACTAACTTAACACAAGAATATTATGCTGGTCACGGAGAAGTGCTAGGGATGTCAGAAAGGCTGTGTTTCGGTAACTTCAGTGCCCACAAAGAAAGTGCTCCACCTAAAGGCTTCCTTCGGATGTGTTCGCTCGATGTCAAAAGGCCAGAAATGAGTCGTAACTCGGGAACCGGTGGCCCGATTGGACTGAAAATTGTTTTATTCTTCAAGTTAGAGCATTTTAATGGTACCTTGGTCTTAACAAAAATTGTGCTACGGTGTGCCGGTTTGCTGTATTACCCTAACAATCGGACAAACCAACAAACAGAAATCGGATCATTATAATATGGATTAATATTGCGGAGTCTAACAAAATGGATGGTAGCAAGAATAAAATGTACAGAACGTCTGTTGTTTAATATGACGTGAGTTTGAGTCTGGCTGGGGCAAGGAACAGTGTGAGTTGAGTCTTGTTAATATAAACTACTGATTTTACACACACACACACACACACACACACACACACACACACACACACACACACACACACACACACACACACACACACACACACACACACACACACACACACACACACACACACACACACACACACACACACACACACACACACACACACACACACACACACACACACACACACACACACACACACACACACACACAAATATCAGTGCACTGGTCCGGAGTGAGACAACCCTAGCATGTACTCAGAACGAACGGTGTGCATTAGAGCCGAAGTGGTGACATGGGAAGGTGTGAGGCACGTAGGGGGATTTTTGTGATGGAGTTAGGCAAAAAGAAGAAAGTGTCATTATGAAGTAGATTATTTTGGACAAGGCGTCATTTTGCTGAAGGAGAGAGAGAGAGAGAGAGAGAGAGAGAGAGAGAGAGAGAGAGAGAGTCAAACAAGCTGGAAAATCAAAGCCAGAAGTGAATATTAAAACAAATCAGTATAAGATAAATGAAAGAAATGTATGTTAAGAAAAAGCTAGAGAGAATGAAGGCAAAGAAGAGAAATAAAAACCGAATTATGCAAAGAAAATTAAAGTGAAAAAAGAGACAATGAATAAATAATGCATAAAATAAAGCCAATAGGAAAAAAATTATAGGTTAAAAAAGGCGAGGAAATGAAAGCAAAATAAAGACAGGAAATGAAAGTAAAGAAACTGTGGACAGGAGGGTGAGTGAGAGAGAGAATGAGACGGATTGGGAGAAATTAAGAGAGAAATGAGAGCGAGATTGGAAGGGAGGGAAATTAAGATATAAACGAGGCCAGGATTGAGATACCGTGAGAGATTAAGGGAAAAAATAGCCAGGGAGGAGAGAGGGAGGGGGAGAGAGAGAAGATAGAGGGAGGAGTGTGTAGGGGAGGACTGGGAGGGAGAGGGGGGGAGTGATGTGTGGGGGAGGGATGTAGGGGGGCGATGAGAAAGAGGGAGAGGGGGAGAAGATAGAAGGAAGAAGTGTGTCGAGAGGGGAGGAGAGAAGGGGGGGTGAGTAAGGGGAGGAGGGAAGAGAGAGAGAGAGAGAGAGAGAGAGAGAGAGTCTTGGAGATTGGGGGAGGGAGGCAAGGAAAGAGAAATGAGGGAGGAAAATAGGAGGAAGGAAGAGAGAGAAAAGAAGGAAAGGCAGGAGAGAGGGAAGCCTTAAGGGATGCAGAGGAGGAGGACTGTATTTAAGAGGAAAGGGAGAGGAGGAGGAGGAGGGGAACGAGAGGAAGGAGGGGTGTGGTGAAAAGGGAAGGAGGTAGAAAAGGAAAAAGAGGGGGAGGAAAGGGAGCAAAAATGGAGAGAGAGAGAGAGAGAGTGTAGGTGAGACGGAGGGAACGATTGCAGAGAGGGAGATGGGAGGAAATTGGAAAGTAGTGAGAGAGAGGAGGGGGATAACGGGAAGAAGTGGAGATGGAAAGTTGCTGGAGAGAGAGAGAGAGAGAGAGAGAGAGAGAGAGAGAGAGAGAGAGAGAGAGAGAGAGAGAGAGAGAGAGAGAGAGAGAGAGAGAGAGAGATTTTCAAGCCCCTAGTGCAAATACTTGCGACACACCCCACAAGAAGTCAAGAAGGGGCGTGTTGTGGCATTAAGCATCTCTCCCTCCTCCCTTTCCCCTCTCCCCCTCCCTTTCCCCTCTCCACTCACCCCTGCCTCCCCTCACTCCTGCCTCCCCTCACCCTTCTCCTCCCTCACTTCCCTTTCCCTCCCTCACCTCCCTTTCCCTCCCATCACCCCCTCTCGTCCCCTTATCCCCTCTGATACTTCCTCCCCTCTCCTTCTCCCCTTCTTCTTCCTTTCTTGTTTTCATTTTCCTTTTTCTTGTTCTTCCATTTTTCTCCTTCCTTCTTCCTTCCTGCCCTCTTTCCTCTTCTCTCTTTCTACCACCTCTTTCTCCCCTCCCTCCATCTCCTTTCCTCTTCTCTCTTTCTACCACCTCTTTCTCCCCTCCCTCCATCTCCTTTCCTCTTCTCTCTTTCTACCACCTCTTTCTCCCCTCCCTCCCATCTCCTTCTCTTACTCTCATCTCCGTCTCTCCTCCTTTCTTCTCCGTCCCTCAGACATCCCCTGGCGCATGCTTGCTTCATCTCACCCCTCCTTTCTCTGTCCCTCCCTCCCTCCCTCTCCTTTCCCCCTATCCCATTCCTTTCCTTCCGCACTGTCATTCCTCCCCTTTCCTTCTGCTTTCCTTCTCGTTCCCTCCCACTCCCTTGCTCTTCTTCTTCTCCTTCCCTGACTCCATCCCTCCATCTCCTCCTCCTCCCTCCCTGACTCCATCCCTCCATCTCCTCCTCCTCCCTCCCTCCTTCCCTCCCTCCCTCCCTTCCTTCCTTTCACACTTCCTCATTCCATCTACCTCCCTCTCCTAAGCAGCCATATCACTTTTAACATACTCTCCCTCTCCCTATCCTCACACTTCTGTCACCCTTCCTTCTTCCTTCTCTCCTCTTCCATCCCAGCCCATCCCTTCTCTCTCTCCCTTTTCCCTCCCCCTTTCCTTCCCCCTCCCCTTCCCCTTCCCTTCCACGTCCCCTTCCCTTCCACGTCCCCATCCCTTCCACTTCCCCTTCCCTTCCACTTCCCCTTCCCTGTTCTCAAACTTCCTCTTCCTCCATCTACCTACTTCCTTCTTTCCTCTCTCTCAAGCTTCCCCTTCCTCTTCCTTTTTCTTCCTCTTCCCTCCGACATTCCACTTCACACACTGTCACTTCCTCTCTTCTTTACCCCTCCATTCCCACACTCTCTCCCTTCCTCGTCACTTTCTCACCACGTCCTTTCTTCAATCCCTTATCCTTCTCTCTCTCTCTCCCTCTCTCTCTCTCTCTCTCTCTCTCATTTCTCGCTCTTTCTCCCACGGTCTCTCTCTCCCATCATCATATCAGCCTCCCCCTCCTCCCCTCGCACTCCTCCTCTCCTCGCATTCCTCCTCCCTCCACCTCCTCCTTCCCCCTCTCTCTTCCCCCTCTCTTCCCCTTCCCCCCCTCTCTTCCCCCTCTCTTCCCCTTCCCCCCCTCCGCCCTCCGCCATCCTTCCATCACCTCCAAACCACTGCCTTTGCTCAAGTTAACACACTCTTGCAGACACCCTGGGATGGAGTACTCTTCTCTCCACCTCTCCCTTCCCTCCTCCCTCCCTCTTTCCTCCCTCCCTCTTTCCTCCCTCCCTCCCTCCTCCTCCTTCCTTCCCTCCCTCCTCCTCCTTCCTTCCCTCCCTCCTCCTCCTTCCTTCCCTCCCTCCTCCTCCTTCCTTCCCTCCCTCCTCCTCCTTCCTTCCCTCCCTCCCTTCCCCCTATTCCTTCCCTCCTCACTTTCTTTTCTCTTCCTCTTCCTTCTCTCCCGCCCTCCTCCTTCCCTCCCCTCTCCCTCCTCCTTTTCGTCCGTTTTTCCCTTATCAAACTCTTCCCTCTCCCCGCACATTCCATACTCTCTCTCTCTCTCTCTCTCTCTCTCTCTCTCTCTCATTTCTCTTCCACATTCCTTTCGTTCGTTTCTACCTCGTATTTTCAGCCACACTCTGCAATGAATGAACCGAAAACACACACACACACACACACACACACACACACACACACACACACACACACACACACACACACACACACACACACACACACACACACACACACACACACACACACACACACACACACACACAACACCCCTACACTTCACTCTCATAATCTCCATCCCCCTCCTTCACACACCTTCTTCTCTGCCTACACCACCTCTCCCTTCCCTTCCCCGTCCACCCCCGTCCCTCACGCATACACTCCGTCACTTATCTGGGAATCTAGCTGTCTGTGGAGCTAATGACGGGGGTTAGAGCACGACCAGGGGTTTGCAAAGTGATAAGAGTGAGGGTCGTAACTCCTAGACACTCTTCCTTGCTTGTAACTTTTTTTTTCCTCTCGCTCTCCCTTGGCTTTTGCGAGGGAAGAAGGTGGGGATGGTTAGGTGTTAAGCCTTGTATGTCTGTCTTGTGGAGGTGGAAAGAGAGTGGGAAAGAATGTGTGTGTGTGTGTGTGTGTGTGTGTGTGTGTGTGTGTGTGTTACAGACAGACAGAGATTATGCTCGTAGTTGTCCTCAGCTCTGCCAAAATACTTTCAGAGCATTTTGTCTCGACACTTGTTCACACTCCTTATGTAATCCTTCCCCTAGAGCCAGCCTTCCAACTTGGCAGCAAATTTAACTTCACAGCATTTTTACGAGTGCTTGCTTGTAAACAGTGCTTTATGGAGCGTTCTTATCCATTATTTTATCCCTAATCTGCTATTCTGAAAACCATGCAGAATAAAAAAAGTATGTGCTATTGATGAAGGATGTGTGGGGAAACGAAATATAAAGCAGGGGGTTATTAATAGGGTGTAGGGAAAGGAAGTTAAAGGGAGGGACGTGGAGAGGTATAATAGAAGAGAATGGAAAGGTGTAGAGGAGTGGAAGGCTGGAATGAAGAGGAAGGGTGTGGTGGAGTGATGTGAATGAGTGAAGTAGAGGGAAGTGAAGGGATGGAGGAAAGTGGAGGGATGGAGGATGGGAATGTGAGGAATTAGGAAAGGGAAATGATGGAGGCTGAAGGGGTGAAGTGGAGGGATTGGGGAGAGTCAAGTGGAGGGGTGGAGCGAAGTCCACAAACACGAGTTAAGGGAAGGGATGAGAAGGGAAGGGAGGGAGGATAGTGGAGAGGGTGTAAGAGAAACGGAGGGGTGAAGTGGAGGGAAGTGGAAAAGTGTAGGGGCTGGAGGGGACGGAAACTGAGGGGTTTAATGGAGGGGAGAGTGTAATGGAGGGGTGTATTGGAGGGTGTAGTCGAGGGGGTGTGTGGTGGAGGGGTGTGGAGTGGTTTATGGGTGGTCACGTCTACTACTCGTCAAACCAAGTGTCCGTCTCTATCTTCTCCGTTAATCTCTTTCCTCTCCTTTTATTTCCTTGTCCATTTATATTTGTCTTTACTTCATTCTTGTGTTCATTTCCTTTTCTCTCCATTTTTATTTTCTCCATCTCTACCTATGCGTCTCCTTTATTTCTTTGTTTTCCTTCTTTACCTTCTGTTTCGTCTCATTCTTTATTTCCTTGATTTTCCGTCTCCTTTTTCTGTCTTAATGTTTCCTCACTTCCTCTTTATTTTCTTGTCGTTTCATCTTTATTTTCTCCACTTATTCTTATGTTCCTCTTTATTCATTATCTTCATCTTCCCCCTACTTTATTATTTATTTCCTTTCTTTAGGAACCAAGGAATAAAGTTAGAGTCATTGTGCTGAAGGAATTAAGCACATTTCCTTCAAGTGTAGTTGTTAATGAGTAGGGACAAACGACCTTGAGGTTCTTTTGTCGAAGCCATTCCATACCAATTCCGTTAAAAGGACGATAAATAAGTTGAGAAATTTTCCTGAATGATAAGGGAATGTAAGTGCAGTCAATGATCTCTTGGTATTTAGTTAATAATTTTCCTTCTTGTATTGTCCTTTTTTCTGCTTCTACATCCCACTCATCTCAGTTATGACAGTGGCAGTAGGATTAAATTGATGATGATGATGATGATGATGATGATGATGATGATGAGGAGGAGGAGGAGGAGGACTGCAGTGATGATGATGATGATGATGATTTTTTTTCTGGTTGTCCTAACAATGGCCGTACTCGTACCCCTCTTGTGATCTGACTTCTCATAATACTTCGCCTTTCGTTCACTCCTTACACAATCCCTTTCATTTCCCGTCCTCATATCTCTCCCTTTATCCTCCCCCCTCCCCATCCGTCTCCCCTTCATCTCTTCCTCTCATCTCTCCCCTCCTTACGCTCTCTCCCTCTTCTGCCTCCCTTCTCACCACTCCCTCTTCTACCTCCCTTCTCGCCTCTCCCTCTTCTACCTTCCTTCTCTCCTTTCCCTCCTCTACCTCCCTTCTCTCCTCTCCCTCTTCTGCCTTCCTTCTCCCCTCTCTCTCTCCTACTTCCTTTCTCTCTCTCCCTCATCTATTTCCTTTCTGTCGCTCCCTCTTCTGCCTCCCTTCTCTCCATTTCTTCCATTTCCACTCTCCTCCTTACCTTAAATTCTCCTTCCTTATCCCTCCTTCCCGTTTCTATATCTCCTTCCTCTCATCTATCCTTACCCTTTAGTCATCTTTACCCTTCTCACATCCTCCTTACCCCTACCCGTCCTCATCATCCCACCCCTCTTCTCTCCTTCCTCCTCCTTTCCTCTCTCCTACTCATCCTTTACTTTCCCCCTCTCCTTCTCCTTTCCTCTCCCCTCCTGTTCCCTCTCTATCCCTTGCTTCTCTCATCTCCTTCCTGTTTTATCATTGCTTTCCACAGTCATTCTTTTATTATTTTTTCCTTTCACATTGCCACCTCTCACCCTCCCACCTTTCTCTCCTTGTCCTTATTCTATGTTTTTCCCTCCCCTTCCTTCTCCCTCTTTCTCACTCCCTCTATCCTCCTTTGTCTCCCTACTCCTCCGCTCTTCTTTATTCCCTCCTTGCTCTCTTCCTTGCTCTCACCCCCCCTTTCTTTCAGATCCTCCTTTTCTTCCCCATCCTCATCCTTCGTCCTTACCCCCCTTCCTCATCCTTCGTCCTTACCCCTCTTCCTCATCCTTCGTCCTTACTCTGCTTCTGCCTTCCTCTCCTCCCTTCCTCTCCTTCTCTCCCTCTTTCCTCCCCTTCTCTCCCTCTTTCCTCCTTTGCTCGCCCCTACCCCCTCCCTCTTCCTTACGCTCCTTCTTTCCTTCTTCCCTCCTTTGTTCCCCCCCCCTTCTCCCGAACAAACCAACTCACCGCCTTCATTTTGTAACTTATTCCTCTCCCCTTCTCTTCCTCCCCTCCTCTTCTCCTCTCCCCTTCCCCTCTCCCCTTCCCCTCTCCCCTTCTCTCCCTTCCTCTTCTCCCCTCTTCTTCTCTCCCCTCCTCTCCTCCTCCCCTTCCTTCCTGTCCTCCTCCAGTCTCCCATTCTCTTCTCCCCCCCTTCTTCTCTCTCGTTTTCTCCCCACTCCCCCTGTCTTATAACAAACTAACTCGTCTTCATTCTCTGCCTCAAACTCCTCCACCGTTCTCTCCCTTTCCTCCCATCATCCCCTCCTCTCCCCAGGCCATCCTCCTTTCTTCTCTCTGTTTCTCCTATCCCTCTTCCCTTTCTCCCTTCCTCTTCTTCTCTCCCTTCCTCTCCTTCTCTCCCTTCCTCTCCTTCTCTCCCTCTTCCCTTTCTCTTCCTCTTCCCTTTCTCTCTTCCTCTCCTATCACTCTTCCTCCCCTAACACTCTTCCCTTTCTCTCCACCTCTCCCATCCCTCTTCTATTTCTCCCTTCCTCTCTTCTCTCCTCTTTCTCATTATCCCTTCCTCCCCTCTTCTTCCCTCCCTCTCCTCCTCCCCTCCTCCTCTTCCTCAATCTCCGTCTACCCCTCCTGGAACAAACCAACTCCTCGCCTTCATTCTGTGCCTCTTATCCCCGGCCGGAATTAACCAAGGCTTTCATCATAACTAGTTGGCCTCTGTCTAGATTCCACCCTCCGACCTATTCTCTCTCTCTCTCTCTCTCTCTCTCTCTCTCTCTCTCTCTCACTTTCTTAGCATCTTCAGTTTTAGAGATTTATTAATTTTTGGCTAATTTTATATCATTATTCTGCATTTTTAAATTTCATGACCTTGTATTTGCTCTAACTTTAATTTTTCTCTCTCTCTCTTTCTGCTGCTTATCACGTCTTCTTGCTCAACACATTTAATTTGGCCATTTTTTTTTTCTTTACTTTCCTCAGTCACATTCTTTCTTCACCCTTTTCTAACTTAAAAGATCATATTTCTCTCTCTCTCTCTCTCTCTCTCTTTACCTTTTACCTGATCATTTTCTTTAGCTCCTCTTCATCTATCGCCTCTTCACTCTTCTCTCTCTCTCTCTCTCTCTCTCTCTCTCTCTCTCTCTCTCTCACCTCCTTTTTCTGCCCCACACCTTTTCTTTTTCTCCCTCACCCCCCTTCTTTTCTCCCTCACCCCCCTTCTTTTCTCCCTCACCCCCCTTCTTTTCTCCATCACCCCCTTCTTTTTCTCCCTCACCCCTCTCGTTTTCTCCCTCACCCCCTTCTTTTGCACCCTTAACCCCTTTTTTCCTCCCTCACCCCCTTTTTTTTATCCCTCACCCCCTTTTCCTCCCTCATCCCCCTTCTTTTTCTCCTCCATCCCGTTTTTTTCTCCCTCACACCTTTTCTCCCTCACATCTTTTCTCCCTCACCTTCTTCCTCCTTCCCTTTCCTTCCCCTCCCTTCCTCTCCTTCCCCTCCTTCCCCTCCCTTCCTCTCCTTCCCCTCGCTTCCTCCTTCCCCTCGCTTCCTCTCCTTCCCCTCCCTTCCTCTCCTTCCCCTCCCTTCCTCTCCTTCCCCTCCTTCCCCTCCTTCCCCTCCCTTCCTCTCCTTCCCTTCCCTCCCTCTCTTTCCCCTCCCTCCCTCTCTTTCCCCTCCCTCCTTCCCTCTCCTTCCCTTTCCTCTCCTTCCCTTCCCTTCTTCCCTTCCCATCTTCCCTTTCTCCCACCCTCTCATTCCCTCCATCCCTCTTCTTTCCACTCTTTCCCTTTCATTTCCTCCCCTCTCTCATTTTCCTCCATCCCTTCTTCCCCCCTTTCTTCCCTCCCCATTCCCTCCTCCCTCTCCTTTCCCACCCTTCCTTTCCTTTTCCTCCCTCCCTTTCCTCTCCTTCCCTCCCTCTCCTTTCCCCCTCTCCTCCTCCTTTCGTACCTTCCCCCTTTTTTTTTTCTCTCTCCCTCCCTTCCCCTTCCAGCTCCCCCTCTCTCTCCTTTCGTCCCCTCCTTTCACCCTTCCCTCTAATTTCGTCCCTTCCCTCCCTCCCCTCCCCTCTCCCCCTCCCTCCAAAAAACCCCTCCCCTTAGGAACTACCGTCCGACCCACAGTCTTCAAGAGCGCTGCTTCCAGGATTCCATAATTCATAATCAACAACTAAAAAGGCCGCTCGGATGAGAAATGCCCGGGGTAGGAGGGACTGGGGGGCGGGGAGGGAGCTGGAAATTACTCCTCTGATGAAGGGAATATAAAAAGAAATAGCGAAAAAGTGGGAAAAAAGGGGAAGGAGAAGGAAGGGATGAGTTATATAGGAGCAGAGTCCTCTAGCGGTTGGATTTACAAGCTCTGATTCCCGATACTGGTACTAAATGAGACAAATTGCATCTCTAATAAAGGTAATGTAAAAGATAAATAATAAACCAAGCAAGAGATAGGTGGAAAATGGGGAGAAAAAGAAGAGAATGTAATATATTAGTGCCATCTAGGGACTATATAAGCAGTTACCTCCCTGATGAAACAGAAAAAAAAGGAAAAAAAAGGGAAAGGAAGAACAGAGACTGGCGAAGTAATAGGGAAGCCAAGAAAATAAAGGAAGACAAGTGGAGGGTTAATAAAGGACAAAATAAAGGAGGAACCGAGGAGTAATATTGAAGCAGTGCCATCTAGCGGCCGGATGAACAAGCTTCGGTCCTTCATATTGGTACTGATTACGTGGAAAAACGCTGCTCTGATGAAAGGAATATTGAAGGAACTGGGAGTGAAAAAGGGGGAGGAATATGTGGAAATATACGGAACATAGTAGTAGTAGAAGTTGTATAGTAGTAGCAGAGGTAGTAGTAGTAATTCCATCTAGCAGTTAAATGAGCAAGCTTGGCTCTGTTTAGGAAGTGATTACGAGGGAATTTCAGCTTGGTTAACATGGATATTGAAAGAAATATGGAAGTGAATGAAAGGAAGGAAAAGACTATAAGAAAAAGTTATATAGAAACAACGCCATCTATTACTGAGATGTGCAATTAAACCTATAGAGAGAATATCAAAATAGCATAAAACGGGGCGAATATCAAAACAGAGAAAGAAATGGAGAGAAAATAAGAAAAAAAGAGGATGTAGGAGATAAGAAAAAAAAGAGG
>NC_137034.1:2252500-2265000 GCF_032717465.1 Coenobita brevimanus
GATTACTCAAAAACTAAATGAGATATTTGGACCAAATTTGGTGGGTAGATTTTCCATGTCCCAGGGAACAATCGATTAACTTTTGGAACCGATCCGGATCTTATTACAGATTCTGGATTCGGAAAACACTTTTTGCGAAACCCTGATCAGTGATAAGAAAACCTAACCCATTATGAAGAGTGGTTTGGAAATTACGTTGCCCTTGTAGGAGAGATCCGCTTCACTGAGTGCCCTTCCATTTCTTTCTGCAGAACTCACACTTTACTCTCCATCTCTCCACTTCCTCTCTCACTTTCTTCATTCCCTCGCTCTCTCCTCTCTCAAATTCTCTCACTTTTCCCTCCTCCCCCTGGCGCCTCCTCACCTGTGTCAGCAACCTCTTAATTACCTGAATAAGCCCCAACCACACACACACACACACACACACACACACACACACACACACACACACACACACACACACACACACACACACACACACACACACACACACACACACACACACACACACACACACACACACACACACACACACACACACACACACACACACACACACACACACACACACACACACACACACACACACACACACACACACACACACACACACACACACACACACACACACACACACACACACACACACACACACACACACACACACACACACACACACACACCTGCCAACACAGTATTCATTTCAGCTGTTTACTGAAGGCACATGCTGAGCGAAATTAGCTTAAGTACCGTATACCAAGGTTGTGTGTGTGTGTGTGTGTGTGTGTGTGTGTGTGTGTGTGTGTGTGTGTGTGTGTGTGTGTGTGTGTGTGTGTGTGGAATGAAGATTTTCTTTTATCTGAAGTTAAAAATTACTGTTCTCTTTTGGCATAGTTCTGTGAATGAACCTTTGTAAACAAACATAAAAATACAGCAGTGACATAATTTGTGTGTGTGTGTGTGTGTGTGTGTGTGTGTGTGTGTGTGTGTGTGTGTGTGTGTGTGTGTGTGTGTGTGTGTGTGTGTGTGTGTGTGTTTCTAATGCCGGACAGTTTACGAAGCATGGAAGTGTCCTCATAATGATAAGATTATAGAAACTGCTCTTGCTTATTTTATTTATTTATTTATTTAGCCCGTCAATGAAGGTTGCTCAATAGTTTTCGTTTGTATTAGGGACAGACTGCAACATGACGTCCTTCTTGACAATTGACATCTTTTTATTGTTTTGGTAATTTGAGATAATTATATTTAAGAAAGACTTATTTAAATTGGGTTAATGATAAGACTGTACCAAATTTCTCCCTTCGAAAAAATTCCTTGGGCAATAAAAATCTGTAAATAGGTAGAATAATTAAAAAAAAGTGATTCACTACTGAGGCATGAGAATAATTTTAATATCTTCGTTAGTAATTAACTGATTTAAGTGAAATTTGGTTCATACTTTCTTCACCTCAAGACACTTTATCCTCGTTTATATTAAATTCTGAAAGTTGTCTCCTTCGGCATTTAAGCATTACTGAATCAAGTGTTCCAAACTAGTGACTTCCATTGCAACTTATCTACTGGGATAGCTGAACCCTCCCTAGTGTTTTCTTCTAGCTGGTTTGATTATTTCTTTTATTATTGCTTTTGAATTCAGTTCGTTTTAGGTGACCCCACTGCCAGAGAAAAAAATACCTTGAGTTAGATAGGAAAGTATAAATTTGGTGGTTAATTATGGAGTACTGCATGACCACCGGATCTGTGTAATTGACAACATGATGCCCACACAATGACGCGCTCAAGGAACATTAAATTTCCAGCGTCTCTCTCTTATTTCGAATGTCGGGGGAATTCCTCTAATGCAGTGTAAGTTTTGTTCTGCCCGAAGTTTCGTTTAAATCTGTTCACTAATAACAGAATAATTGGTGTTATTCTCGGTCCTGTTTTAAATCACCCTATATAAGACGTCATGTGAAAGGACTTTTTAGAATTGAGTCACTGTTGGGTTCGCCTTAACAATAAAGTCTTTGGTCGTCTCGCAGTCTTGCCCTTATTACGAGTATTGGCTTGATTTGTAGATGTCATAGTCTGGATCAATTCCTTTATGATCTCTCTCTCTCTCTCTCTCTCTCTTATTATTTAGCATAGAAGAAACAAAACCAGCCTTCACACTCTCTTAAAACACCAACAACTAATCCTTTATTTTACGTAGAGGACCGAGTTATGAAGATCCAATGACAGTCTACCGTAGTTCAGATCATTTAGGCTCTAAGTAGCCATCTTACGCGCGCGCGCACACACACACACACACACACACACACACACACACACACACACACACACACACACACACACACACACACACACACACACTGTTTAGATGAAGGCAAAACCTGTGCCACCTGTAGGCTTAGTGCAATAGTGAATTAGCAAACACTCCTCCGACCTAGTTCTCTACCATCTGATTCTCGTAAGCTGAATTAAATGTATCAAGAATAAATTAAAAAAAATAGTACTGACGCTCTAGGAAGATGAATAAAATCGTCTGTTTTTAGAAAGATGAGCACAAATACCACTACTCTGACGCTTTCGTAAAATGAGTAAAATCGCCTTGGCCACAAGAATAAGGTGTAAAAATACTACGATGACGCTCACTTACGCTGAATAGAATCGTCTGGGAACAAGAAATGTAAGGTTAAAAAATACTAGAATGACGATCTGTTAAGCTGAATAAAACCGTCTGTAAATTGTAAAAAAATAAGGTTAAAAATACGTCGTCGGATGGCGGGGGTTAATTTTCTCCGGACTCCACAGTGACGCGTTGGTGGCAATTGTATAAACCGCCTTGTGTAAACTGGCAAACTCCTCGGCCAATCAGATCTCCCCGTCCTCGTCCCCGCCTGCCAATCAGAGGGGCGCATCGTGGCGGCGAGTTTTACACCAATCTCTGTCGTGTTTATCTCAAAATTTCAGGCGGGGAATGGACGAGGCTCTAACCAGGTATGTAAGCAAATCTCTCCACTCCTTGCTTCTCTGTCGTCCCCACTTGTCTTCAGTCCTGTCCCTTTCTTTACTCCTCTCTCTCTCTCTCTCTCTCTCTCTCTCTCTCTCTCTCTCTCTCCTACATTGTTCTTTTTTCCTATCATTTCCTATATTTCTTCGTCTCCTTTACTCTTCTCTCCTTTCCCATACTTTCCTCTTTTCTCATTTGTCCATTCCATCCCGTCCATTCCTCTTCCTTTCCAGCCTTCTCCTCTCCTCTTCCCCCAGTTCCTCTCATCCTCTCGTCTTCCATCCTTTTCTCCTACTTTCCTTCTCTTTTCCTAGCCTCCTCTCATCTGTTCTTTCATCTTATCTCTATTTCTCTTCAATGCAAATCTCTTCTTTCCTCCTCCTCATCCTTGTATATCTCACCTTTCATCCTCCTTTTTTTTTTCTCTCTCCTCCCACTATTTCCCCTCTTCCTTCTCTTTTTCCCTCCTCCCTCTCTTTTTCCCTCCTCCCTCTCTTTTTCCCTCCTCCCTCTCTTTTCCCCCCCACCCTCTCTTTTTCCCCTCCACCCTCTCTTTTTCCCTTCCTCCCATTCTCTCTTTTCCCCTCCACCCTCTCTTTTTCCCCTCCTCCCTCTGTTTTCCCTTCCTCTCTTTTCCCCTCCTCCCTCTGTTTTCCCTTCCTCTCTTTTCCCCTCCTCCCTCTCTTTTCCCCTCCTCTCTCTCTTTTCCCCTCCTCCCTCTCTTTTCTTCTCTTTTCTGCTCCCTCTCTTTCCTCCCCCCTCTCTTTTCCCCCCCTCCTTCTCTTTTTCTCCTTCACCCGTTCTTTTCCCCTTCCTCTCTGTTTTTCCCTTCCTTTCTTTTCCCCCTCTTCACCCTTCACCTCTTCCATCTCTTTCCCTCCTCTCTCTCCTTCCCTCCTCTCTCTCCTTCCCTCCTCTCTCTCTTTCCCTCCTCTCTCTCTTTTCCCTTCTTTTCTCTCTTTTTCTCTCTTCATAACAAAAAACCAAGATTCACGAAAATAACCAACAACAGTATTTTTCGCTTAACTAAGATTTATTTTTTATGGGAAGAAGAAGAGACAGGGAAGATTCCACATCCCCCTTTATTCGTCTTTCCTCAATAAACAGTGAATGAATAAAATATAGATATAGATGAATGAATAAAAATAAATTAGGTTAAGAGTAAAAACATAGAAAAATAAAAAGAGCGGCAAAGAATTGATCGTTGCAAAACTGAAAGTAAAAACAGGTAAGAAAGCTGCAAAAAAAACTAAAAGATCTTACGACAGAAAAATTGATCGTAGCAAAATTGAAAGTAGAGACACATAGGAAAACTAAAAAATCAAACCAAAAAATCTTACGACAAAGAATTGTTTGTAGCAAAATTGAAGAAAATTAAAAACACAAAATTTCTTATGCCAGAGAATTGATCATGCTAAAACTGAGAGTAAAAATAATTAAGAAAAAGCAAAAAAATCTTACGACAAAGAATTGAGCGCAAGTTGTTTTGTGAATCAGCGTCCCAGCCCGCCTTTTTGTGCCTCCGTCCTTTGTCCTTCGTTCTTAGGCGTTTGGGAATGGCGCAGTAAATTTAATTAATCCCTTCACGCCGGGGACTGGGGGGGAGGGAAGGAAGGGGGGACAGGATTGAGGGGGAGAGGGGATGGGATGAAGGGGGCACAGGAAGTACAAAGGAGGGGGGATGGAAGAGGGGAGATGGGGTAAGGGGAGCGAAGGAGGGTGAGGGACGGAGCGGTCAGGGAGGGGAAGGACGGGAGAGGAATGAGAGTGATTGAGGGGAAAGGAGGTTGACATGCCAAGGGGAAAGGGGTTGAGGAGTGAAGGGGTAATAGGGTGAGGGGGTAATGGGTGAGGGGTGAAAAGGTGAGGTGAGGTGGGAGAAGGGGTCGGAGGGAGAGGAGATGGAGGAGTAGGATGAGAGGGTGTGGGACGGGGGAGTGAGCGAGGAAAGGAGAGGGATTGAGGAGAGGTGAAGACCCGGAGGAGGAAAGGGGGACAACGAGGGGTGAGGAGGGAAAGGAGAGAGGTTGGGGAGAGTGGTTGGCTGGAAGGGGGAAAGGGGGAGGGCGGTGGCTCCGAAGAAAGACGCACACGGTGACTTTTGTTAGGTGTTGTAAATGAGTCTCGTTCTTACGTCTCACAGAAACCATATTGGGGGTAAGGGATGGCATTCTTGAAGGGGCAGAAAACTTACTATACTCTGCTTTAACCTGGCCTAAAATTACAATCTCTCCATCTTGAATACACAGCTGGAACAAGAGCTTACTATGGTATAACCTGTCTGTCCTGAACAACAGATTAGAGCAAGAAATTGGTACTAGTCACGAAGAAGCGCAATGGAAAGGATATAGAGTCATAGTGTTTTTCTGTCACATAGCTACGTGAAATAAGCTCCAGAAAGACGAAAATCTGGACCAAGTTAAGATGAAAGAACTATAACTGTCTACCCCTGCCCCTTCTCCCTCTCCTTTTCTCTGCCGGGCCGCCTTATTGACATTAATTTTTTAGCGTTTGGTGTTGGTGGGGTTTCCAGGGGCGGATGTTTTGCTATGGGCTCTGTAGGGGTGATTACTGGGGAATTAGACGGTTTTGCTGGCTGGCTTCTTCTCTCTGGGGTGCCGTAGTGAGCGGGGAACAGTAAGAGCAGTATTCTTGAGCGGTTAGGAAGCTCACTAACACCTCTTCCTTAGCAATTTATTTTTAGATATGTCTAGTTAATTGTACGTTACATATGTAGAGTATGGCGATGCTTTGAAGGACTTGTGTAACACAGAATAGGACAGTGACGTGTAATAAACAAAATAAATTGCCCAAGAAAAGGTGTTAGGGAGCTTCCTTAACTGTCGAGAATACGGGCCTGTGTCTCCTACTTATTTTTCACTTATTTATATATTTATCTAGATAAAACCTAAGGCTGAGAGCTTATAGTACTTTGTGTGTGTGTGTGTGTGTGTGTGTGTGTGTGTGTGTGTGTGTGTGTGTGTGTGTGTGTGTGTGTGTGTGTGTGTGAAGAGAGAGAAGGGGGGGATGAGGACAAGAAAAAGGGGTGTGCCGCGAACCAAAGCTTGCGTAATGTCACTGTTAAGGAGATACTTCGCTTCTATGGGTGTATTTAAAGGGATATTGTATTAGTTTAATGCAATGGAGAAAGTGAGGAAGCCATTATGTAAAGTCTTCTGGGAGCTGTGTATGGCTGGGGTGAGGGAGGAGGCACTGAACATTGCCCCAAAATGAACCCTATCAAGACAATCACGTATTTTTTTTTATATCATTCTGACTGCCTTCCTGCGATTTAATTCAGCTTGGAAAGTATCACCAGGGAAATGAACAAAGTGTTGACTGAATGCCCAATGAAACAGGCTACACTTACACTCCCTCCCTAATTAAGTCTTAGATATTCAGTCAGTGTACAATAGCTCCGTTGTTGCCTTTGTATTTGTAAGCTTGAAGGATGCGTGAATGGAGTTGTGAATTATTTTCGGAGACAATAGTTATACTGTATCCTGCCTTTGTTTTTCCAATATTTTTTCAGTCTTATCCATGCGCTCAGTCAGTAGTGGTGGGAGTACAGATAGTGATGATGATGATGATTGGGATGATGATGATGTCCTATTCATGCACCCAGTCATTAATGATGGTAATAGAGATATGATGGTGATAATGATATTACTGTAGATAACAAATATAGTAATGGGATTCAGTGATAATTGTAGTCATGGTGATTATAAGCATGGCGTTAATGATGATGATGATGATAGGGTTCGATTGTGAAGAGAAGGAGAGGGAGAGAAGAGTGAAGTCTGGATCGATCAATACCTGAGGCCACTAATTAAGAGCCTCTGCTAAATGGCTCAGGTGACCTAGAGGTGCACGCGAGCAGCTCTGACCTTCCTCCCTTCCAGTCTAGGCAATTGACGTAGGCCATGAAGGTGCAGACTCTTTGGACAGGGAAGGGGACAGTTTTAGCCTTTTAGATGTACCTTAACATACATATACCACTGAGAAAATGTTAGTCGACAGTCTCTTATAACCATTAAGTCCAGCCTTCAAAATTTGTCCTGCCTCTTCGAACATTGGAGAATATGGAAATGTTGGGTGGGAGAGAGAGACGGGATAGAGCTTGAAGTCCTTATTTTTTTCTAATGTTTTGGGGATACACAGAACTCATCTTCAGAGAGTTAGAGAAAATCGGGAAGCTTTATCCTCTCTCTCTCTCTCTCTCTCTCTCTCACCCAACATTTCCACCAGTCGTAATGGATCATCTACATAAGAGGATATCTTGGTAGGGGAACAATATTCACCTATCATATATACCCCGTTAAATTTGTACAATCGCACGCAAAAATTCGCAGACGGTCCCTTGGGTGCACTACTCTGTGTATATCTTGCTTTTTAAACTTCTCTTTCCTCCATAGTCAGGGAGAATACTGTAAAGGGGATTGTCTCAAATTTTTTTTATTTAACTTATCACTGCAGTTCTTCACGAGCAAACTTTCAATAGTAAAGCCCTGGGCGTACTGTTGTATATCCTGCCCTCCAAATCTCTCTCTCCTGGATCGTCAGAGAGTATTCTTCCTTCCAGTTCTCTCTTACTTTGTGCTTCATATTGCTGTCAGATAAAAATATTCATGGTGCACCTTCCTTCGTCACAGAAAGTAGGGAAGTGTCTGCGAGTTTTTTTTTTTTTTTACAGTGATGGTACGTTCATGTTAAGAACCCGGACAAAACCTAACTTCAAAATCAAAATATATAAATCCGACTCAGTTCCAAATCTTAGGCCTTTTAGCTGCGTACGAGTAGTGAGGAGCCTTTCACGGCTAGTATGTCCTAAGCTGATAAAGCACCGCTACCCAGGAAGCCAATATATTAACAACGAAGGATAGCACATAAGAACTGCTTTGGAAATTTAATCTTAGTATCTCAGTCTATCAATTTTTTTCTGACTTTAGATCGTGTGGGAAAGGAGGTCTGATTATGAATGATGATGCGTTTTGTTACATGGCAATTTTTGTACGCATTATCAAGCCCCTTATTAACTGTATATCATATTGTATTGGTATTAGTCCATGTGAAGACCAGTGGGGGAGTGATGGTATGAAACAACCCTTACAAATGATGGCCATGTACGAATCAAGAACGGGTATCTGTAACGAGACCCAAAGCTCATATAATAGAATAGTTGAGAGTGTTCCTTCTCCCTATGCAGCTATAATACTCAGGTTAACGCTGGATGATTACACTCACCAAAGAAAGATCTCATGTTGTTTGAGGCATGAAAATATGTATAATTATTAAATTGTATTTTCTTTTATAGGTAGTATGCTTGTAGAAAATTAATCAAAGATGTATATATTTTTTAAAGATTCCCCCTCCCCCAGTGCTCATTATAATGGGAAAAAATTGCCCTATGCATTTTGGGGATTGCATTTATATCTTCTTCCCTTTGTAAACACTTTAGACTGCATAATGAGAGAGAGAGAGAGAGAGAGAGAGAGAGAGAGAGAGAGCAAAGGGGAGTAGAAATTGATTTTACAAATATTTAATTCCTTCAGCTAAAGGAAGCATAACCCTTTTTAATCTTACTATAATGAGACGATTTTATTCAGCTTAGGACAAAATAAGGTGGGTTACATTTAGCCATCATTGATCCATTTAGTACCAGAGGCCCACGTGTGTGTATGTGTGTGTGTGTGTGTGTGTTTTAATCATGCAAATTCCAGACGATTTAATTCCAAGGATCAAAAGGGAGGGATTAAATACAACTTTCTTAAACCTTTTCACAACCAAGCTTCTCCTATGCTGAATAAAATCGTCTGGTACAACAAGCAGAAAGTTCACACATTCACTCTCCCCCAAGGTATCGCCCTTCTAATGGCACATTCTGAAAAAAGGACGAAGCATTGTGATATATGGGGGATCCTGTGATTAAAGGTGAAAATATCATGTCTTTGGTATTTGTTGGAACTCGAGAAAGCAAAATAATAATAATAATAATAATAATAATAATAATAATAATAAAAATCACATACTGGGTGGTATATGTTTTCAGACACCAGATTTGTGGATTGTTGTGTCTTTAGAATTCTCTCATTTTCACATCCATCGTACTCTAAAGGGCCGATGCTCTGGGGGGGATGGAGGGCGTACATCCTCGTCCTGAAGTGGTCATGTCCTTGCTGGCTCATTAATTTCATGCTATTAATTTTTCCTTTGATAGCACTATTGATTGCATAATTTGATAAGACAACCGGAGTTCCCTGTCTGTCGAGCACACAACTGGTCAGCGCTGGTTTAGTCTTGCTCTCCTGTCTTTGTGTCTTTCTCACTATGACCTCCAGACGTTCATATGTCGAAGGTTCAGGCTTTCCAGAATGCACGGATCTTGCTATCCTTTTCTTTTCTTTTTGCTTTCTCTCTATTTCTACATTTGAAACAGGAGTGAGAGTTATGGAAGAGAAGGAATAGTTTTTTTTTTTTTTTTTACATATAATTGCTTCTTGTTTAGTTCGATTTATTTTTATTTATGCTTTGATAACACCTTTGATTATTTGTCCATGTCCCTCCATCAAGCTTCCATTACACTGTTAATATAATTGCCTTTAATAGCATGATATGCAGTTTGTCACAGGCAATGGCATGTTGTTAAGTAATGGTATGATGAGAATTGCAATTATATGTATCAGTGTCAATAAGAGATGTGATTGTGATGCGAGGGTGATATGATAAGGTGTGTATTAATGAGTATAAGGAGTCGGTTATAATAGCAAGTCAGGCGTGAGGATGATAGTTAAGTAAAAAAAAAAGAAAAGTTAATACCGGAAGGCCCCATAAATGAATATACATTATACATATATATATATATATATATATATATATATATATATATATATATATATATATATATATATATATACATACACACACACACACACTCACACCCATAGGTAGGTAGATATACATATATACATGATAGATATAGACACTGAAACATAAAGAAAAAGCAACAAATACACACAATAATGCCAAAAATAAACAAATACCCTGTCTCTCTCTCTCTCTCACACACACACACACACACACACACACACACACACACACACACACACACACACACACACACACACACACAGAGAGAGAGAGAGAGAGAGAGAGAGAGAGAGAGAGAATGTAGACACACATAAACAGGCCCACACACAAACACAAACACACGCACTATTGACACTTGTAAAGGCAGGCGTTTGGGTAGACGAAGCACTTTGACACAACCTCCCTCTCTGGCAACCTCCCTACTCCTCAACCCCTCCCCAAATCCTTCCTGCACCCCTCCCACCCTTTCTCCATCAACCCCTCCTCAAGTACCCCATCCCATTTCTTCCCTCCTACCCCCACCCCTCAGCTCCTCTCCAATCCTTCCCACATCTGTCCAGTCTTCCTTACCCCTCACTCCTTCACCAGTCGTCGTCCTCTTACTTGTGTCTAACCCCTCTCTATCCCTCAGTCCTTCCCTGTCCCCCCCTCCATATGTCTCTTTATCTCCTTCTACCCCCATCTCTCTTCCCCCCCCTCCCATTACTTCTCCTCTCCCTCTTGATCTCTCCCTGGCGCCCTCCTCATACTTCTGTCCATCTTTCCTAACCCATAAACTCTGTTACAAACTTCCATCCTTTTGTCCCCTAACCTCCCTCCCCTACCCCTCAAATCCTCCCTCCCCTACCCCTCAAATCCTCCCTCCCCTACCCCTCAAATCCTCCCTCCCCTACCCCTCAAATCCTCCCTCCCCTACCCCTCAAATCCTCCCTCCCCTACCCCTCTAATCCTCCCTCCCCTACCCCTCTAATCCTCCCTCCCCTGCCCCTCAAATCCTCCCTCCCCTGCCCCTCAAATCCTCCCTCCCCTACCTCTCAAATCCTCCCCTACCCTTCCTTTATATCCCTCAAACTTTATATTACCTCTCAATCCCTCCCAACACCTCTCAAGTCTACACCTCCGCTCCTCCTAAACCCACCCTTTACATCCCCCCAACCCTCCAGTATCCCTCAACCCCTCCTGACCCCCTTCTCAACCCCTCCCAGTCCTCTCCTCCAATCCCCCCCTCCCTCCAAGCCCCCACCCCCCTCCCCCGTCAGAGAAACCTGCCCTATTCAAAACTGGCTGCGATTAAAAGCATAGGAGAAATTAAATGGCCGAGGAATGTGTTTGAGGAGTGACATTTATTATATTATTTATCCCGCTCTTAAGGCTTGGACTAAAGGCTTGGGCCCAGGTTCCATATTCACAAAGCATCTCAAGCTTAAGTTCCGTGTGGGATTGCTTGTGTTTTCATTTATTTTCACTCATACGGGTACCAAAGACTTCATAAGCAAACTAGAGAGGTGGACAAATACGAAAAAATTAGTTTCACATAATAGATAACTTCTTTAGATGGAGGGATATTTATGCTGGAATATATTTAAGATCCTTGATGAATAGGGACTCTGACAGCGAGCCAGCTGCTGAGATGGGCTGGGATTTTGACCCTTAAAGCCAGAGGGAATTAGGGTGAAAATCTACACCACCCCGACCTTGGACGCACCTCTTCCATACAGTCATAGAAAATTTTGACACAATCTCGCCTTTGCGTTGTTCGTATGCCAGATGTTTGAGAACGAGTGTCTTGTTTGGGGTGTTTGTTTACGATTGGGTGTTTGTTTTAGCTGCTTGGTGATGTGGAGGCTTGTGTGTGGACATTAGGACACTTTCTTTAACCTCCAGTGTCCTCATTCTCAGTCGTGGTTGCTTGAGTTTTAATTAGAGTCTTGGAAATGTGAGAAAACTTGACCATACGACCCCAAGTGACTGGTAACACAGGATAAGGGACGGGAGGAGAGAAGGGGGAGAGGGGAGAGAGGAGAAGGATTGGAAGATGGAGAGGATGGGGAAGTGGTTGGAAGATGGAAGGGAAAGAGGAGGTGAGACGGAGGCGGAGGGACTGGGAGAGGGAGGGAGATGAGAGGGAGGAAAGGGTAGGGGAAGGAGACAGAGGAAGGGAGTGTACAAGGGGCGGGGGATGGGGAGTAGAGAAGGAAGGGAGAAGGAGAGGAGGGGGAAAGGAGAAGAGATGGAGGGAGAGACAAGGAGATGGAGGAGGGAGAGGAGTGGGCTGAGAGAATGAGGAGAGGAGAAGGGGTAGAGGGGAGAGACAGAGTGGGAGAGGACAGTGTGAGTATATAGCCAAACTTACCATGTCTACTAATATATCTTCTGTTCCAGTCTTTACTTTGTCATGCCCTCCTCCTAACTCTCTTATGACAACCCAGGAGAAAGAAAGGGAAAGAGAGAGAAGGGGGGGAAGAGAGGGGGGGAAAGAGAGGGGGGAAAGATGCAAGGAGGGGAGGTGTTCGAAGCGTGAAGGTAGGAGGTATAAGTCCACTCCTTTATGCCAGTGACACGAGATATGAGCCTCCCCCTCCCCACCCCCTTTCACCTCCACCTCATAATGCCTCACCCACCTTCCTTGTTCATAATC
>NC_137034.1:2270000-2280000 GCF_032717465.1 Coenobita brevimanus
TGTAAATCTGCAACATAGTAGCTTTGGTCTGACGCTCCTGCCAACTTAGGGGATGTGTGTGAGAGGCGAGCATGTGTGTAGCACCTCACTCGGTATTAACTCCAAACTGGGATTCATGTGTGACTTTTAAAGCTGTGAATTATGTTACCTGTAGTATATGGGCTACGTAGCGCGGTTGTTACTTGCTATATATTATCTGTCATTACGATGTTACATGTTTTATATTATTTAACATTCTCACTCTCTCTCTCTCTCTCTCTCACACACACACACACACACACACACACACACACACACACACACACACACACACACACACACACACACACACACACACACACACACACACACACACACACACACACACACACACACACACACACACACACACACACACACACACACACACACACACACACACTGATTATTTAATCTGGCTATAGTCAGTGCCGTGAGTGTCGAAATACTACGGATTCCCACACTGATTTTCACAGACTATAGAAAAAGAAGCATGAGAGGCGACAGGACATTTGAGGCTGACTGTACAACTGGGACCAGATATGCCTCCCCACTCTAACTTGTAAATATTGCTCCTTCCACACAATTCCTCCCCACTTTAACCTGTAAATATTGCTCCTTTCACACAGTTCCTTCCTACTTTAATTCTAACTTCTAAATATTGCCCCTTGCACAAGTTCCTTCCCACTTTATCTCAAACCTGTAACTCTTTCATCTTGCACACGATCTCCAAACATAAAATCGAAAGAATCCAAGTGCATAGCAAGTTCCAGCAGCCATATTTGGGAATCATGCATGGAACATTTGTGATGGAGCTGGAGTTACAGATTAGAGATATTAGCACGTAGGGACGCCTGACTTGCACTGTACAATCCAAGTGAGATCTAACTAATATAATAAAATAATCGTGAAGTATCAGGTGAAGGGATGAAGTAGAGAGGAACATGAGGGAGAGGGTATAAGTCGGAGGGAGGGCGGCGAAGTGGTAGGGGACATGGCGAGATGGAGGCGATTTGTTTTTAGCTGTAGATAAATAAGAAGTCGTCATCGGAAGGGAGAGGTTGTAGGAAGAAGCAAAGAGGAGGTTTAAGGGAGCCTTCAGAGACCACGAGACTTCAGTCCTCAGAATTCAGGTACCAGAGGGCATCGTAATTTGAAGCCAACTTACCTGGTTATATTTTCAGGCCTGCCATTATACTCCCACGCTGCCTGTCACCCCTTTACTGCACCGTTCACAACACTTGCACACCTCTGCCACATTTTATCACACCTTACACACTCTTTGCACACTCCTATGAAAAGTCTCCACACCTTGTAACACGCCTAAGAGAGTTTCTGATTCATCTCATGCCCGCACGCACACACACTGACGAACGCAAGTACACACACACACACACACACACACACACACACACACACACACACACACACACACACACACACACACACACACACACACACACACACACACACACACACACACACACACACACACACACACACACACACACACACACACACACACACTGTTGCATCTCGCCATCATCATCATCATCATCATACAGTCCACCAAACGAGGAATGCTTCTCCCACCCTTCTCCACTCTGACTTATTGGTTGTTAGGCGGTTCTGTTGGGGCTTATTTGCCAGGTTCATCTCTCTTTATTCTTCCCTGCCTTATACATCAGCAGTTCTACATCCCACACACCTTCACATGCCACCACTTCGTCTCTACTACCCACCTTCCATATTGAATACATGTTAAGTCTTGTTTCTTTCAGGATTGGTGTGATTTTATTAGGGGGCGTATTTTTACGACCTCGGTAGTCATGTAAGCGACCAATAAAGCCTGTTTAACGAAAATCATACCAACAAAATATTCCAGGTTCCATATAGGGCTTGAGCTCATGTCATGTCAAACAGCGGATCACTTCTCTAACCACCTTACCTTTAACTGTTCATCTGTTTCCTGATGTTCGAGTGACATGATGCATCTAGTGTTTATTTATTTATTTTCCCCCTAAGAACTCATAACGCATTTTGTACACTTTAAACATCCTTCATAAATCACAGCTTACTCTCACACACTTCCTAACTCACTTAAGCTCATTTTACACACCATTCAGATGCCTTAACATATTCCACACTCCAACACATGCCACATACCTTAGCACTACCAAAAGCGCTCTTGACACACTGCATGTTCATCAGAGTTTTTAAAAGAACACGTACGCTCACCGACAGGCGCACACAACCAAGCACACACAACCAAGCACACACACACACACACACACACACACACACACACACACACACACACACACACACACACACACACACACACACACACACACACACACACACACACACACACACACACACACACACACACACACACACACACACACACACACACACACACACAACCCCTGGCACCCACCCAACCCCTGCCGATTTAATAGCCCAGTCGACACTTCTTGTTTATGAAAGGTGGTCTTGTGTGCTCTGGCCATATATTACAGGAAGCCCGTTACCGAGACTGGCAGACACAACCTCACCCCTAGCACGAGATCAGTGGGGCAGGAACCTTCATCCAGTTTAGTTATATTTACGATGCTTGGAGGCAGGATGGATGATTGGGTGATTGAGTGATTTAACAGGGGTATGCGAGAGGGAAGGTTGGTGGATGAGGTAACATAGGTGGGAGTAAGTGGATTAAGTGGATGACTGGGTGAAGTAAGTGGATATATGTAAGAGGGAAAGGGGTGTGGATGAAGTGGTTTCGATGTTTGGATTAAGTGGATGACTGGATGATTGAAGTGAATATATGCAAGAGGGAAAGTTAGTGGATGAGGTGGTATAGGTGTGATAGGGTGGATTAAGTGGATGACTGGTTGGATGAAGTGAATATGTAAGAGGGAAGGTTGGCTGGATGAGGTGGTATAGGTGTGACTGGGTGGATTAAGTGGATGACTGGATGAAGTAAGTGGATATATGTAAGAGAGAAAGTGTGGTGGATGAAGGGGAGTTGCTGACATCGAGTGGTGTCAGGAGTGGATGAGTTGTATGAGAGGGTGAAGTAAATGAATTAAAGAAGGGAAGTGGATAAAGTAGGCAAGTGGATGAGGTGGATGGCTAGATTAAATGAGGATATGTTAGAGGAGTATGGGTAAGATGAAGAGTGGATGGAGTAAGGAGCGGATTAGGTGAGGGTTAGGTGAAGTGGGGAAGTAGATGAAACAGGGATTGGGTGGAGTGGGAGAGTGGATGAGATGAGGAGTAGATGTGGAGGATATAATTGAGATGGGGAGTAAATGGGGAAGTAAATGAGATGGGGAGTAGGTGAGGTGGGGGAGTGGATGACGTGGCGTGAATGGTTGTAGTGTGAAGGCCTATGCTAAGGGGAAAAGTTGCATTGCGAGTGTGTACTAAAAGTGTGTGATTTCTATAATGTAATAAATTTTTGTCAGTACAATGGAATAATGTCTTAGGAAGCACAGTGCCATACTTCGGCTGCTCTACTCCGTCGGTCACTATCATTTACACCTATATACCTGCATTTTGATCTGTGTGTGTGTGTGTGTGTGTGTGTGTATATATATATATATATAGAGAGAGAGAGAGAGAGACACACACACACACACACACACACACACACACACACACACACACACACACACACACGAAAGACAATCGTCATATATACTAGTTAAAACTGACGAATTAAGGTAGGATTTGAATACATAACAACCAAATACGTTAATTATCTTCATGGAAAAAAGTTTCGTATTTATGATTATTTTATAATACCTTATGATCAGGGTTATAAAATGGACATAATAATCATCATCCATCCATCCATCATCCAATCCTACGTTGCCCGATGAGGAGCGTAGGAGCCCGGGGCTAGGCAAGTTGGTCCTGACATTTAAGATGAGAGTGACCAGCCTCACTTATCCCTGAGTGGCATTACGTAAGCATTAAACCCCAACCATCCCTTGGATATCAACCTTCACCGGCTCAATCCGATTGGAGCTCCGAAATTACCCACTAAATAATAATAATAATAATAATAATAATAATAATAAAGAACGTGGTCGCACCCTACGTGTAGTTTAAATCATCTGTTTCATCCCTTCACGTACCTACTTTATCCAGTCCGAAGTAGAATATCCAGGGAATTTGAGTAAAAAAATGATTGCATAACAAGATATAATTGTTCCTCCACGTTAACTAGGTCCAAATTTCTCGCTTTTATAACATTTCGCGTAGCTCATTGGCAGAAAAAGGAAATGCTACGGCTATGCATCTAATTCCTAACACTTCTTCGTGTGAGCGCCATATTTTAGCGTTAATCTGTTGCTACGAATCGGCACTGAAAATGTAGAGATGGAAAGTTAGAGTAAAGAGTATATTCCGCCCACTGACGTCCTGTGTAGTGGAGAAACGTGAACGATGCTTAAGGAACATAAAGCAGGAGAGAGCTATTGAAATAAGAGGTGCCTGAATTGATATTAAGAAGTACATGGGAAATTTTGAAAGGCTCGTGAAGATTGCAGTGTAGAGGTTGATGAGGAGAACTAGGAAAATTATGTCAGTGGAGGGTTGGCCCTTGAAATAAGTGCCTGAATTGATACAAAAAAGTACATGGAAAAATTCGAAAGGCTCATGAAGACGTCGAGACTGATGTGGAAAAACTAGGAAGATTATCTCAGGGAAGGGTTGGCCATTTAGAGCAAACTGGGAGTGAGAGACTATTTGTTAAACACAGTGATACTGAGGGAATATGCGCCCTCTGAATTCTATCTTCTGGCTTGTTGCTTGCGCCTCTGACTGTGTGTAGCAGAAACGAGGCTAACACCGAGGCAATCAACAACATTTATTAGACATATTAATTTAGAGTGGAGTGTGGTGGTTACAAGGACACCCAATATACATCTTGGCACAGCGAGGTGACACATAGTTTTCTCTTGTTTTACGGGTTTATTTGTGTTGGGAAGTGTTTGTGTTAGGAAGTCTTTCTGTTGTGAAAATTATAATGCTATCTGTATGGTGCTGAAGTCTGTGTTGCTGATGTTGTGTTGTTTCTGAAGCCTGTTGTGAAGTCTGTTTTGTAGACTTTATATTCTGAAAAGTAACTCTTGTGATTTTTTTTTTTTAATGAGGCCTTCGTATTGTGAAGGATTTTGTATTGTCAGGTCTAGCTTCATGGGGGCTTTGTACTGTCAGGTTTTTGTTCTGAGAAATCTATGAATTTTTCTGTATGAACCCTTTGAATCCGATGCCTTATATTATACAGTTTACTCCTTCCACCTTTATTTATTTATTTATTTTAGTCCAAGAGTATAAAGGGGTTGATCGAGACTGTTTCTAACCCCGTCACTGAAAATTATTGATCTGAAGTTAACAAAATCATCTCGAGGTGGAAAGGATGAATAAAGTAATAGGAGTGGGGGAGTTAATTCTCGTCTAAGGTGGACTCATTATCTTAGTCTGTTTCCTTGGAGAGCATTTTTAGTTTTACTCTTAACTGGCCTAAAATTGCCATCTCTCCATCTGAATGCCGATCTGGAACAATAGAATAGCACTCGAGTATGATGCTAGTTATAAAGAAATTGTGTGGAAAGAAAGTAGAGCTGTAGCAATGTGATTATCTACACCTCTGAGCTAAGTGAAATAAACTGCAAAAGGACGAAAAAGAAAGGACTAAAATCCTGGCCAAGGTAACGTGAAAGAGCTGCAGTAGTTGGTGCTAAGAACTGTGTGCATGTGCTTGTCCGTGTGCTTGAGAGTGTTCATGTATAAGATCATAAAACATGATCAAAGCATACAGTTCGTTACAGTGAAGTGGTTTGTGATGATCAAATACTGCCGAGATAGTGCATTCTTAGACACAGTCATGAGTTCAGTGTGATTATTAATCCTGAGACGACGAGAAGTCACTCCTAAATTGAAAGGAAACGCTGGCAGTAGTAAGAATTAGAGTTAATGCATCTGTCATAGTCTTAAGATCACCGCAGACGAATTATGTACTTAGACAGCGAAACGCTACTCATGTTAGATAATAAAAAGAATTAAATTGTTTACATTGCCATTGAAGGAGCGTTAGGGGAGATCAGTTACATTCAATCTTAGACGAGCACAGACAATTTCAGAGGGGAATCAAGTCGCCTTCCCATAGCAGGGATAAAATAATCGGGATTTCTAAAGCCAACAGAAATTTACTGTTTACATACTTGATGCCAGACAGCAAGAGGGATGTGGTCGGGTCTACCTGAACAAAACACCGGGGCGTGTATTGACTGAAGGCCTGACGTGAGGTGGTGAAAGAGGGGGTAGAGTGAGTGGCTGGCTGGTGTGGTGATAACTGGTGCTCGTTTATGACGTGAAGTGGTGTGCTAACGATGGTGAAGTTCTAAGAGGATGTGTGGTGATGGGTCTTGGAATGGTAGTGATAATGATGACTGGTGTGGTGAAAGTAATGTGTTAACGATGGTGATGTTGTGAGAGGATGTGTGGTGATGGGTATGAGAGTGATAAGATGATAACGATTATTGTGTCGTGAAAGTAATGCGATGGTGAGTTTTTTTTGGTGGAGTGATGATAGTTGGTGATGTCCGTGTTAGATTGGTGGTAGCTGGTTGTGTGGTGATCATTGGTGGTGATTTGATGTGATTGGGGTGTGGTGTTGTCAGGGTGGTGTGGTGGTGGTTGTGAAAGTGAAGTGATGATATTTGGATCATGTGGTGATAAATGAGTGCTTTCTAGATTTATATGAGGGTGTAATAACAGTTTGGTGACTCCTAGCGTGGTTTAGTAAATGATTGTTGTGCGGTGAGGTTGTTACTGTGAAGTGGTGATAATTGATGTGATGATGGTGGTACTTGTTAGGGAAAGAAGGTGACAGACGGTGCTAGTGGTGTTAGTTCTCAGCTGTTGTGATGCAGGAAATCGCGGTGACAAATGCTTCGATATAGAGATGTTATGGTGACTTGGAGACCAACTGATCTGCCTAAGTGGTGATCGTTCGCCTCTCCATCTCGATAACCTTTTCGATAATGATGTTGATAGAGTTTAAATAGTGATATGTGTTTTTAGTTTCATCAGAGCTTTGTCTTACGTGTGAGATGGTGCTGAAAATGAATATTATGGCTGACAGAGTTAATATTGTTAGCGGTAATACTTTCATCATGATTCCTCTCATGGTTAAACGAATTCAGCATTTTATTTCAGCTGATATCATATAGCTTTATGCAACTAAAAGTAAATTACAGCAACATGAGAGAGTTAGCAGTAAAAATATTTCTTCATCTTGATCTTACGTGAGCGGTGACGTTAATACTGAATCTTGCGGCGAGGTGAAGGGATGTAGTGGTTATCGTTATAGGTGAGGAGATGAGGATGGAATTACTGTGGGAGAGATTATATCGATGGAGTGGTCATTGTGGGGATGTGAACGATCATATGGTGCTATAATAGTTTTGGTGGTATCGTCATCAATCGCGTTAGCCAATTCCCACCCCCATCAAATTAGTTCCTTTCGAATGCTTTTGCTCCTTGTACGCTTTCCCATTTTTCTCCACTGTAGTTGCTTTAATGAAGACTCTAGACATTATTATTATTATATGGATAACCCCTTTTTTTTTTGGTAATGGTTTCATCCTTTTTGTGCTCTTTCTTTCTGCCTCTCTCTCTCCTTTGCCTGCTTTCATTTTCCTTACCATCCCTTCTTCCTTCCATCCCACCTGCCATCCTTCTCATTTCAGTCCTCTCTCTCTATTCAGTACCCCCTATCCATGAGTCCCTTCTCTCCTTCCACCCTTCTTCCGTTGCCTCCACTCTCCCTGATTTCTGCTTTTTTAGTCCCTGTTCTGTCTTTTCATCCTTTTCCTCTTCTCCTGCTCCTCTTCCTCTATCCATTCCACCACCCCCTGCCTCCCTTTCTCCCCCTACACGCCGACCATTTCCATCCCTTTTCTCCTTTCTCCCACCCCTCTCTCGTATCTCCCACTACTCTCCTTTTCCTCCTCTCTAGCTCCAAGACCCTCCTGCCACCCACCCCCCTTTACCGTGGGGTGAGAAATGGGAGTGTCACGGTACCTTGCCCCCCAGTTTGTAAACATGACCTATTAGTGAAATTCTCGTGTTAATCTATCACGTGGACACCCCGGGCCTGAATGGAATATTATGCAAATTACCCACCCATATACCCTTCAGGCAGACAGCATACCCTTCCCCCTACACCCTACACCCCCCCCTCGACCCACCACTACCTTGCCCCTTCCCATGCCCCCTTGCTCCCACACTTACCTTGAGGCAGAGATCCCCCTCCCCCCACCTTCTCTCTCCCCCGACCTCCATACCCACCTGCTCGCTACCTCCTACTTTACATCACGTGCCTTGCCCTTCCGCTTTTGTTTGTCCTGGTGTATGCTATTTTTTATGCTAGACAAAGAACAAAAGGGTGAGAGCCAACCGAATTTGTCCCTTCTAAAGAAACTTGAAACTAAAGACAGAATCAATTTGTTCACATTATTTGTTCACATTATGCGTTAAATACCTCTCCCTAACCTTGTAGCGTCAACTGTAGCTCACATTATGCGTTAAATACCTCTCCCTAACCTTGTAGCGTCAACTGTAGCTCCCGCGACCCTACGATACGACCCGACAGAGATCCTTAACAAAATACGATACTGCTTACCACATACGAGCAACAGCTAATTGTCTTTAACCCAGTCGCTATTATCTCGGCTGAAGGCGAAGTGTAGTCAAACTGAAGCGTCGTTTTAATTAGTAACAGAGGTAAGTGTCCTCATTGGTTAAGGAAGCTCCCTAACACCTCTTCCTAAGTGATTTAGTTTCCTTGTTATACCTTGCCATCTTCTTCTGTGTTACTTAAATCTTCCTGATATCACCTTACTCTGCATAAATAACGTACAGAACTATATTAGCCAGTCGTATCCAAAAATAATTCGGTAAGGAAGAGATGTTAGGGAGCTTCCTTAAACCGACAAGTATAGGGGCTCAAGGAAGACTTCTATCTCTAATATTCATCAAATATCCATACACCCGCGACATAGTATTCATTTTGAGTGACCCAGCTTCCCCAGGTAAAAAATAACAGGATCATAGTAACCTAGTGTAGGTAAGTTTGGCCTAGTTACCTGCTTGCCACTACCATTGCATCTCCATAGCTTCTTGGAAATGATTATCCTTTAGGAAGAAATAGACTGGACGGTATTTCTCTACTACTTTAAAAATAAAAAAGTGTGCGCAAGGTTTCTTACATCCATGAGGGTATTAAAAAGTCATGCACATTGATTCGCACGTGCATAAGAATATAAACATTCGTGTACAAGGATTCGTAGACCTAGGGGTACCAAAATCTAGTGCACAAGGATTCATACGTGCATAAGAGTATAAAAAATTGTGCACAAAGATTCGTACGTGCATAAGGGTATCAAAAATTCGTGCACAATGATTTATACGTGCATAAGGGTACAAAAATTCGTGCACAAGGATTCATACGTGCTTAAGGGTATCATAATAATTCGTGCACAAGGATTCCTACGTGCATAAGAGTACAAAAATTCGTGCACAATGAGTCTTACATGCATTAGGGAACCAAAAATCGTGCAAAAGAATTCGTACGTGCATAAAGATTTCATAGAACTCGTGCATAAGGATGCGAACATACACAAAGGCATCTAAGACTGTATTTATAGTTTCTTAGCAAATTTCTACAATAAATTTAGTCCCCAAAGCAGTGTCGTATAGTCAGAATTTTGTATCATTTTGTTTGGTCTTTTTCACGTTGTTTTTAGTTCTAATGTGGTTGATAAGACTTTGCTAAAAAAAAATTAATTATGATGAAAAAAGAAAAAGAAAAAACGCTGGTTAGGGTCGTATTCCAAATGGCTATAAATATTTCGCAACACCTCATCCTTAGCGATTTATTTTGCCCATTAACCTCAGAATCTTT
>NC_137034.1:2285000-2337500 GCF_032717465.1 Coenobita brevimanus
TCCCTACATTCATTTCATCTCTTCCTTCCTTCCTTCCTTCTTCTTCATCTTCCTCCTCTTCCTTCCCTCCTTCCTCCCTTCCTCTTCCCTCTCCTCATTCTTCTTCTTCCTTACCTTCATCTCCCCCTTCTTATTTTACTTCTTTCCTTCCTCCAATCATTTTTCTTCTTGTCCTCATCCCTCCTCCCCTTCTTCTTTCCCTCCTCCCCCTCTTCTTTCCCTCCTCCTTCCTTCCTTCCCTCCACGTTCTCCCTCCTATATCTCTTCTTCCTTTCCTCCTACTCCCTCTTCCCCGTCTTCTTCCCCTTCTCTCTCTCCCCCTCAATTTTTCTTCCTCACCTTCTCTTTCTTCCTCCCTTTCTTCTGCTTCCCTCCCTTTCCATACCCCTTTTCCCCTCTCTCCTCCCCTCCCTTTCCATACCCCTTTTCCCCTCTCTCCTTCCCTCTTCTTCCCTCCTTTTGCTCCCCCTCTTTTTTCCATACCGTCTCTTATCTCTCCCTCTCCCCTCTCTCTCCCTCTCCCCTCTCTCTCCCTCTCCCCTCTCTCTCCCTCTCCCCTCTCTCTTCCTCTCCCCTCTCTCTCCCTCTCCCCTCTCTCTTCCTCTCCCCTCTCTCTTCCTCTCCCTTTCTCTCCCCCTTTCTCTTCCTCTCCCCCTTTCCCTTCCTCTCTTCTCTTCCTTCCCCCTTCTGTCCCCCTCACCCATTTTTACTCTCCCCTTTGCTCTCCATTCCCTATTCCTCCATGTCTCCCTCTCCCCCTCTTACGCAACACACACACACACACACACACACACACACACACACACACACACACACACACACACACACACACACACACTTCCATGGCTCTCCAAGTAATGATTTTCCATCAGGGTATTATGACTGATTAGATGCCGGCGCACTAATGAACACTATTGAATTAATGGTGATGTCCAGCCAGGGGGGGCCAGGGTGAGCTTGACCGGGGCTGGGGGCAAACTCGGCTCTCTCCCTCTCCTCACCCGAAACTTGTGATGCTTCGAATTTACCCACTGCGAATGTCTTTAATATAGGCGTTTGCTCAAGTCTGATGTGTAGTTTGCTTTATTTAAAGGCCGAATCGTATGTAAACACAGCAAGAGCCGAAATCGTATCAAAGCCGGACTCTTCTCCAGGGGGCCTGACCATCTTGCCTTGGCGCCCTTCTCTCTCTAGCGGCGTCTGGCAACTTGGCTGGAGTAGCTTCCTCTTTTTTTTTTCCTTTTTTCCCTTAATTTTCCTTCCTCCTCGGGTGCTCTTCTTTATTTTACCTTCACCTCATCATTTTCTTCCTGTTATCATTGGCTTTAAGTGCCTTGTGTCCTCAGATCCTTTCACTACTACGACCTATTGTTTTGGTATATTCTTTCTATCTCCTGACGATTAAATTTAACTTTAGAAAACCCTCTGATATTTGAAGGGGTTACTGAAGTCTTTATCTAACCCCTCCAGCTCAAAACATTTCTCCAAAGCTGAACAAAATCGTCTGCAGATAGAGAAAAGTGTCTAGATTGTACATATTGCCAGTTTATTCTCCCATGTTTGTTACATCCAGACGATTTTATTCATCTTAGAAGCGACCCCCACGTACATGAAGGGGTTAAGTCTACCTGCCTAACCCCTCCAGCTTGAAAAATCTCTCCCAGGCTTAATGAAATTGTCTATGGGTAACTAGAATGTTATATAAAGGAAAGATCGATCATGTCAGTTTCTCCTCATTCTCTAGTAACATTGGTCCCCTCTTGTATTATCTCTTTTGTTTCCCCATCCCTTTTATTCATGTCCCTAGCGTCCTCTCCCCTAAGACCTCCCCCCTTTCCCTCCCTTTCCCCTCAAACCTTCCTCCCCCTCCTCCTCCTCCTTCCTCTCCCCTCAAACCCTCCTCCTCCTGCTCCTCCTCCCTCTCCCACTCAACCATTTTTCCCACTCTCTCCACTCTTTGTCATCTCGCCTAAAAATTCTCAGTCCACTCCCCTCCCTTCTCCTCGTCTTTACCCCCCAATCTTTACCTCCTAACCATTTTCTTCCTTTCCCCTCTTTACTCCCTCAAGCCCCCTTTCCTCCCTTTCCCTTTTCTTCCTCCTTCATCCCATCTCTTCTCTGTCTCTAGTTCCTCGCCGTCACAGTTCTTCTCCATCTCTTTACTCCTTCCCCTCTCTTCGTTCGTGTCCTTTCTCTGTATTTACCCCTTCCCTCCTCACTGTCTTCACGCCCCTTCGCCGTTTTACTTCCTAGCCTCCTTTCCTCCTCCCCATCCCTAAATTCTCATCCCTTTCTTTATCCTCTAGAACGTCCTTTCCCATATTTTTCCCCCTCCCCTCTTCTCTCGACTGTCCCTACCCCAACCCCATCTCCTCTTCTCCCCATTGGACTCCCACGCCCTCCTCTTCACTCCGCTCCCTCCTTTCCTCACTCTCTCTGCTCCCTTACAACCCCTCCCTTCCCCCCGTATTTTTCCCTCTCCCTCTTCTCTCCTAATTTCGGGTCAAAGCAGTGTACATGTTTACATCCCTTGTCCCTCGCCTCCCGCTCCTAACTGACCAATCAAAATTCTGGCCTGGCTAACGCTGCCGACAAAGGAGAATTCCCATTGGTCACTCTGGTGAAGGGTCCTAGAGGGAGGCTTGCTCTCGTCATGTTTGTATTTTTTCTCGTAATAGGTTGATTATCTTTCGCTTCGGCTTTGTTAAAAGTTGAACTACACAGGTAATGGAAGAAGGGTGGGGAGCTTGATTTGGTCTCTGTGTTGGAGGGCGCTGGGGTGTAGAGCTACATACTTAAATACATCGCATGACTTACCCTCTAGTAGTGTAAGTTGAACTGTTACAGGGGTTTAAAGAGGATGGCATAGAAGATTGAAACAGCTTGTCTGATGAGGAGATGGTGTGCAGATAGAGATGTAGGTGGATGAAGTGGTCTGTGAGTCGTAGGGGTGATTGTGTGTAGTGTAGGAGTGGAGGTGGTCTGTGTGTGTTGAGGTGGTGGAGTGTAAGTGTAGGTGTAGAAGGATGAAACGGTCTGAGGCTTGTATTCGCGTTGGGTATTAAGCTCCCTAACACCTTTTCCTTAACGATTTATATTTGGATAAAGCTAGTTAATATCCTTCTGTACGTTATTTATGCAAAGCTTGGCGATATTGGAAGGATTTTATAACACAGACTAGGACAGCAAGGTGTAATAAACTAAATAAATCGCCCAGGAAAAGTTGTTAGGGAACTTCCTTAACCGACGAGAATGGACTATGGTCTGAATGTTGAGGTGTTGATGTACAGGTGTAGCTGTGGAAGGTAGAGGTGGTTTCTGTGTGAGGTGCTGGGGTGTAAGTGTAGGAGGTTGGAATTATCTGTGTGTTGGTGTTGTGGTGTAGATTGAGGTGTAAAGGGGTTGAATTGGCCTGTGAGGTGTAGTCGGCAGGTGTAGGAAGTTGAACTGTGTGTGGTGCCAGGTACGTGGGTGTTGGTGTAAGTGTACCAGGTTGTGATCTGTGTGTGTTGTGATCGTCCTGGATGTAGGGATAAGATGAATGGGAGAGAATGAAATATAAAATCAGGGGAATGTAATCAGATGGAATTGTAAACATCGGGAACGGGCTTCATAACATGTGTCTAGATATCTTCTAAAAATGACGAAATAGAAGGAAAGAATTAGAGTAGTAGAGTGAGTGGCAGGAGATGAATTAGGCAAAGAAAATAGGTATGTAAATCGTGAATAGAAAAAGAGAAAGAATTAGAGCAAACTAGGAAGAAAGAAGGTTAGGGAAAGATGAAAAGGAGTGGAATTGAGATGGGAAAGAGGTGGAGAAAAGAAACAGGTGAGAGAATTGAGGAGAAAAGGAGGTGAAAGGGATGGAGGAAAAGGGAAAAAAATGGAAGGGGGGTGAGGGAGGAAGGAAGAGAAAGAGGTGATGATTTAGGGAGGTAAGGAAAATCGGGGGACATGATTGGAATGGAGGAGGGAAAGAAGTGGAGGAAAGAACCAGGTGAGAGAAAAGCGGAGGAAAGGGAGCGATAGAGATGGAGGAAAAGGAAAAAAAATGGAAGCAGGGTGAAGAAGGGAGAGAAGAGAGGTGGTGGAGGAGGGAGGTAGGGGAAGTCGGGTAACGTGGAGTGGGATGGAGGGGGGAAAGAAAAGAAGTGAAGGAAACAGAAAGGTGAGAGAAATGGGGAGGAAAGGGAGTGAGAGGGATAGAGGAAAGGGAGAAAAGGGAACGAGGGAGAGAGAGAGAGAGAGAGAGAGAGAGAGAGAGAGGTGATGGAGGAGGAAGCTAACCTCTCTGGACTTGACCGACCAGCCGCATAAGATAGTTTGGAGGGAAGGAGAGGGAGAGGGAGGATGAGGGGTGAAGGAGGAATGGGGGAGAGAAAGAAGGAAAAAAGGAAGCGAGAGGGTGGGGGGAGTGAAGGGAGAATGGAGGGAAAAGAAGGAAGGGGTGAAGGTGGAGGAAGGATGGAAGGAAGGGGAGGGGAAAAGGAAGAAGGGATGAAGGGGAAGTGAAGTAGGTACGAGGAATTAAATAGAAAAGGGAGGTATTGGAAGAGGGAGGATAATGGCTGGAAAAAGTGTGTGTGTGTGTGTGTGTGTGTGTGTGAGAGAGAGAGAGAGAGAGAGAGAGAGAGTTATAATTCTTGACCCATCCTTTTCCTTTCCCCTTTCTTTTATTTCTGTTCTCCTTCCCTTCCCTCTTTCCTTTCCCCCCAGTTTCTTTCCATCCTCTTCTTCGTCCTTCGTCTCTTACTCCTTTCCTTCTCTACCTCTCTTTGATTCGTATTCAATCTAAACTTCATCCTTTTCTTTTTATCCCTTCCATACACCTCTCCCTCCAGATTTCCCCCCAGTTTCCATTCTCCTTCTGTTCCATTTCCCCTCCATCTCCTCCTCCACACTTCTCCCATCTCTTCCTCCTCCTCTTCCTCCTCCACTCCCCATCTACCTCTAAGCTTTCTCCTTCATCTCCCCCTCCCCTTCCTTCCTTCCCCTCGTCTTTCTGCTTCCCTCTCTCCTTTTATATTCCTCTAAATTTCCTCATTTCCACATCTCCCTCATTCCTTCCCTCTTTCTCTTTCACCTATCTCTCCTCCGTTTTCTTTCCCTTCCTCCCTTCCCCTCCACCTCCTATCCTCTTCACTTCCCTCCCCCGCTCTCGCTCCTCTCTCCCCCTCCTCCTCGCTCTCTTTTTCTTCTCTCACCTTTCTTCCTCTCCTCCGATACACCCTCCCCCTCCCCTCATCTACCGCAATACCACTGATGCAGGCGAAATGAGTGTTGCACCAATGGCATCACACACACACACACACACACACACACACACACACACACACACACACACACACACACACACACACACACACACACACACACACACACACACACACACACACACACACACACACACACACACACACACACACACACACACACACACACACACACACACACACACACACACACACACACACACACACACACACACACACACCACAACCCCCTCCTCCCACATCCACTCACACAAATGATCAGCAAGGAAGCGCAAAAGGGAGCAAGAGAACCAGGGAACAACAGACAGAGATCGAGCAGGTAGAGAAACCATTCAAGCAACGAATCAACTTCTAGAATAAGTTTTCCCCTCTGTTCTTCATCCTTTACTGTCGAGAACATTTAACAAGTCACCAAAACACACAAACACCCGCTTCTATACCAACACCTCATCACACACACACACACACACACACACACACACACACTCTCTCTCTCTCTCTCTCTCTCTCTCTCTCTCTCTCTCCTCTACATACAAACATCCCCTTCCCTCCACATAAGTACCCCCACACAAGCACTGCATGCCCCACCCACAAACACCCCCTCCGCTACACACAAACACCCCCTCCCCATGACACACGAACACCCCTTCCCCCCCACACACAAACACCCCTTCCCCCCACACACAAACACCCCTTCCCCCCCACACACAAACACCCCTTCCCCCCCCACACACAAACACCCCTTCCCCCCCACACACAAACACCCCTTCCCCCCCACACACAAACACCCCTTTCCCCCACACTCACAATCTCAAACCCACCAACACACACGCACATCCAAACCCCACTCACACACACAAACAACCCCTCACAAACACACACACACACACCAATCACCAGTAAGGGAAGAGAAAGAGAGAGAGAGAGACCAGAGAAAGAGTGAGAGGGAGAATCATCCAACCAGCCAACCCACCAACTATCATTTTTCCCCCTCTCTCTCCCTTCTCCATCTCTCGCTGTCCAGGTTCTGCTAAGCCACAAACGAGGGGAATCCGCGGCTCGCTAATAATACTGATGAGGACCCGGCCAGTCACATCCCACACGCACACGGTCTTCCTAATTATTGTTTCATGACCGGGAAATATCGGGACCAACATGCAAGGGGGCGTGGCTGGCAATGGACCTAGTGTGTTGATTCCTGCTTCGATTTCCCGTCCACTGCTAATGCGAGTCTGCTGATTTTACGAGATGAGGATTCTAGTCAGCTTATTCCTCCCTCTCTCATGTCTTTCCCGTTCTCTCTTACTTGTGCTCTTGTGTTTTTCTTCCTCATCCTCCACTCCACTTTTTCTGTCCCTTTCATCTTCGTCTGCTTCCCTTTTCGTCTATCAACTTTTTCCTACGGTTCTTTCTTCCCCCTCTTTCGTTATTTTCTGCTTTTGTTTCCCTTCATTTCCTTTGATCAACATGCAAGGGGGCGTAGTTAACAATGGCCCTACGATACCACTTCCTCCTCTAATGCGCTTCTGTGGATTCAAGCTGTTGCTTGCATTGCCCTTGTCTGACTCTTTTCATCTCTTTCTCTCCTGATTCTCCACTCATTCAATCTTCTCGTTAGTCTTCACTTCCCGTGTCTGTTCCCCCTCTCCTAAATACTTCCATTGTTTTCTTCCTGCTTCAGTACTGCCACCACTGCGATTTCTAGCACAGGCAGATTATTAGTTACTCTCCTTATCATCTAGCATCTTCCACCATTTCTGTTCATCCTCCTCGTCCTCCCTTTGCGTCCGTTTCCTTTATACTTAGTCTTCCTCTTCCTCGATACACCCGTTGATTTGTGTCTGCTGGTTTTAGAGAAGCTTCTTGTTAGCTGCTCTCTCTTTTTTTTTTTTCACCCAGCTCGACTCAGCTCACTCACATCCATACTCCTCTGCACTTAAGTATTCTCTTCGACAGTCAGTTCTCTCCCAGTAGCCATTCCCACACCAACCCCCGATTTCTCCCACCGACACCCGATTTCAACCACCGACACCCGATTTCTCCCACCGACACCCGATTTCAACCACGGACACCCGATTTCTCCCCCACACTCCCGATTTCTCCCACCGACACCCGATTTCTCCCACCGACACCCGATTGCTCCCACCATTAGTTGACTTCTACACACACCTTGTTTCCCTGCTAACTCCTTCAGTACTACCCCCGCTATCGCCCGACTAATACCAACACCCGACTGCCCCCACCGAAATCTTCCAACCAACACCGACTGCCCACACCAACATCCATCTTCAATACAAACACTTATCTCCTACCAACACAAGACTCATAACACCATCGCCCAACATCTGTACCAACACCCATATTCTCTCGTGCCAACACCCATTATCTCGTGCCAACACCCATATTCTCTCATGCCAACACCCATATATTCTCGTGCCAAGACCCATATTCTCTCGTGCCAACACCCATATTCTCTCGTGCCAACACCCATATTCTCTCGTGCCAACACCCATTATCTCGTGCCAACACCCATATTCTCTCGTGCCAACACCGACTACCAAAAGGAATTATCTCTAGGCTGCATGTCTTCTCCCGGCACAGGCGTTGAAAAGCACAGGGGAGTTTTCTTGATGGATCTTAAGTTTTATTGTACATTTAAAAAGTCAGGTGTGTGGAAGCCGTCCGCTGCAATACATACATGCGTAAATACTGTACATACATACATACATACAAATACATACATACATACATACGCACATACATTCGATGAAAAAGTCTCTGTAGCTGCGAATTATATCAGATCGCTTTTTTTTTTTTTTTTTTTTTCCCACGCTAATAAAAACATCAGTCTGGCTGAAGGGGTGAAGATTAAAATACAGACAGGCGATCTTCTACACAAATAAAGCTCAAACTTATTTCTTTGTGGTCTTATTTATATATATATATTTCTTCTTCTTTTTCAGTTTCTTACTTAAGTTTCCTTCTAGTCTGGTTGTGAAGTATTTTGGTGGCTGTATGAGAGGAGATAAAATTATAGAAAAGCGATAATAATAATGCCTTTAAAAACTCCATAAATTTTACAGAAACAGCCCTGACCACGAGAAGAAGGGATCGAAGCAAGGGCTAATTGGCTACCCCCTTTCATGTCCCCCACCTTCTAATTATTTCCCTATCTCTCCCCTCCCCTGAATCTGTTTCCTTATTCTTTCTTTCTTTTGTGTCCTGACTTTCAGTTGATTTACGGAAGGGAAAATTGTCTGTCGTCGTCATCATCATCGTGGTCGTCGTCGTCATTAAAATCAGCATTGTTACCTTATTGCCCTAACCCTTGTGGGCGTGCTTGAGTGTGTGCGTGCGCGCGTGCATATCATTTGGTCTGGGAAATTCAAAGACGTACTGATCAGTGAATACATATATGGTCCTTTATACATAAGGAGACCAGTCAAAGTAAAATAGAACACTGATCAAAACCCATATCAAGAACTATATCATGATCCGCCATATTAGAAGCATGACCCCCTCCTCCAACAGGTAAATAAGATCGTCAGGAGTTGAAATAAAATGCTCAAAATATGGTTCACATCCCACAAGTAAAGCTAGGTATGTGGGGAGCTTTGATCCCCCCTCCTCCCTGCCCCGTCCTCCTGCTCTCTTGCACCGTCTTCCTCCTCCTCCCTGCCCCGTCCTCCTCCTCCTCCCTGCCCCGTCCTCCTCCTCTCTTGCACCGTCTTCCTCCTCCTCCCTGCCCCGTCCTCCTCCTCCTTCCTGCCCCGTCCTCCTCCTCCTCCTCCCTGCCCCGTCCTCCTCCTCCTCCCTGCCCCGTCCTCCTCCTCCTCCCTGCCCCGTCCTCCTCCTCCTCCCTGCCCCGTCCTCCTCCTCCTCCCTGCCCCGTCCTCTTCCCTGCCCCGTCCTCCTCCTCCCCGTCCCCGTCCTCCTCCTCCCCGTCCCCGTCCTCTTCCCTGCCCCGTCCTCCTCCCTGGCCTATCCTCCTCCCTGACCCATCCTCCCCCATCAACACCTGTATTATATCGACCCAGTAATCGTGCCATCAAACTGCCGCTCGTGTTTTTCATCCGCGGATCATCGCACAGTCTTTCTCTTTGGTGATTACCCGGTGACTCAATTTACACGCGAAATATACAGACTGAAAAGACAAGGTTAAAATCATTCGTGGGAGGATATAGAGTGAAAAAAAAAAAGAGGAGGTAAAATATGCATAGGATTTTTTTTTTCCATAATCTTCACACGCCCTTTCACTTTCTTGATTACCCAGTCACTCATTTTGGTTTGGAAATATTTAGATGGTAAAAAAATGCTAAGTTAATTTGTAACCATAAGCAAATGTAAAATAATTTTCCTTAAAGATATTCATAAGATCGTTTTGTATTTCCTTCCTTGATGATCACATTCTTTAATAATAACCAAGTGACTTAATTTTGGCTGAAAAGCAAAGGAAAATCAAAATATAATTCTCTTGTACATTGAAGAAAGTGAGATTATCAAAGTTTTTTTTTTATTGTGATTATCATACAGCTTTTTTTTTTTTGTCAGGTAAATAACTCAGTTTAGAAATATATAGAATGAAAAGATGTTAAAATAATCTGTATGTGGGTAGAAGGGGGGTTGAAGTATCCGATAAAGGCATAGCAATGTGAATGTGTCTGTCTTTCTCTCTGTCTGTCTTTCTCTCTGTCTGTCTGTCTCTGTCTCTGTCTCTGTCTTTGTCTGTCTGTCTGTCTGTCTCTGTCTCTGTCTCTCTGTCTCTCTCTCTCTCTCTCTCTCTCTCTCTCTATGTACTGTATCTACTTAGTCTTCCTGTTTAGTGGTTACCGAGCGTGACAGTTTATATTAGGTAGTAAGAGTAAAATAATTTGTAGGTAAACAGAGGGACACTGAAATATTTATGAAGTGACATGAAACAAAGCAAAATTAACAAGGCATAAACTTCCTTCCTGATAGTTACTCAACGGGAATTATATAGAAAATGAAACGAGGAATACCAAAATTGAAGGGAAAAATATAGCAAATAATAGGTAAGGTATATATGGTTTTGATTGAATAAAGCGACAAGATAATATATAATGACTGTAAACATCACCTAGTCATCCTTTTATGAGTACGGAGTTGTTTTGATTATATATATATATTGCTGGAAAAAGAAAATGGTTAAATAATTCCAGTGTAGAATTATACAAGATGGAGATATAAATTGTTTGAACGCATGGTCAAATTCCAGGTCTTGTAATTTATTAGTCTTTTGTTTGACTACACCGTGACTTAATTTGGTCAGGAGTAGTTAATGACTAAAGAAAATGCAGAAAGCAATAAAAATCGTAGAGATATGAAATACAAAATATACTTGCAAGAAGTTTCCCAAAATAACTTGACGGCATAACTATGGTAAATAACTTTAAAGTGATGAAAAACTGAATTGTAGATTAGTAAATTGATTCATTGTATAAAAGGAACGCACATGAGAAATACGAGTATAAGGCAGCTTTTTAAGAGAGTTGGCTCAAAAAAACTCATGTATTTTCTAGCTTTTTATTTTCTTAGTATTATAACTATACCAAATGCTTATTTTAAATTTGTTTCAATTTCTTTCACGTTGCGCAAAAATGAGCCAGATGTAAACTTCATTTTAAAGAGGCTATACTCATTTCCAGTGATCGATTATCGAGCTATTACCAGTTGTAATTATGTAAAACTCTGCGTTGCTTTTAAGGCCCTAATGGCTAATCACTCTTCGAGACTCTAATTGCCTATTGATTAAGCATTCGAAACCTAATCTGCGTGTGGCTCAATTAAGGTGCCCAGTTACCTTCCACCCTCCAACCCACCCACCTTCCCCCTCCTGCCCAGCCTACCCCTGTCACACTATCCACTTTCCCCTGCTTTTACATCCTAGCCCTCCACCAGCTCTCATTCCTTGACTCTATCCCCCTTCATTCCCATCTCTTTCTTCCTCTCTTCTTCACACCCTGGCCTCCCTGTCCCCTCAGACACTACTCTCACTATCCACTCTCCTTCCTTCACACCTTAGCCCTCCACAGATCACATTCCCCCACTCTCTCCCCCATCATTCCAACCTCTCTTTTCCCCTCTCCTCACACCCTTGCCCCCCTGCCCTCTCAGGCTCTCTACTCCCTCCAACCTAATGCCCTTCCCCACTCTCACCCCCATTCCTCCTGTCTTCTGCCCCTCTCCTCTCAATCCCTCATACCCCCTCTCACTAGGCACACTCTCACATCACATCCCACACTTTCTGCCATCACAATTCACACCCCAGCCCTCCTATAGCGCGTTTACTCTAAGCTGAAAAAGATCCCTATTCCCCCTTCAGCTCTGTCTGTAGTAGGTGTAGTCAGAATGGAGGGTTAATTTGACTAGTAACCAAGGAGACTCAATCCTACTTCATAGCAAAGTTATATTCAGTTATTCTAATTTCAGTTATTCTCAGATTTACTCTCGCTTATTGATTCTCAGTTATTCTCACTGTTATTCTCACTCATATTGATTCAGTTATTCTAGTTCTGTTTTCTCAGCCAGTTATTCTCGCTAACCTTTTCTCCCACCATTATTCTCAACCAGTGAGTTACAATGAGCTATGGATCACATTAAGGACAGGTATGGGGAGTCTAAATAACTATGCCTTATTCTTCTCCTCCTTTTGAGTCGGGTATTGAGAGAGAGAGAGAGAGAGAGACACACACACACACACACACACACACACACACACACACACACACACACACACACACACACACACACACACACACACACACACACACACACACACACACACACACACACACACACACACACACACACACACACACACACACACACACACACACACACACACACACACACACACACACACACACACACACACACACACACACACACACACACACACACACACACACACACACACACACACACACACCTGTACGTGCCACCTGCCCATTTCTCGTCCCCAGAGCAGGTAATGAATGGTCCCCGTGTCCACCTTCACCAACTATAGCTAAATCGATGAAGACAATGCTAGCACCTTGGCCTTCCCCCCATCCCACTCCCTTTCCCTTTCTCTTCCCCCCTTAACCCCCCTTTTTCCTCTTCCCCCACCACTCCTTCCTTTACCTCCATACCCCAGTACACCCCTTTTTTCCTCACCCGCCTCCCCTACTCTACCTCTCTTCCATCCCGTCCCATCCCACCTTCCCTGCCTATTCCTACCAATCCCCTATCCAATATCACACAACTTTCCCTGTCCCTTCCTAGTCTCACCCTGACTCCCCCCTTCCATTTGCCCCGTCCCACCATGCCTGCCCCTTCTAATACACCTTCCCCATCCCTTAGACCTCCCCTTTTCTTACTTTTTCCCTTTCCTACTCTCCTTTCCAGTTTCTTCGCAGTCCCTTAACCCTTCCTCACATTCCCTTGCCCCGTTCTTTCTCTGTCCCTTCGGTTTTTGTCCTTTCCTTGCCCCGCTCCAACATCCCGTATGCCCCATCCTTGCACCCTTCCTGCTTCCATGCCTTCTTGTTTCGTGCCACCACCCTTCTCCTTGGCCTTCGCGTTCGATCTCCCTTCGCCTCCCCGTGCTCCTCCCTCTCCTCCCCATCCCGCCCTATGTGTCCAGTTCTAAAAACACACACACACACACACACACACACACACACACACACACACACACACACACACACACACACACACACACACACACACACACACACACACACACACACACACACACACACACACACACACACACACACACACACACACACACACACACACACACACACACACGATCCTTATTATCTGTTATTCAGTACATTCACACCAACGCATATACACAAACACCCGGGCATCACACCCTCGTCCCACCACACCTCTCCCATTCCCTAGCCTAGTCCACAAAGCGTCCCAGTCTATCCCCATCCCGCTATTTTCTTTGTCACTTATATTTTTGCCTCTTCCTTTCCTCACACCGCCAGCCCACACTGTTTGCCTCGTCGCACTCTCTATGCCTCGTCCCACCACTTTACCCCACTTCTTGCTCCGTCGTCCCACTCTGTTTTTCACCTCACCACCCATACTCACATCTCGATCCCATTTTGTCTTGTCTTTGTTGATTGTTTTTACACCATTCCTGCTGCGCCTCACCACCACGCCTCACCGACCCACCAATCCACCCTCAATGCTCATCTTCCCATCACTTTTGTTTTTCTTCTTGCCTCGCTTTTGTTTTTTCCTTTCTGTTCTTGCCCTCTCCCTCCTCCCGGCCCAATCTTTCTCCTTTCTATTCCGGACGTGACAATTCCCTACCTATGCTCTCTTCTCTGTCCCTCCCTGACCTATCCCTCACCGATATATCTGTCCTTGTCCCTTCCTGACATGCTCCTCACCCTGACCCATCCCTTCCCTGACCCATCCCTCCCCTGACCTATACATCCTACTACCTCCTCTTTACCCATGATGTCCCCTTTTGCGCTTTCCTGTCTTTTCTGTTTTCTTCCGTTTTTGCCCCGTTTTCGTCCTAATTTGTCCTCTCCATGTCAGTCCTACCTTTCCTTTCTGATCCCATCCCATCCCTCTGTGAGCTTCGATTCCTCTATTCCCTTTCATTCAGTCCTAGTGTTGCCCCGTCTTACCCTTCCTCGCCTCGTTCTTCTATATTTCGCCCCTCCCTGTCGCCCCTCCACCGACCGGGTTCGCCTCGTCATCCGCTATATCAATAAGTTCGGCATAAAATAGCTTTGTACTCCAACTGGAAACCTCACCTCACTTCATATCCTCACAAAAAAAAAGTAATATTTCTAACCCACTCACGGCGAAAGGTCCCTCTTGAGATGAGTAATAAACATCGAACCTTAGCAAAATTAATGTATAGAAGAGGTCATTGAACTAAGAATATAACCCATTCCCTTTGAAATATAGTGCTTCGGCGTTAGCATGCGTAAATTATAAGACTTGATGAAATTGATTGGTGGTAGCAGACTTACGAGTAGAAGAAATCACCGTACCAAAGGGACTAAGAGAAGCTGTTTATAACCTTAGCACTACGAGAGGCCTCCCCTGATCCAAAATGATATTCTCTGGAGGTAGCGAGAGTATAAGTTTAATAATTATCTACTCTCCATCTTTTTTTCTTAGGTCCCATTTTTTTTTTTTTTAAGTCCCACTGCTATCATCAACGTTGTGTATAAAGACAAGGAAACGTAATGAAACTTACATCTAATTTGCATCTCCTTTGACAAGCGTGTATTGATGTGGGTATTCTCTCTCCTGGAATACGCGTAAAAAATTATTAGAATTGGAAGTATTGGGAGTGGCATGAGCTAATGCAATGAGAAATGTGAGGGAGGAGTTGATGAAGAGAATCAGTTAACTGTGTAGTGTACAGTAAGTAAGTTAGGAAGACGAGGAAAATGAGTAGGAACAAATTAGGGTAGAATGCGAGAACAAGGAAGGAGTAGCAAAGGGAAGAAGAAAAAGTGAACGAGACGAAGGAGTGGGAATGAAGGGGAGAGGAGTAGGAACGTGGGAGAGGAAACAGTGGAAGAGTTGTCAGCAGCTGGGAAAAAGTGTGATAGTCGGGGAGGATAAAGAAAGGGGAGTGGGATCAAGAGGACGAGGAGAGAAGGGTAAATGTGAAAGAGAGGGAAGGAAGAGAGAGGATGAAGTAAAGGGTGTGGAAGAAAAATGGGGGGCTTGGAGGAAAGGAGAGAGAGAAGTAGGGGAAGGAGAGAGACTGATGGAAGGATAATGAGAAGAGAGAGGGAAATGAAAAGAAGAGGAAGAGACATGGTAGTGAAAGATGAAGACAGGAACTGATAATAAAGTAAAAAAAAAATATGAAGAGGAGAGAGAAGAAAGGGAAGAAAGAGGAATGGGGAAAGCGAGAAAAGGATAAGTTGAAATCAGAGAGAAAAATGAGGGAAAGGAGACGGGGAGAGGGAGAGAAAAAATGATGATAAGAAGAAAGGGGAGAACGAGAGGATGATGTGTCCGAGAGAGCAAATGACTAAATCAATAACCATAATCAGGCCCAGAGCAGCTGACCACAACATACTAAATTCTACCCTCGCTGGTCTCTCTAGCTATATTTCTGTTTATCTCCTCGTCTCCCTGTTTATCTTTTTCTGTCGACTGGTATCTGGTTATATAGTATCCTGTCTTTGCTAGATATGTTCGTCTTTCTGGTTACCTGTTTAAATCCATTGTATAGCCGTTTCTTTTCAGGTAAAAATTTCCACGTATTATCCATCCATCCATCTGCCAATCATCCAGTTCATTCCTACTCTAATTTAATCTTGTTTTCTACAGGTAAGTTGTGTTTTTCTGCCGTACTGCAACATCTGTGCCGTAAGTATGAGCACAATGTACACTCGATCAACAAAACATCTTTACACAGGTGACACATGGTTTCTCAATGAGCGCTGTTGCTTATGAGATTTTTTTTTTTCTGGCGAATATTTCTGAATGAACTGTCTACTTCATATTGGATCAAGTTTTTTCTTTATGTCGTACTGATTAAATTACTGTTCATGTACAACGATGGGTAGTTACTAGACAATGTTTTTATACTATAAGTTTGTTCACTGTTCCAGAGTTTAAGAAGGAAAGTTGTAAAGGAATTTTTTTGATCGAGTGTACTTACCGTGATGTATTATTTATTATGCATTTTTTGAAAAGGTAAAGTCAACAGTAAATATATTGTAATTCTTGTTCTTTAAAACACAAGATGAAAAGTTGTGAAATTGTTCTGTATATTCTAAGTATTTGTGAAGAGGAAGTATATGGAAATGTATATGTAATGAAATTGTGTAAACAGTATTGGGGAGGGAGGGGAAGGAACGATAAAAATGCATTCCTAACTCTACTACCGCTGTGATATAATTGTGATTTTATAAGGGAATATTGATGATGGACACAGATAATTAAATAGGTGGGTAGATAGATGATATAGATAGGTATATCTAGTTTCATACCAGAACAAAAGTTCGTTAATTTATTGCTATATTGTTATTATTATTATTAATATTATTATTATTATTATTATTATTATTATTTATTATTATTATTATTATTATTATTATTATTATTGTTGTTGTTGTTGTTGTTGTTATCATTGTTTTTGTTCTTGTTGATGTTCTTGTTATGTTTTTTAACTTTACATACCACTTATTCATCAATCACTCATCTACTCCTTATATGTCGATTTAGTTTGTCAGTCCATTCAATAAATCATTATACAGTTACTCCCATATCTCTTTGGATCTGGTATCGTCATTGTATATTAAATTCCTTCTGCCTTCAGACGATTTTTATCAATTTACAAAAGCCACAATTCCACGTAAAAAGGATTTGTACCTTTTTACAGCATCTCAATTTATCACTATTGCATTTGCCCTTCATTTGTATCATTCGTCTCCTCTGTAGCTTGTATAAATCTTTCTCTTTATTTTCTCATTTGTCTCTCCAGTGTCTCTTCTTTCAGCAGATTCTCACTTTTCTTTACCTAGCTGTTATTTGCCTTCGTCTCATTCGTCTGTTTTTGTTATTTTTCATCTCGTCTTCTTGGCCTTTTGTGGCTGTTTCTTTTTTTAATTCATTTTACATCTCTTTTCTCATTCTTTGTGTCTGCCTGTCTGCCTGTCTGTCTGTCTGTCTGTCTGTCTGTCTGTCTGTCTGGATGGATGGATGGATGGGGAAAGGATGGATGGATAGATGGATGGATGGACAGGTAGATGGATGGACCTCTCTCTCTCTCTCTCTCTCTCTCTCTCTCTCTCTCTCTCTCTCACTTTGAAACTCGGGTGTGATCTTTCTCCCTTCCAAACCCTTGTGCATTTTTTGTGGGAGAAGAGAATTAGAATTAGAAGTAAAGGACAGTCAAATAACTAGGGTGGTGGAATAAAAATTAGGGATCGTGAAGAGCGAGAGACTGGCATGCATTTTAAACAGACAAGCCGAAAGACAAAGAATTACAGAACTTCAGACCAAAATACACAGTTGCCTGACGCGCGGTTGGCGGAGAAGATAATGTGTGGGATTAGTGGGGTTTATTTCGCAAGTGTGATTAGCCCTGACGTATGCACAGGCGTGAATTATGGAAGAGGAAGTGGGGTAAACTCTTCTGCGGGTCCCTCAACTCTTCCCCTGCCTGGTTTGCATGGCATCTCATGGTAAAATACAATCTGTTTTATCATATACGGGTGCCACAGAGGGACGCCTTCACGTGGTAGCACTGCTTTAACGGGTGGCTCAATGGTCGATGTTCAGGCAACTTCCCCTTGTAAACTACACTATTTTTGCCACAGGTGCGTTTTTAATCACTGGAAAGGTGCGGGAGAGAGAGGCCTTCACGTGGTGGCACTGATGTAACCAGACGGCTCCACTGTCCAGATATGCAAACGTCCCTCATTTCTCCCCTTATCCCTAGAAAGGAGGATCGTGGGCTGCAGTAGGGCAGCTTAAGTCCATTTGGTTCTCGTTTCAGCAGAACCCGGGGCAGAAGACAGGCAGCAGGGGGGAGGAAAACATATGTTCTCAGGTCACTTCTCGTGTGTGTATATGTCTGTTATTGTCACCTGCTCATAAGGCATCAGTGTGTGAAATTTAACTGTCTCCAGAAATATTTGACTCGGGAAGAAAAGGGCAATAGCTACAAAGCCAACAGTGAAACCATCCATCACCTCCAACGCTCTGTGAAACCTTACCTACAACGCTCAGAGTGAAACCTTCCATCACCTCCAACTCTCAGTGAAACCATACCTACAACGCTTAGAGTGAAACCATCCATCACCTCCAACGCTCACAGTGAAACCTTCCATCTCCTCCAACGCTCACAGTAAAACCATCCATCACCTCCAACACTCAGTGAAACCTTCCATCACCTCCAACGCTCACAGTGAAACCTTCCATCACCTCCAGCGCTCACAGTGAAACCATCCATCACCTCCAACGCTCACAGTGAAACCATCCATCACCTCCAACGCTCACAGTGAAACCATCCATCACCTCCAACACTCAGTGAAACCTTCCATCACCTCCAACGCTCACAGTGAAACCATCCATCACCTCCAACGCTCACAGTGAAACCATCCATCACCTCCAACGCTCACAGTGAAACCATCCATCACCTCCAACGCTCACAGTGAAACCATCCATCACCTCCAGCGCTCACAGTGAAACCTTCCATCACCTCCAGCGCTCACAGTGAAACCTTCCATCACCTCCAACGCTCACAGTGAAACCTTCCATCTCCTCCAACGCTCACAGTGAAACCATAATCACCTGAGACAAGATACCGTATTTTTTTTCTCCTAGTTTTCTATCAACTTAAAATAATTTGACACTTTGGCTGAAAATTACCTACTTTTCTGTTTATCTTGTCTAATGTCTGTCTTTGTTAATATTGCTTCAGAAAAAGCCTAAACCACGACACACACACACACACACACACACACACACACACACACACACACACACACACACACACACACACACACACACACACACACACACACACACACACACACACACACACACACACACACACACACACACACACACACACACACACACACACACACACACACACACACACACACACACACACACACACACACACACACACACACACGGACGATTATGGGTGTGGAGGTAAATATATCATTCTCATATCACAATTTGCAGCCAGAAATGTTCCCCGGCTCAGAGATTCGTCGCCATCCAAGGCCAAAGCCCCTTGATTTGCATGCGTGATCAGCTTTTACGTATGCACAGGCGTAAATTATGTAACAGGAAGTAGTGTGTGTGTGTTGAGTGTGTGTGTGTGTGTGTGTGTGTGTGTGTGTGTGTGTGTGTGTGTGTGTGTGTGTGTGAGAAGCCAAAGGTCATGGAAGATAAACATTTTTTTATCCAAATAAGAAAAATTAGTCTTCATGTGGAAAATACCCCCCCCCCTCTCTCTCTCTCTCTCTCTCTCTCTCTCTCTCTCTCTATTGCACGCTTGCTTGCCGCCGGATATTCCTCGCTTTTAATCCACGCACTTTTGTTTCTAGCGCAGTGTGGGTGTGTAATTAAGCGAGTGTGGTGGCCAAGACCGGACGTACCTGCACCTCCGTCTCTGCAGCGCTATTGTTCTCGCTACAAAGGGAATTAATTAGTAACAGGGGCTGGTGATTATGGGAGAGAGGAAGAGGCGGGAGGGGAGGAAGCGGGGGAAGAGGAAGAGAAGTAAGAGGAAGGCGGGAAGAGGAGGAAGGGGATGGAATGAGGGACGAGGAAGAGAGGTAAGCGGAAGGTTCGGGAAGAGGAGGAAGGAGATGGAAAGAGGGACGAGGAAGAAGGAAAAGTTGGGGAAAAGGGAGGGAGGATAGGAAGAGGGACGAGGAAAGGGAAGAATTTGGTGGGAAGAGGAGGGAAAAGATGAAAGGAGGGACGAGAAAGGGGAAGTAGGAGGAGGAAGTGGAAGAAGGAAGAAAAGGGAGACAGCAGGAGGAAGAAGTCAAAAGTGGGAGAAGGAAGAGAGGTCGATGATGAAGAGGAAAGACGAAAAAGTTCATTAATTATAAAGAGCAGTGCTATAAAAAAAAAAAAGGAAGAGATAGGAAATGGAAGAGGAGGAGAAATGGGAAGAAAAATAACGAGAAGGGAAGAAGAAAAGAAAGGAGATAACAAAGACGAGGGGAAAGATGGAGGAGAATATAAGAAAACAAGAGAAAAAAGAAGAAAATCTAAGAATAATGGAAAAAGGGCCAGGAAGAAAAATAAACAAGAATATCTCTAATTAAGAGCACCGAGATGAGGGAAAAAAAAGGAACAGGAAATTGCAGGTCTTAATTGCCCTCGCATCTCCTCTCTCTCTCTCTCTCTCTCTCTCTCTCTCTCTCTCTTTCTCTTTCTCTTTCTCTTTCTCCTTGATGAGAGTAATTAGCGAATGAGGGTCCAAGACATATGCTCTGGACGACTGGATTGTTGGGGGGAGTGGGAAGGGGGAAGGGGGAAAGAGGGTAGGGGGAGGGAAGAGGGTAGAGGAAGGGGGAGGAGGAGAGGAAGGGTAGAGGGTAGGGGAAAGAGGAGAGGGTGGGGAGAGAAGAGAATAGAACATGGGGTAAGGGAAGGAAAGAAAGAAGGAAGAAGAAAGGAAGGAAAGAAGGAAGGAAGGAAGGAAGGGAGGGAGGGAGGGAGGGAGGGAGTAGTGAGGAGAAAAATGGTTTGAGGAGTGTTTGGAGGAGGAGTAAGGGGAAGGGAGGAGAAGGGAAAGTGAGACGAGGCAAGCGAAGGAGGAGGGAGAGGAAGGAAATGGTGAGGGGAGAACAAGAGGGAGGTGGAAGGAGGAGGGGAATGAGGGGAAATGGAGGGAGACCGGAAGAGAGGGAGAATGAGAAAAGGAGAGGAAGGGAGATGAATGTGAGAGGAGGGAGATTGTGTTGGAGAAAAGGGGGGGTAATTTGTAGGAATGGAAGGGTAGGATCATGAAAAGAAGGCAGCAAGTAATAGAGGAAAAGGAGGAATGGAAGGAAGGGGGAATGGGAGGGAGTGTGATAGAAGGGGAAAGGATAGACTGGTTTAAGGGAGGGAAGGAAAGAGGAAGTGGAAGGAAAAAAGGACAAAAGAGAAGAAGAGGGACGGGAAAGAAATGGAGGGGAAGGGAAGGGAAGGGAAGAAAAGGGAAGGGAAGGGAAGAAATTAAAGTGTGGAAAAAAGTGGTTGGGTTTATGGTGATGGTGGTGAAATAAGTCGTGAGAACTTGATGGAAAAAAAAAATCTGAAATGAAGGCCACAGAATGTTGTTGGGCCTAAGGGATCCCATTGTGCCTCTTCCATATTTAGCAGTTCATATAATTCAATTGCTCGTTGATATTTTTGTTTATTTTTTATTTTCTTATTGAGTAATCGTTTCTCTCACTCTCGCATCTTCCTCCCACACTCAGTCCACTGTTTTCCTTTATCCTTCTCCCTGGCTTCGCTACCTGGTTATACAAACATCCATAATTTCCTTCCCTAGTCCCCTAAAGGAAGATGGTCGAGTGCAAGAAAAGGATAACTTCAGTTTACACCCTACTGGATTCACGTTTAGATGAGCTTGAGGTTGCAACTTTTACTGCTGCTGTTGCTGCATTTTATATCTCACTCTAGCCTACTCTTTAACCCCATTCCTTCATTCCCTTCTCTCTTCCCCTTCTTAATCATCTCATATCCCTCTCCTTTACTCCTCCCATACCCATCCCACACTCCTCACCTCCCTACGACTATCCCCCTCCCCCATCTAGCCATTTCTCCACCCTTCTTTCTTACTTCCCCCCTCCCCTCCACCCCCCACATTTCTCCCCACCCTTCAATGGCCGCCGCCACAAAAAATACATATAGTATTCTTAATCTCTCACGTCCGGGCTGAATCAGGTGCTGAGCAGGGGTGAGTCAGTCTATGATATTTGGGAAGAGGTGTGGAGTGGGGAGGAATGGAGAGATTTGGGGAGCAGTGGGGATGTGTGGGGAGCAGTGGATGGATGTGGAGAGGTTTTGGGAGGTGTGGGGAGCAGTGAAGAGGTGTGGGGAGAAGTGGGGGGGTGTGGGGAGAAGTGGAAAGGAGCGAGAATGCGTGGGGGTATGTGGAAAAGTTTAGGGAAGGGTAGGAAGGGGAGAGACGAAGTGGGAAGGAAAGGGCAGGTGTGGAGAGGAGGAGAATGAGCAGAAACAGTGAACATTATTGGGGAGAAGGAAGGAGTAGAACTGAGAGTGAATGGGGAGGGGAGTGGGGGGATTTGGGGGAAGGGGAAGAGAGGGAAGGAGGAAGAAGAAAAGGGCATAGTGAGAGGAGGGGGAAGGATTGGGAGCGGGGAGGGGAGGTTAGGAAAGGGAAAGGGGATGGACAGAGGTGGAAAAAGGTTGGAGGAGTGGGGAGGGGAGAGGAGGGAGAACAAGGATGGAGAGGGGAGAAAATGAGGGAGAACGGTGGAGAGGAGGGGAAGAGGAGGAGTGAGGAGAGGAAGAGAATGGCAGTGAATGGGGGGGGAGGGTTGAAGGGAGGGAGGTGGAAGAAAGGAAAAGTGAGAACGAATGTGAAGGGGTGGGGACGGATTGGAGAAGGGAGAGAGGAGGGAAGGAGGGAGGGAGAGAGGAAGCTGTAGTAAGGGAAAGAGTTGGGGGAGTGGGGAGAGGAGGGGAGGGGAGAAGAGTGGGGGAGGCTGGGTGAAGGAGAGGACGATCAGCTGACTACGGGGTCCTGTGAGGAGTGATAAGGGGTGCTAATGGTGGATTTTTGTCTATTGTTTGTGCTTTTTCTTCCCATCTCTCTCTCTCTCTCTCTCTCTCTCTCTCTCTCTCTCTCTCTCTCTCTCTAATGCCAACGATTCTGTCTATATTAATGGAGTCTTGTGAGATGCTGAAAAACCTGACCTTTTCTTATTAATCCTATGCGAAGGAGCCCTCTTTCTTTTTTTCTTTTTTAATAGCAGAGTCAAATTAATCTAATGACTCGACTTCACTCAATTCTTTTGGTGTGCAGGCAGCCTTAGTCATCCCTTCATCCATGTCCTGTCCTGTTCTCATACATTCCTTCCCCGTTTTCTCTGCTTCCTCAGTTCCCCTCTGCTCCTCCTCCTTCTCCTCCTCCTCCTCCTCTTATCTTCCCAGTCCCCTATTCATTTCTTCCCCTTACGCCCTTCTTTTTTCCTTTTCTCAGTTTATCCCTTATACTCCAGAGTTTCTCCTACTTTTTTATTTTTTTGTGTGTGGACGAGGGAGAAGACTTATTGCTTTCATATACTAATCTTCCAATGCTAGAATTAAGATACTGTCATTGTATTCGCTACCAGACACCCTCGATAGTAACGCTAGATTTGTTGTTTTCCTTCTTTATCCTTTGTATTCCTTCCTTAATTGATTTCTCTCCCTCTTTCTCCTCCTCTTGGCCATCCCTTTCTCCTCTTCTTGTCCATCCCTTTCTCCTGTTTTCAGCTCTCTGTTTACTTTACTTAATTTCTTCCCCTACCCACACCCTAGCCCTTAGTTTCTCTCCCTCCTCAGTGTCTACTTTCTCCTCATCCCCTCGATCTCAATATTATTTTCACTACCTTCCCCCAACTCTAACCCTCCTAACCTCCTTCGTCACACTTTTGTTTACTCATTTATACATGCCCATTTCTTCCTTTTCTTATTTCTCTCCCTCCTCACTTTCTCTCCATGTCCTCTCCATTCCTCCAGTCTTTTTCACCTCCGTGCTAGTCTACCTCTATCCTCAGGCAGGTTCAATATTCGCACTTTCGCTTCCTTTCCAGTTTTTACTCTCCCTTCCTTATCTCTCGTCATTTCTTTTCTCGTTTTCTCTTCCCTTCCCCTTCAGTCTCTCATCCTTTTCACATCCTCCTTTTTACCTTCCTATTTCTTTCTTTCTATCATCCTCTCTCCCTTTCTCCTCCTCCTCTCAGTCCCTTCGCAACCTCTCTCCTCTTCTCCTTCCCCACCCTCCGATCCCCCAATCTTGTCTCCTTTTCCTTACTGCCCCTTCCATTCTCTATCTTCTCCTTCCCCACCTCTGACCAGTTTCTCCCTCTTTCTCATCCCCAGGCTCTCTCCCTCTCCCCTCCCTCATTCGTCCCTCCACAATTCTGCTACCCTCCCCGATTCCTCTCTCCCCTCTTCCCCCGCTATTCTTTTCTCCACCTCCCTGCTTCCCTCTCTAATCTCTCTCCCCCTCCCCTCCCCACCTTCCCTCCAATCCCCCCTACCCCCTCTCCCCCACAACTACCAGCCACAATGCCACAGTGACAAGGGGGATGAGTGATCGGAGGGAGGGGCAAGGTTAGGTTATGTTTACAGATTCACCCGACGCTGCTTTGGCCGCTTCGGTTCCCTCGGTTCGGTTGTGGTCGCGTGATTCGGTTCTTCTCCCCCCATTCCTCCTCTTGTCCCCCTCCTTCCCACTTCCCTCCCTCTTATCTCCTCCCTTCTTCCCCTTCCCTCATTTCGCCCCCTATCTTTCTCCTAATATCTCGTCCTCTCTCTCAGCCCCCCCATTCTTCTGTCACTTTCTCTTGTCTTTTTTTTTTTCCTTCTTCCCTTCTCATTTCTCAGTCTGTCTCCCTCTTTCCCTGTTCCCCCTCCCTCCATTCTCACCCTTCCATCCTCCTCACTTTTCTGTCTCACTTGTTTTTTCTCATTTTCACTCAACTCACCATCTCTTTCTGCACTTCACTTCTCCTCCATTCTCTTCTCCACCTCCAGTCCCTGCCTTCTCACTTTTTTCCCTCTACCCCATATTCCAGTCTTCCCTTCTCTATCTCCATTGTTTTTTTTCACTCACGTATCCCCTGTTTCTAAATTCTTACTCTTCGACCATTCATTCCATATCATTTTCTCCCATTTTCACCTTATTCTCCTTACCGTCTTCCTCCCCTTCCTTAACTTTTCTTTCTCCTTATCTTTTCTGTTTTCCCTTACACCACTAGTCTTTCTCATCCCATTTATCTCTATCTCTCCTTACTATCCCCTACCCTCACACCAACACACAGTGACGCCAGGGAACACAGGAAGTAAATAACCCTATCCCTCTTCCCTATCCCTTCTCCTCCTCTGACCTTCTTTCCCATTTCGGCTGGAGTGTTTGGTGGGCTGGGAGTGGGGAACCTTCATGCATTGCCATCCTTATCATCTCATAGAATTAGATATCATAGCCGTAGTCTTCTCTAATGAACAGCCCCGAGAGGATCATTTGGTTTGTCGCTGTTTGCTTTCATTTTTTTGCCTTGTACTCTTTTGCCCTCTTCCTTTCTCCATCTTTTTTCCCTCCTCCCCTCTTCCCTCTCACCTTTCTCCACCCTTCTCGCTTCTCATTCCCTTCTCATCTTAACCCATTTCTGTCTCATTTTCAGTTTTCTATCTGCCTTATCTCTGTTGACTCCCTCTCCTATCCTTTCTCCCCCTTTCCCATCTCCCTCTCTCCCATTCCTCCTCCCTCCTTTCCCCTCCCCACTCCCCCACATTCAAATGATGCAAAGGATGCAGATATTCCCATTTCTCTTCCCTATCCCTTCTTCTTCTTTCATTCCCGGTTCCTTTATCTCTTCATCTCTCTTCCCCTCCCCCTTCCCTTCTCTTCACTCTCTTCCACCCATCCCCTTCTTCTCCCCGTCCGTCTCCCATCCTTCTTCCTTACCTTTACCACTTGTCTTTTTTTCTCTCCTCCCCCTCTCCTTTTCCTATCTTTCCTTCCCTCTCTTCACTTCTCCCCCTCTCCCGTCCCCTCCTATCCCCTCCTGTCCCCTCCTATCCCCTCCTGTCCCCTCCCATCCCCTCCCAACCCCTTCTATCCTTTCCTCCTATCCTCTCCCAACCCCTCCTATCCTCCCCTCCTCTCTCACCCACACTCAGCTGATGCCAGGGAACAGAGGATGTAGATAACCCCATTACACAGGACGGGGGCAGGAAATGAGTAGTTAAGATTGGTTAAATGGGTGGTTACGTGTGGCTTGTTATCGTTGAAGGTTGCTTGGTTGTGTTCGGCTGCTGCTTTTGTGTTCACGTTCGCATATTGATCGATGGAAAACGGATTAGACAGCTAGATTTGCCTGAGTTTACGGTGAACGGTTAAGTCCTTCAGTATAGCGGCTTTTTTATTGTTGTGGTGCTGGTTTTGTGCCGAAGTTCGCGTATTAGACTGTTATTCTGAATGGATCAAAAGGCTTCATAATACCACTTCAATAGAGATTTATTTTGCCTACTACACCTTAACACTCTCTTATGCTCCTTACATCACTTATACCAACACACTTTGCATCAATAACACACAATTGGACACTCAGGTGTAATGTGCAGAGTACATAGCAAGGAAAAGGCATTACGGAATCACCAAAGCCACTTATAACATGGGCCGATGCAGGGCGGATAAGATTCTAGCTTTAGCCAGAGTTTAGGGAGAACGATTATCTTCTTCAGTGCGGTGGGGTCTTAATCTCTTCCTTTTTACTTCCAGACTGTTTTTTTTTTTTTATAGCTTATGGTCTTGCTTCTGACAGACGAATTTATTAAGCTTACAGCCTTCCTAATTTTCTCTCCATATCTTTAGCTGATGGAATTGTTTTTGATAGTTTTAGCTGATAGAATAGTTATTGTTAGTTTTAGCTGATGAAATAGTTTTTGTCAGTTATCACCTACTTTTTACCAAACAGCCACGAATGGCCTAACAGGTGTGTGTCTGTCTGCTTTCCTTCTTTTGACCCTCTTCCTCTTCCCATCCTCATTCCCCAGTCCCATCCTATTTCCAGTCAGCCTTCACATCCCCCTTCTTACTCTTGTACCCTAACCCTCCCGTGTCCCCACTTCTCCTCACTGTTCTTCTTACCCTCACCATCGCCCCCAGAATCATCTCTATGTCCCCAATCACCCCTTCCTCACTGTACCCATATAATTTCTCCCCTCCCCCGTAATATCTTCCAGTCCTCTAACACCACCTTTCCTCACCCATACTTCCACTACCCTCTCTCCCCACCCCACTCTCTCCCCATCCCCTCTCCCTACACCCTCTCCCTACACCCTCTCCTCATCCCCTCTCCTCATCCCCTCTCCCCTTCTCCCCACACCCCATATACCTATCTCTCCCCACCCACATCATCTCTTCACCATCTGCCTCCCCCGTTCCTGTCCCTCCAATCCTCTCCCACCACCTTTCCTCTCTCACACCTCTCTTCCCATTCCCCTCATTATCACTACACAGGAGAGTATCACCACACCCCCTGTTCCGAATGTCACCCCTTTCTCTTTCCCTTTTACCCAACATTTCCCCTTTCTTCGCTTCCCATTTACTCCCCCTCTCCCAAGTGCATGTCTCTCTCCCCCTAACACTGCCAGTTTTCTTTTGTTATCCACAGTATTAATCTAACCCTTACCCATCCCTTTCTCTTTTACTCCCTTCCCTTTATTTTCTAGCCCTACCCATACTTTATTCCTTTACTCCCTTTATCTTCACGTGTTATTCAACCTTTTTGCTCTCCATTTTCCCAATCCTCGTGCCCAGTTCTTCACCCCATCTTTCTCCCTAGTCCTCCATCCCCACCCATCACTTAGCACCAATACCGGTACTCTATCTCAGTCTCCCCCTCCTCATTCTCTCTTTTTTCCCCCCACATCCTCTGTACTTGTCTCCTCTCTCATTCCCTACCTTCCCTTGTCCCTCATTTCTCACCACACCCTTTATCGTAATCTCTCTTCCTGTTTCCCCCTCCCTTACCCTTTCTCTCTCTCCTTCATTCCTTCTTTCTCCCTCTCCACCATACCACTTCTCCTCATTCCCCCAGCCCCTTCCCATCTCCCCTCCCCCTCCTCCTCCACTCCTTTCCACCTCCCCCTTTTCTACCTCCCCCTCCACACACACAAGGGACACCACCACGCCCCTGATGCCCAGTGACACCACAAATGATGGATTGGTGGTGCCGAGGGGGGTGAGATCTGACTAATCACGCTCCTGCCCTCGCCTTGGTGTGTGGGGGGATTGGAGGATTGGAGATTGGGTGATTGGGGCTTGGGCTAATTGAAGAATGGGCGCTTTAACCCTCAATTAAGTGCATGTGGGAGATTGGGGTGATTGGGGATTGGGCTAGTTGAGGAATGGGCGCTCCAACCTTCGCTATAGTGCGTGTGGGAGATTGGGATGATTAGAGAATGGGAGATTTGGGGATTGGGAATATTGAAGATAGGCATAATTTTTGGGTTATTGGGGATTGGATGATTGAGGAAAGTGACTGGCTGAGATGACTGAGGTTTACAGGGCAAGTTGGGAAATTGGGGAATGGGAGATTCGGATTGGGGATTTTAGGAATTGGATGATTGAAGACAGTGATTGGTTGAGATGACTGTGAATCAAAGGACGAATTGGAATGATTAGAGTAAGGGTGATTGGGGATTGGGATGATCAAAGAACTCATGATTGGGGATTATGTTGGGGAATTGAGAGGATTAGAGACTGAAGGATTGACGGGGCATTGGAGTGATTGGAGTGGGTGATGAGTTGGGGTGAGTGGGGATTGGGATGATTGGAGTGGGTGATTTTGACTTGGGATGAGTAGGGATTGGGATGATTGGAGTGGATGATTTGGAGTTGAGGTGAGTGGGGATTGGGATGATTGGGGATTGGGATGAGATGGGACTGGGATGAGTGGGGTCTGGGCTGATTGGGGATTGGGTTGATTGGGGATTAGTGATTGAGTCTGTAGGGTGGGTATGACTAGAAACTGGGTCCGGATTCACTTAATGAAGGATGCTCCCTAACATCTTTTCCCATGCGATTTATTTTGCTTATTACACCTTACTGTCCCATTGTGTTATGTCAGCCCTTCAAACATGACCATACTCTGCATAATATACCAAAGGATATTAACCTGCCATATCCAAAAATAAATCGCTAAGGAAGAGGTGCTAGGTAGGATGATATAGTTCTAGTAATAATAGTGTTTTACCTAAATTTTTGCCCCTTTTTAAGGTATTTCACAGCTCAGTGCCAGAGTAGGACAATACTATGGCTCAAATTTTCATAGCACTTCTTCCTGACTAGCATCATACTTTATTGTTTATCTAGCGACATAACTCGGCAGTCAAGATGAGATGAGGTCAGTTTTAGGCCAAGTTAGAGTGAAAAGGGTATAGAGTGGCCAGGTAGGAGGGACGACTTCGCCCTGTACTAACACCTTTTCCTAAGCGACTTATTTTGCTTATTACACGTAACTGTTCTTCACCGTGTTACATGAACCATTTTAATATCACCATCCATCTTTAGCCGGACACCATGTTCCCGTATGGGGTGGCAGTTTGTCTTTGAGTTAGTTCTTTTACGGGAAGGGGCTCTAACCCTCCTCCAACTCACTTGTTGCCACGTAGGAAACTCGTATTAGTTGGTTATATGGTTACCACCCAGCGTTTTAACTGGTTTCCTGGCTTATAGGAAACAGTAAGGCTTGTCACTCAATGTAAAGCCACCTAGAAGGGAACGAAGAGCAATAAAAATTGACAAGAATGATGGGAGAAATAGGAAGAGAGGAGAACAGACGCAGAGAAAAGAATGATAAAGGTGAAGGAAGAAGTAGGCAGTGCTACATCAAGTGAGTGGATGACGGTCGCCACCACTTACCACTAATATCGCCATACTCTGCATAAATAACCTGCAAAAGGATATTACCCAGCCAAGTCCAAAAATAAATCGGTAAGGAAGAGGTGTTAAGTAGCCTCATTACCCGACGAGAATACCAGGCATTATGTAGGTTCGATCCCAAGAAAGTAATTAGTTTTTTTTTATTTATTCATTTATTTTATTACTAATTTCCACAAAGAGAAGTAGGTTCGCCATCTGCCCTAAAATCTAACCAAATATCGGGCTCCTACATCTTTAATAGGGGTAAAATTATTATTATTATTATTATTATTATTATTATTATTATTATTATTATTATGATTATTATTATTATGATGATGATGATGATTATTATTATTATCATTAGTAGTAGTAGTAGTAGTACTAGCAGAAGCAGCAGTAGTAGTAGTAGTAGTGGTAATAGCAGCAGCAGCAGCAGCAGTAACAGCAGCAGCAGTAGTAATAGTGTTAGTAGTAGTAGTAGTAGTAGTATTTTCGTCGTCATCGTCGTTTTCGTTGGCTTAGTCGTCGTATTCGTCGTCGTCGTCGTCGTCGTTGATGTTTTAGGTGTTGTTGTTGTTGTTGTTGTTGTTGGGACGATTGCGCAAATTGTACAGACTGGGAGACGATAAACAAGAATCCGGAAGAGAAGACGCACGAGGAATAAACAAGAAGAGCGATAATAAGAGATTGGGAGAGAGGGCAGGCGAGAGATTAAGCAAGAAATAATCGACAAATTGAAGAGAGGGAAGGGAATATTTCTGGCAGGGACGAGGGTGTCAAGACAAACAACGAAAAAAGGGAGAGAAGAAGAGGAAGACGAAAATAAGAAGTGTTTTGGCAGGCGAAAAAGAAATAGGGAAGAGAGAAGGAATAGAGGAATTTTTAGGACGAGCTGAAAAAGACGAGAGAGAGAGAAAGAGAGAGAGAGAGAGAGAAGAGCAGGAAGAAGAAAATAATAGGAAAAGGGAGAGAAGAAGAGGAAGACGAAAATGAGTGTTTTGGTAGGCGAAAAAGGAATACGGAAGAGAGGACGAATAGGTGAAACTTATGGACAAGAGGAAAAGGGAGAGAAGAAGGAGGAAGATGATGAAAATAACAAGAATAGGAAGAGAAGAGGAGGAGCAAGAAGACACTAAGAAGGATTTAGGTAAGCGAAACAAAAAAATACTGAGGAGGAAAAACTTAGGAAATTTAAGGACAAATGGGATATAAGAGGAAAGGGGAGAGAAGACAAGGAAGAAGACAATCACAGGGAAAGGGAAAGAAGAGAAGGAAAAAAAATGAGTGTTTTAGTAGGCGAAAAGAAAATACGGAAGAGAGGACACAGGCGAAATTTAAGAACCAATAGGAAGATATATGAGAGAAGGATTAACAAACAGAGAGGGAATTAGGATGAAAGAAGAGGAGGAGAAAATTGAAAGATATTTAGTAAACGGAAAGTAAATTAGAAAAAAAAAATGAACTAGATTTAGATTTAGATTTAGATTTAGAGAGAGAGAGAGAGAGAGAGAGAGAGAGAGGTAAATTAATGCACAAAAATAAAATAGCGAATGAGACGAAGAGAGAAATGTGGAATATTTTTGGTAAACGACAAGTGAAATACTGAAAAGAGGAGGAATAGACGAAATTTAATGACGAGATGAATGGCTAAATTAAAAGAAATATTGATGAAAAAAGGAAGATAAAGATTAATAATTCTAGTAAAGGAAGGAATAAGGACACTGAAAATAAGATTAATTTTTCTTTTTCAGTGCGATGATTCCATTTAATTTTCATTTTTATTCAACTATAATATCTTTATTTTTTGCTTGTGGTAGAGTAATTCCTTTTTATTTTTTATTTTTATCTTTTTTTACTTAGCGATTTTATTCACCTAAAGAGAGACTTTTGAGCTAGAGGGATAAGATTTTCCCTTCATTAATCCATTCACTTCTAGGAAATTCTCTAAAACTGAGTCGCCAGAAAAAATAAAGATACGAGGGTCATATGGAATAGAGATGACAGGAAAAAGGTGAATATTTTTAGCAGATGAAGGGGAATAAGGATGAAGGGAAGGACAGACAAAATAAAATGATAACTGGGCAGATAGATAGATGGAATAGACGGATAGATAGACAGATGGATAGACAAATAGACATAGACAGATAGACAAACAAATCAGGGAGAGAAGGGTAAGAGGAAGAACATATACAGTGCTCGTATATCTGGTAAATGAAGAGGAATATAAGGAAGAAAGAGAGAGAATAGACGAAAAGGAATATAAGTGTGAGGAAAAGAACAGACGAAGAGGAAGATAAGGACGAGGGAAAGAACAGATGAAGAGGAATATAACTGAAAGAATAGACGAAGAGGAATATATATGAAAGAATGAAGAGACGAAGAGGAATGAAAATGAAAAAGGAAGGGGAATACAAGAGTGAGAGAAAGAACAGACGAAGAAAAGTATTAGGATGAGAGAGAGAAAGAACAGACGAAGAGGAATATTATGATAGAGAAAGAGAGAGAGAGAGAGAGAGAGAGAGAGAGAGAGAGAGAGAGAGAGAGAGAGAGAGAGAGAGATGGAGAGAGAGAGATGGAGAGAGAAAATTTGGAAGATCAAGAAAACATTGGAATTCATCTACAACATGAAGAGGAAATACGGAAGGAAGAGAGGATGATCAGTGGATTTCTCTGATGTGTCAAAAAAATCATATGACTTTAATTGAAAAAAAAAAAAAGGCAATTTAGTTTTTTGTAAACGTTCATTGAGGCTTTATTCATTTTTATTTTGTCTTCATTTTATTTATTGCTACTCTGGATTTTTCTGAAGTTAAGAATAATCATCTGACATTGGTCTTCGTAAAATACAATGTTCTTATATCGTAGCTGTCTATCCATCTATCTCTTGCCAGATGCCTTAATCCCGTAAGGGGTGGCCACAAACAAATCGCCTCCATGTCGCCCTGTCCCCCACCATTTCAGTGCCATTTCGTAGCTATAGGGGTAAACTAGTTGAAAAATATGTATGAAAAAATGGAGGGAAAATATGCATAGGGATGGAAAAGGAAAATAATTAGGAATATTTCTGATACGCGAAAAGGGAACGATGGAAAAAAAAGTGAAATGTGAGTAAATGGGCATGTAAGAGTAGTGTGAAATTTAAGGATTGGTGAAATGATGATGATGATGATGATGATGGTAATGATGATGGTAATGATGATGATGATGATGATGATGATGGTAATGATGATGGTAATGATGATGATGATGATGATGATGGTAATGATGATGGTAATGATGATGATGATGAGGAGGAGGAGAAGGAGGAGGAGGTTGTTGCTGGTGGTGGTAATGGTGGTGAAGATTATTGACGATGATTAATGATGATGTTGAATATGAAGATGATGATGATGATGATGAGGAGGAGGAGGAAGAGGAGGAGAAGGAAGAGGATGATGATGATGATGATGATGATGATGATGATATGATGATAGATGATGATGAGGATGAGGATGAGGATGAGGAGGAGGAGGAGGAGGAGGAGGAGAAAGATGCTGCTGCTGCTGTTGATGATGATGATAATAATGATGATGATGATAATGAAACGGTGACAGTAATGATAACGAAAGACCAATATACGAACAAACAGAATGCCCAACATCTTAATACGGGAGGAACAGAAAACGGAGGCGAAAAATTATTTACCGTAGGGGGGTCTCATACAAAGAGGTGAGAAATAACAAACCACTTCAGCCCAAGGACCCGTAGTCTCGTCGGTTAAGGAAGCTCCCTAACACCTCTTCCTTAGCGATTTATTTTTGGATATAGCTGGTTAATACCCTTTTCTACAGTGTTTATGCAGGGTATGGTAATATTGGAAGGCTTTATGAAACAGCAGGACAATAAGATGTAATCAGCAAAAGAAATCGCTTACAAAAAGGTGTTAGGGTTGCTTAACCTACGAGAATACGGGTCAATATTTACTCTTGTTCCTCTTGTTCCCTCCAGACAATTTTATTCAGGCAACAGGAAATCATTTAAAGGGAATGTGTTGAAAATAAGTCTAGTTACCTTACTTAGTCCTATAATTGCACTGTTATTTTTAAATCTTTTCTTAGCTAATATATTGCAAAAAATGATAGATAAATGGAATAATATAGAAGAATTATTCTAGAAAGTAACAGATTAATCGTTGAAGACGTCAAAGCAAATTTCTAAGTGGGAAAAAAATGTAGCATATTTGTGAATCTGATCTCAGTAAATAATAGATTAAACCTAGAACATAATAGATAAATCGCTGGAAATGATAGATAAATCGTATAAAACAGACTAATCCTAGAAAAATAAGATTAATCCTAGAAAATTGTAGATAAATCCAAGAAAATGTTATATAAACCCTGGAAAGATAAATCCAAGGAAATAATAAATCCTGGAAAATATTAGATAAATCCTAGAAAATTATAAATAAATCCTAAAAAATAATAGATCTTAGAAAATAATAGATAGATCCTAGAAAATAATATCCAGAAATATACATAAATCCTAGAGAATAATAGATAAATCCTAGAAAATTAACCTTAGAAAACGAGATGACTCCTAGAAAATAATAGATAAATCCTAAAAAAAAGATTAATCCTAGAAAATAAATCCAAAAAATAATAGATGAGCCTTAGAAAATAATCGATTAATCCTGGTAAATAGTAGATAAATCCTAGGAAATAATAGATTAATCCTCGGAGACGCCAAAGATGACTCATTTAGGCGACCTTCCACCCCCCTCGTCCTCCCACACTCGCAAAAAAGGTTAATCCGTGACCATGCAAACAGCGACGCACAAAAACTGTTAATGAAGTTATATGCCCTTCCTCCCCAAGCCACAAATTACACGAAAATAAACACGGGAAATTACTCCATCGCCTGTGTTTACAAATATGATGATGATGATGATGATGACTATGTAGGATGAGGAGGAGGAGGGCGGATATGCAGAATGATGATGAAGATGATAATGATGATGATGATGATAATGATGATGATGATGATGATGATAACGATGATGATAATGATGACGATGATGATGATGATGGTGATGAGGAGGAGGAGGAGGAGGTGGAAGAGGAGGGCAAATATGCAGAATGCTGCTGTTGCTGCTGCTGCTGCTGCTGATGATGATGATGATGATGATGATGAGGAGGAGGAGGAGGAGGAGGAAGAGGAGGAGGGAAAGGAGGAGTTCAAGTATGCATAATGATGATGATGATACTTTTCTTTGTATCCTTTGAACTCCCTTGAACCTCGTGAACTGTGGCGGGGTTTACATGGGGTTTAATAAAAAAAAATCAATTTAGATAGGATTAAAAGCAAAATTCTTAACCTCTTCAACTCCGGTATGTCTGTGCGGTGGGTGTTTCTTGGGGTTCATTAATAATATCCGGCATTAGATCGAATTTTAAGAAATATCTTAACCCTCTTCAGCCCTTAAGACGTGTTTTATTATTATTATTTTTTTTTTTCGATATTTTTGTGGGATTTTATGCAGCTAGGGATTCTTGCGGGTCATATTCCTCGGGCCAGGCTTACGAATTTTAGGGTGATTCCCCGTCGTAACTCCTAATTAATTATTGAAAGATCAGCAACGAATGAGGATTACAGATTCTGTCTGTTAAAAAAATGAAGTTCTTAGAACTGATAACATGTTCTCCCTGTCTTTCGACCCAGGGGTCAGATTCACAAATGGTCCTACCCAATTTACAGCATCGGCAAATCTCTAATAGCTGAATAGTGTTATTTGTTTAAAGGTAATATTCACGCAACTGAGATTAAAAACAGTCTTGTGGGTGTATAACTAAAGTTAACGTATTCACAAAGAATCTTAAAACTTGGTCTTAGAAGGACTTATAAATGCCGTCCCAAGTCTGTACATAAAGTGGAGGACAAGTGACGTGGACGATGACCCAAGTGACCAGTATTGGACGTGGAAGTCGCCGGAACCACTTAGCCCCCCACCTAAACCTGCCCACTTATCAATTATTCCATTCAATTAAGAGTCCATTAGCCTCCAGCGCTTCTCTCCTAAGTGGCAGGCGAACGGGTCTTTTCATGGAGCTTTAAAAAGAGCCCCTCCCTCCCTCCTTCCTTCTCTCCTCTCTCTCTCAGCGTGGAGGGGAGAGAAAGAGGCATTAGGTCTTAAGACAATGACCAAATGACCGGAATGAAAAGACCACCGTAGCTCAAGGGTCTCTGAGTAGGATCGGTCAGCTGACGAAGTGTAGGGACAAAAAGGGTGACACAAAGGGGGGATATCAAGGCCCCTTTCACCCTTCCCCTGATCCTTCTGGTGGCCCAAGGGAAGGTTAGAGGGTAAACCTGAAGGAGGGAGAGGCTTACGCTGAAGGAGGTAAAGGTAGAGCTGAAGGAGAGGAGCTTAGAGCAAGAAGAGGAGGGATTGGTATACTGTGCGTTGGGGTTGGGTATTGAAGGAGGATGTGGTGGTTTTGAGAGAGAGAGAGAGAGAGAGAGAGAGAGAGAGAGAGAGATACAGCCTGCACAGGAGGTATTACCAGCAAAGGGAAGAAGGAGATTAGGTGTGTTACTGATCGACGTCCTGAATAGAAGCAAAGATAAGCTGAAACAGAGGTAAATAAAAGCAACATGGCTGGAGAGAGAGAGAGAGAGAGAGAGAGAGAGAGAGAGAGAGAGAGAGAATCCTTTTCCATTAATCCATTTTTGTCAATGTATCTATCCATCAGCTCATTTGTCTGTCTATCCTTGTCATTCTATCATTCTATATCTACCTACCTATCTCCATCTACCTATCTACCTGTTTATCTGTCTGTCAGCCTGTCGTCTTGGTGATATATATGTCGGTCCATTTGTCTGTCCATCTAACTTTATATATCTAACAGTACATTAACATCTGTCTATCTGCCCTTCCGTCTATATCTGTCTATCCAGCCGTTGAGCTATGTATCCAGTTCTCCATCTATCCATCTTTTTTTTTTTTTTTTTTAATGCGAAGAAGAAGGAACCAAAGGCATATCGTCTACGAATCTCATAACTATCTTTATGGGCATTATCTTTCAACCTGTGTTTTCATCCTTCCATGCCTCAATCTGTGTACTCGTAATTATTCCCGTATACCTAATCCCGGAGTTGTGTGTGTGTGTGTGTGTGTATACAGGAATAGGAGGGAGGGGTTCATTCGGGAGCATTATATCCCTTTTGTTATGACCACCGAGCTTTCATTTTTCTCGCGAACGTCAGACAATTTTATTCGTCCCAAAGAATCTCACAGCAGTTAAAATTCAGCTCTTTCCTATTTTGGCATGATGCTATACAGATAACTTCCACTAACTTCTCAGATTTTTCCAAGTTATTACCTAATTTGTGATGCATCCATAACAAACATAATTCCTATATCCCTCAGCTCAACACGATTTTTTACACTTTACCCTCAGCAGTACCAATTATTTCTCACCCTTCTTTCATTGATTTTTCTCTCTCTTTCTGGCAAGCTATCTTGGAGGGATGATACTGCTTCTGTAGGAAAATCAGCTTCGCAGAGTTTAGTTGTGCTGAACCAGTTCCATGCATTTTCCCCCCCATTTACCCCACTCAGTTGCTAACTCTGTGTAGGTGACTTATTCACTCATGTATGAAGTACAACTCTCATGTGTGTGGGTGTTTGTGGGTGGGAGTGTAGGGGTGGGTGTAGGTATGTGTGTGTGTGGGGGGTATGGGTGTGTGTATGGGTGTGTGGGTGGGTGATGGTGTGGATGGATGGGTGAGTGGGTGGGTGCTCATCATTATACAGCACTTCTAAAAATAGTGAAATAGTGAAATGAGGGTCTTCCCGTCACAACGCTCCTCCTCTCCCTTCTATCTCTCTCTCTCTCACCTCGCCGCATTGTTGCATCTCTCCTTTCTATTGCTACTATTGAGGACACTTCAGAAGTTTCTCCTTGCATTCCTTTTCCATGACGGAGGGCACGCAGCACTTATTTAGTTACGCACAGTCCTCTTATCCGTACAACTCTCGTGCAAGAATCACTCGATGCTTATGTATGTAGCTGGTCATCTTTGGAACTGGCTTCTTCGGTCTTTTTCCACCGCTTATAATGTCCTTTTTTTTTTTTTAATTCAATGCGTCGAGGCATCTTGAAATGAACGAATCTTTAATATGGCTTTCTTGTTCTATTTAACCTGGAAACAACGAACTTTCTGGCTTTAAACCATGGGTTCCTCCTTTTATGCATTAAAAAACCTCTTGAAAACCACAGCCACTGCACCCAGACCCCATCCAGTTAGGTTCCCATAATCAGAGGCGAAATAAACGTGGCATCTGCAAGGGTGGAGGGTTGAGGTGGGGGAGTGGTGAGTAGGGGGGGTGTTGAGAGCTACCATAAAAATCGTCCCCTCCCCCTTGCAGCCGGCCCTCAGAGTGACCAGTGTCCGGGGGCTTATTGTCTCAAGGGAGGACCGGTCTTGGAGGGGTTTTGTAGGGGGTGGTTGCTTTGTTCCTCGTCTAATTGGTCTTTGATGGTGATCGCTACCCACCCTCTTACTAGGGAAAAAATCGCCTTCATTAAAAGGTGAATTATGAGCGTGGCTGAAGAGTGGTGTGCTATGTGTACGTGGATGGGGAGATTGGGAGCTTGGAAAATGGATGGGGAGAAAGAATGGATAGATGGGGAGATGGGAGAATGAGTAGGTGGATGAATGGATGGATAGATGGATGAATAGACAGTTGGATGGGTGACTGATTGAATGGGTGGGTGAAGAGAAGGAAGACTAGTGAATTTGGGATAATGAGAAAGAGAAAGAGCGTAGATGAATAGGTGGGTGCACGGATAAAAGGAGAGAGAGAAGAGAAACTATAGGATCTTTGGAACAGGGAGATGGATGGTGGGAGTGGATGAATGGGTGAAATAATATAAAGATGAACAGTCGGCAGGATGGATGGATGGATGACCTAATGAATGGAATGGTGAACGGAGTGATGGATGGGGGGATATATGCATGGATGGATGGATGGATGAAGGATAGAAAGCAGGGTGCATAGTTGTATAAATGGATGTATAAACGTGAATGGATCAGGAAAAAAATATTTATAGTGTAGATCCTTTTTAGGGAAGAAAGGTAGTGTGGAGGAAGAGGATTGAAGGGAGTGGGGAATTGAGAAATAGGAAAGACAGGAAACAGAGAAGGTGGGATGGGAAAAGAGAAAAAGTGAAGAAGGGATAATTGGGAAAGAAGGCACCATGGTAGGAGAAGGGTATTAGTAGTAGTAATAGTAGTAGTAGTAGTAGCAGCGATGAGGGGGGGGAGTGGGTGGAGAAGGACGCTGGAAGAAGAGATAGAAATGGAAGAAAACGTGAGAAAAATAGAGGATAGGAGAGAAGCAGCAAGGAAGATAATAGTAATAGTAGTAGTAGTAGCAGTAGCAGTGGTAGTTTTGGTGGTAGTAGTAGTAGTAGTAGTAGAAGTCATGATGGGAATGGGGAATAGAACGACAGAGAAAGGGAAAGAACACGAATTTGGAAGGAGTGGTGGAAAGGGAAAGCACGTGAGGAAAAAAACTATGGATAAAAGGAAGTGGACAGGGAGGGATTAGCAAAGGGTAAGAGTGAAGCAGAGGTGAGAGGCGTTGGAAGAAAAAGGTAGGGAGGATGGGATGGAAAGTTTGGAAAAGTATAAAAAATAGTAAGAGTAAAGGGGGAAGGAAGGGCATGAGGAGGAAGGGAGCTAAAATAATGAAAGCGAAAGGAAGCAAACGGAGAGTGAAGGAAGGAGAGGCATTAGAAAGAGGCGATTAAAGATAAAAAATTGAGATAAACAGAAGGGGAAAGGGGGAAGGGAGATTGTGGCAGGGGTAAATGTATGGGGAGAAGGCGGAAGTGGAAAGACAGGAAGGATGAAGTGAAGACATAAGATAAAAAAGGATAAAAATCAGAGAGAAGAGTACAGGTGGAAAGGAAGGGAAGAATAGGGGTCAGAAGAATAAGGATGAAGAGATTGTGGAAAGAAATGGAAGAACAGGTGGAAAAGAAGAAATACGAACAGTTGAAGGGAGATGTGGAATGGGAGGAAGTAGGATGGGGAAGGAGAGACGGAAGTAAAAAGATAAGGGGAGTGAGAAGAGAAAGAAAGTGGGAAGAAGAGGTGGAAAGGGAGAAGGTTAAAAAGTGGATGAGAGGAAGTGGAAAGGAGAGAAGTAGGGGAAGAGTAGTCTCTCTCTCTCTCTCTCTCTCTCTCTCTCTCTCTCTCGAATGAATGGTGAATAGGGTGGTGAGCGAGCGAGGGGGGAGGGGGTAGAGGAGGGTGTGTTAAAGAGAAAGGAGGAATGTGAATGCAGTGAAAAGGTGACATCTGATCCATAATGTACTAATAGATTGTATTTTTAAGTCTCTCTCTCTCTCTCTCTCTCTCTCTCTCTCTCTCTCTCTCTCTCTCCCGAAATCCCGCAATAATATCCCCAACAACCACTATTATTTATCAGAGCAAAAAAAAAAAAGAAAAAAGCCAAAAATAAAAGCTTTAAAGAAATGAGAAAAAGCTGTGGAAAAAAGCATTGGATTTTGTAGCGGAACCTAAAGGGATAGTTAGATATGTTTGTGCTTGTCAATTGCCAGTGTCTTGTGAGTTTGTGAGATAATAACCTGGGAGAGAGAGAGAGAGAGAGAGAGAGAGAGAGAGAGAGAGAGAGAGAGAGAGAGAGAGAGACTGAAAATCAAATATAGAGTTAAGATATAGAATTTGTATTAGAGATGGTCATTGTATAGAGACAGGGTTATATAATTATGGTGTTAGAGGTAGAACTAGGTGACATTCAGATAGTACGAACAGGGAAGGAGAGAGAGAGAGAGAGAGAGAGAGAGAGAGAGAGAGAGAGAGAGACACACACACACACACACACACACACACACACACACACACGAGGAATGCAGCGAACCATGGTATTGGGACTCAGAAATCACTCACAATCATACACATTACCCGGAGTTGTAAGTCATGAGTGAGGGTATGAAAAAAAATCCGAATGTGCACAAAACGGGATCCAACCGCCCGCCTGGAAAGATTAATTTTCATTCCAGTAACTTCGCCTTTTCACACATGTACTTCAAAATGGAAACTGGTATCGATAACGTCAGAAAGTATCATCCTAGGAAAAAAATAAACATTCTCTCTCATTGCTTTTAATATTTAGGGTCGAACGGAGAGACAAATGGTGAGACACTGGCAGACAGACAGGCGGACAGAAAAGACAGACAGACTCCAGAACAGGACTGACAGACAGGAACAGACTGATGGGTGGACAGTTAGGCAGGAAGGCAGAAGGACGCGACAGACAGACAGACGGATAGGCACTGATAGATTGACAAAGACAGAAAGACAGGCAGACAGACACACATACAGATAGATATTAGAGCACACGGACAGACAGACGCGATCAAAAATAATACCTACCTACTGCGCTGTCGGTAAAAAAAAATAATAATAATAATAAAAAACGAAAAAAAATCCACATTCTCATAAAACCTAGACAAATACTTAAGAGGGAGGCCTTAACGGGGTGGCACAATTATGACCTTAAGTTCCTCTGCCTGGGTATACAAACGTCATTTAACTCTCTCCCTATTCCCCATAAGGAGGAAGGAAGACTGTGGGAAGTGAGTTTCAGCCTGAAGTCCACTGGGTTTACTTTTCATATGACCCTAGGATCACAAAAACGTAACGAAAACAAAGAAGAGGAATCGGAGACTAATTTTTCCTACTGGTTTCTAGGATGATAGTTTCAGCCTGCAGTCGACTGGGTTTACGTTTCAGATGTGCCAAGGATGACTAAATTTACGACAACAAAGAGTAAGAACCCGAGGCTAATCGTTCCCACTTGATTTATATGCAGCCTTCATTAATTCCTTTCGTACTGAATTTCCCCTGAGTAAAATAATATGGAGGTTACAGAAATAAAGCAAAATAAAATTAAAAATAAAGACAAATTGAAGGTACGGTTAAAAAATAAACAATAAAAGTGTCATAGGATTGAATAGGTTAAATCTCTAAATATTATAAGGTACAGGAGTCGCAAATACTGAGGAGAAATTATTTTAATGTTTTTAGTATGAAAGGCCACTCTAATTACAGCGTTATCAAGAATTTGTTAAAAAAAAAAATGGAGTAAGAATTAAAATAATAGGAAAAAATCATCGCACTTAAAGAAAAAACTGTCTGCATTCGTGGATAATAAGAAGCGGAAGAGGAAGCAGTTACACACACACACACACACACACACACACACACACACACACACACACACACACACACACACACACACACACACACACATTCAACCGGAACTTGGGCTAAGAGAAGGAAGCGGTGACCTCTTCTCAACTCGCTGACCAATTACGGATATGTGTAGTGTGGGGAAGACTAAAGGTAAAGGAAGGTGGGGGGAAGGGGGGCGGTAAGGGTAGGGAAAGCAAGGGTGAGGGTGAGAGGGCTGTCATAGGGGAGCGTAAGGTGAGGGGAGGGGTGGAAAGAGTGAGGGGATACTTTGGGAGTGAAGGGTTAAGATGAGAGGGAAAGGATGGTAAAAGTGAGGGAAGAGCCTTAGGAGAGGCGGATTAGGATGAGGGAACAGTCTGAGGGAAGTGGGCGGTATGTGTGAAGGGAAGGGGAGGTAAGAGGGAGGGAAGGTAAGAGGGAGGGGAATGGGACGTAAGCGTGTGGGGAGAGGGTAGTAAGGGTGAAGATAGGAAAATAACGATATGGGTAGGGGTGAAGGGGTAGGGATTTCAAAGGTAAGGGTGAGGGAGCTGCCTAAGGGGAGGGAGGGACGGTGAGGGTGAGACGGCGCGGTGCATTGTGGTCTCCAGGGTTGAATGTCTCCTACTTACCTTTCTACCTCGTTATTACTTTTTTCGTGTATCTTTTTTTCACTTTAATTCCAGTATAAATATGCCTAATCTCTTCCACCTTTGCTTACCTGTTCATCTCACCTTCTTCTGCCTTTACTTCCTGCCTTTCTTTCATCTCTTCCATCCTTCCTTCAGTCCGTACATACTCCTTCCTCTTCATCCTGCATGCGTTCATCTCTTTTGCTCTTCTCTTTCAGTTTTTCAATACCGACAGAGTTTCTTTCGTTCCCTTCCTTCCTTATTTTCTTTTTCATTTTTTCGTTCGCTCGTTCTTTCGTTCGTTCGTTCGTTCGTTCGTTCCTTCCTTCCTTCCTTCCTTCCTTCCTTTCTTCTTTATTTATTTATATTTCCTTCCCTCCTTTTTCCTTTCTTCCTGTCTTCTTTCCTTCCTAATTTACCTACCGACCTAACTGTTTTCCTACCTGCCTACTGAACTACCAACTTACCTGGCACCTTACCTGGCTATTGCTCCTCTTCTTTTGTCATTTTTTTCTTCTCTCTCTTCAGTAAACCCATGTATTTCCTTCCCTCTGTACCTGCTCAACAGATTTTTTTTTCATAACCACCTTCACTTCTTTTTCTTTATCCAGGTAGGACTCACTCTCTCTCTCTCTCTCTCTCTCTCTCTCTCTCTCTCTCTCTCTGACCTTCTCCCATTTCCCTATTCCACACTTTCTTCTCCATGTGTCCTTCTGTGCTGCCCTTCCCTCCTTTCCCACACTTACTGATCATACTTCCTTCCTCTTCCCCTCCCTTTCCTTCCTCTCCTTTTCCCATCGCTTTCCTGCTCATCCTTTTGTCTTCCTTTCCTTCCCTTCCCTTCCCTTCCCTTCCCTTCCTTTCCCTTCCCTTCCCTTCCCTTCCTTTCCTTTCCTTTCCTTTCCATTCCTCTCCTCTCCTTTCCTTTCTCATCCTTTTGCTTTTCTTTCATTTTTCTTCCTTTTATTTCGGTCCCTTTCCTTTCCCTTTTGCTCCTTCCCTTTTCTATTTTCTTCTCTATTTCTTTCCACTCCCTTCTATGGCTCTCTTTTATATTTTTCCATTTCCAGTTTCTTATCTCCGTTTTACCTTTTTTCCATATCCCACGTTCTTCTTCATTTCCCCGTAATGCTATCCTGCCTTCTCCATCCCTTCGCCTAATGTTATTCATTTTTGCTTTCTCCCCTTTTCATTTCCCCTGTCCTTTCCTGCTTCCTTTGACAACTCTCATATTCTTGTACTTCCCTCCCCTTTCATCCCAATTCCTCCTCTCCCTTCTCTTCCTTCCCCTCTTCTCCTCATCCCCCTCTTTCCCTCTCTCCCCTTTCTCTCCCATTTCGTCCTTTCCCACCCCTCCTTCCCCATCTTTCCTCTACCCCTCCACCTCTGCATAAGTCACCACGCCTCCGTTCCCTTCAACCTCAGGACTCGCCACCACTGTTCTCTCTGTGATTGTTGCTTCCGCGTTGCATTGTTGACTACTACTACTACTACTAAAGCCTCCCCTCCAAAAAAAGAAAATGGAGCCTGGTATTATCTGAGTTCGTATGGACTGTTTTCACCGCTTGATCATCCTTTTCCTGCCTCCTGCAACAACCTGCCTCCACCCTCAGCGCACGCACGCACGCACGCACACACACACACACACACACACACACACACACACACACACACACACACACACACACACACACACACACACACACACACACACACACACACACACACACACACACACACACACACACACTCTCTCTCTCTCTCTCCACTGCTTTTCCTTCCTTCCCTGCCTTAGGGTGGGAAAGGAGGTCCGGATGACGATGATATATCAACATTTTTATGTCTCTCTAGGTGTGTATATCGCCAGTATTATCTTTATCATACTCTGTTCCACACCCTCGGGTAGTAGGTGCGAATCAGGTAGACTTTATTACACTTTATCGACGTAGGATTTACATTTGCATCATATTCTTATCACCAAAAATCTAATTACCCAGACCTATGAGAAACTCTAGTCATTGTTCCCTGTGTTATAAACCAAACACCCATTACCTCCATTAACTCAAGTGCTATGGTTGTCAGCTAATTAGTAGTATATAGCAGGGCAGTGAAATGGCGGGGGACAGGGCGACATGGAGGCGATTTGTTTGTGGCCACCCCGTATGGAAGTAAGGCGTCTGGCAATAGATAGACAGAAGAAATATGTAAAGCACTCATTAAGATAAGTTTGTTAGTGATGTGAATTAATAAGTCTCCATTCCTTTTCTCTGGATCTTACTTAGTGTGAAATGGTGTGGGAATAAAGGTGATGATGATGATGATGATAAAGATGATGATGATGATGATGATGACGTGAATTGATCGGATTAAATTCATAACTGTAGCGTATGCACTTAAAAAAAAGACCATATTACAGATGGAGGAAGAGGAAATATTACTGAAGGGTAAGCGATGCAGGCAGGTGATGGGAGGCAGGTGGGGAGAAAGGAAGGGGGAGGGACAGTGAAAAGAGGTGATGCATTCGGGGACGGGGGATGGAGAGGGGGAAAAGCGAGGGGAAGGGAAGAGGGGAGGTCTGGCTATGGGAGCAGTGAAAGAGAAGGTGAAGACCATGGAAAGGAAAGCAAGGAATACGGATTTGTGCTGAAATTCGTGATATGTTGAGAACTGAGAATGAAAAGGGAAGGGGAAGTATATGATGTGAATATAGTTTAGTGTAAGGGGAAAGACAAGTATAGCGGTATGGATGTCTGAGGTTTTCTAAGTGCTGGGGAAAGACAGTTAGTGAAAAAGAGGGAGGAGGGCAAGGAGAGAGAGAGAGAGAGAGAGAGAGTACTTTCAAGAGTTAAGGGAGAAAGGAAAAAAGAGAAAATTATTAATAACGATAAGAGACGGTAGAAGTTCGAAGAGACTAGAAGGGTAAGTTAGGGATATGCATAAGTAAGTGTGAACTCAGGAACGCACAGTGGAGCAGAAAAAACAAATGATGTATGAGAAATATAGGAAATGGGAATGAGATAGGAATATGAGGTGGGAATGTTATAGGAATATGAGGTGGGAATGAGATAGGAATATATGAGGTGGGAATGAGATAGGAATATATGAGATGGGACTGAGCTAGAAATATATGAGATGGGAATGAGGTAGGAGAATATGAGGTGGGAAAGGGATGGTAATAGAAACATAATTTTACATGTGGGTAGGCATGGGGTGTGCAAAGGAGTGTGTTAAGAAGGAAATATGGAATATCTAGAGGAAAAACAACTGGTAGATAGGAAGTGTGTGGGGAGGGGGGCGGGGATGTGGGTGTGGGTGTGTGTCGGTGTTGGGTGTTGGTGTTGGGTGTGGTAAGATATTAAAACTAGAATTTGGCGGTAATTACGAAGAAGTGCGCTTAAGAAGGATGTAAGACTACGGTACTGTCATATTCTATCACTAAGTTAATGGGAAATTGGTGAAAAGAGGCCTAAAATATCCCTAAGGTGAATGAACTAATGGTAAATACAGGTAAATAGCGGGGGCCAATTCACCTTGTTATGAGGTAAAGGTAAATCACAGAATGCAGTGAAGGCCACGACCCCTTAGTAATAAAATACAGTAACTACCCCTCCCCTCACGATCACAATATTATCCCTGGAGGCTACGACCGCTCTAATGACGACCTACATCCACGACCATCACTCCACAAACTCTTTTAGCTCGAGGTCGTTTTCATTTCATTTTAATATGGCTACAAGTTAGATTATAATTATTTTTGAGAGATCATTTTTTTCCCACCTGGAGGGACTGCATAGAGCTTTCATTAACAATTTCAACCTGGTGACTATATTATATTTCTGGGTTTATTTCTTTATTTTTTTAGTTTTGTTAGCTCCAGACAACTTCATATAATTTGAGGTGACTTATGTTAATGAAGAAGTTAATGAAGACTATCTAATCCCTTTACTTTTATAATGTCTTCCAGTTTAATCAGGCTTCGGTTCAGATAATTACACTGTTTAGGCGTGAGCTCTTAGGAGTTAATGAAGGTTATATCTAACCTTCCTAGCTAGAAAACTATTAAACAGACCTTGGAAACAGCTTTAAGGATACGATAAAAGCATGTCTTCGTTTTCAGCAGGTTAATTACGAGCCTCAGTGACCCCTTCAATCACACTTTCCCCCCAATCACCCTGTTAAAAAAAAATAAGGGAATTACAGCGCTCCCATCCACGACAATCTTGAAAAGTCCCCCACCCCAGCCCGATAGTTACCTGGGATCGGCTAATCAAGGGGAGTGTATATGTACAATACTTACATGAAAATTGCTTCCTGCCATTTTGTTGGAATACCTTGCCTTTCCTCGCCCAGACCCCTCTCTCTTTTTCACGGTCTCTGTCTCCCTGTGTGTGTGTGTGTGTGTGTGTGTGTGTGTGTGTGTGTGTGTGTGTGTGTGTGTGTGTGTGTGTGTGTGTGTGTGTGTGTGTGTGTGTGTCTGTCTGTCTGTCTGTCTGTCTGTCTGTCTCTGTCTCTGTCTGTCTGTCTGTCTGTCTCTGTCTCAGTCTCTGTCTTTCAGCCCACGGTCACTCCCCCTCCTCCCCACACACTCACCATTCTTCCCCTTCCTCCCCTCCGTCTCCCCCTTCTCACTTCCTTAGCTCTGTTTGTCACTATATTCTTTCTACTCTTTCGTTACTTCACATCCTTCCCTATTTCCTCCCCTTCCCTTCCATCTTATTCACCCCACTTCCCTCCTCCTCACTGTACGCTACTGGTGATGATGATGATGGTGATGACGACGATGATGATTATGATGATGATGATGATGAATTTTCCTTCTAACAAGTATATATTTTTTTATACTAATTTTCCTCCCACCCTATAATTTTTCATCATTCATTGTTCTTGCTCACTTACTTTCGTCTCTCATCCACACACATAAGATTACATTTTCAAGCCATATTCTCACCAGCACTTCCTTCTCACACTTCTCTAGCCAAACACCCTATTAGTAAGGTTTTCTCACTGGAAATATCTACACACACACACACACACACACACACACACACACACACACACACACACACACACACACACACACACACACACACACACACACACACACAATTTCCCCAAACGAAGTGAAATATGAGGGCCAACAGTGAGTGGAGAGAGTTGGTGGATTGGTGCGATTAGTTGCCATGTTCCCGTGCACTCTGGATTATTCGCACGACGCTTCCGGAGTGACGCAGGCTGCAGGGGAGAATGATCATGTATTGCTCATAAATAATGTGGTAGTTGGTGTGTGTGTGTGTGTGTGTGTGTGTGTGTGTGTGTGTGTGGCCTCCGGGAGATTGTTGTTCTTCCCACAGTTTTCTTCCTCATTCTCAACCCTTTATATTTCATTTTTTCTGAAGATTTCTTTTGTACTTCCTACCCTCCCTCCTTTCCTTCCTGTTTCTCATCGTTCACCCCGTCTCATCCTTCTTCATTCCCACATTATTTTTATGATCTTTCGTGTTTTACTTCCTTTTATGAATGGTTGCAATCACATAACACTGACACATATCACCATAATTCCGTATTTATTACAAGAAAACCTCCATGAACTATTATCCCTACTCAGTAACGATCCACTTTCAACGCCACCTGTCCTCATATACTCCTTTGCTTTCTCTCTCCACCTGGTTCTGTCCTCTAATTCTTCACAAAATTTCCACACCTGGACAAAGAGCTTCCAATTTATCAGTCCGTACTTACTAACAATCCATTTTCTCAGACACAACATCCACCCTCCTATACTCTGTTCCATTTATATATCCTCTCTATGTCCTCACAGTCATCTCACTATTTATTTAAATCCCCAACCATCCTCTTGAAATCCAGTCACGCCCACCCTTCAAACCCACCCACACCCACCCTCCAAACCCACCTACAACCATCCTCCAAACCCATCCACACTCACGCTTCAAACCCACCCACAGCCACCTTCCAAAACCACCCACATCCACCCTCTAAAACCACCCACATCCACCCTCCAAAACCACCCACATCCACCCTCCAAAACCACCCACATCCACCCTCCAAAGCCACCCACAGTCACCCTCCAGACACACCCACAACCACCCCCAAAGCCACCCACACCCACCCTTCAAACGCACCCATAACACCCTCCAAACCCGCCCACAATCACCCTTCTCCAATCTCATGACCTCGATGCATTCTTCAGTTCGTGTGATTATTGATGGAGACTATCGACAGGGGTGACTGAACTAATCAACCCTAAATTGAGTTTGATTTTTTTTATCCATTGGTCCACGGGCTTTGTGTCCTGTTAGGCTAAATTTTAATTATCCTTGTAAACACTGGCCGCCTTATATTTCGTGGCTGCTGGCTGTTATTTATCACTATATTAACGCTTGGTTATCATTGGAAGTAACAGAATCAGTATTGCCTTGGGCAAATATACATATCTTTTATCATTGTTTTAATCATCGTCTTCGTTGTCCTCGTCTTCTTCGCTCTTGTTGTCATCGTCTTCGCTGTCGTCGTCGTCATCATCATCGTCATCATTCACACTAAGCATCGATGGGTGTGATTCTGATATATTAATGTGGAAAGTAAATCAGTTGAAGAAACATCACCAGTGTGTCATTTGAAGATAGCTGCACAGGCATCAAAGTATCACTCAAGCCGTAAATTTTGGTTTTGCCTCATAAGCAAAACCGGCTACTGTATATATGTACGAATAAAGATATCAGAGAAAGTTAAAGCGAATAATTTTATATATTTATTTGTTAATGATTTCTTTGCGACGAAAATGCTATTGTCTTCGTTTAGTTTTTGTGGTACGGAATTTTTTTTCGTTTCTCTTGTTTTTTATTAAAGTTAAAACGAATACTATTATATATCTATTTCCCTTTTTCTTTACGACGAAGATTCTGTTGTTTTTTACAGCTACTTTTTGTGGTGGGCCAGTTTGTTAGTTGTCCTGTGAAAAAAGAAATCCCAACGTATGAACAGATCCAGGTAGTTTGGTGGAGTAAAAAGTATATTGCCTCTTTATACTACCGTCATTCCCAGCACGTAAAGCGTCAGTGCAGTGACATGTGGCTGATTTCTCTGTGGTGGGGTGGTTTGGATCAGATCAGGATTGTGATACTGTATTATTGCTTTCCGTTGACACAGTAATTGCTTTCGATTACGCACAAATCAGTCGTCTAATCATTTATCTAGCTGGGTGTGGGGGTGTTCTCATCCTGCTTCCCCTTCTCCTTTACCCAGGATTTTGTTTTTTTAACTTCCCCTCATATATAGTTCGCACTTCCATTTGTATCTAATGTATTTATTCCTGTGTTTACACCTGTGCAGTAACATGCAACCTGTTTTGTACTTATCTCTCACGACCATGATTTCGGTCCCAAGCGTGTTGAAATTTGTGAAAAAAGTAAATACCTGTACTCTCGACTAGGTCTTAGGTGTGATGAAATTTAATTAATCTCCTTGAATCAGAGTGATGTCTTTTTATTTTTTTAGGCCACTCTTGCCACCATTTGCGCCCAGTGTCCTCAGTGAAGGACGGAACTGGCAATTTTCAAAAGTTATTAAAGAAGTGAAACCCGGGGTAGGGACCTAATGAGCTTTTCCCGACTGTGAGCCGATAGGCGGAGGACGATACGCTTAGTATCCTTCCAAAACAATCCCTTACACTGGAACCCTAGGAGCTAATGGGTAACTATTAAGGGTGGAACACATACCATGGGTCTTTCACACTAACTTGACCCAGATTTTCGTCCTTTTGTAAATGATTTCACACAGCTCATTCAGGCATCATTCAAGCCTTAAATTCTTGTTTCACCTTACAGGCAAAACCGTTTAGGTCATATAGGCCCTTTGTAACATTAAGAATTTTTATCGACCTGTATTTCCCTAAACTTTTCCTTTCCTCAGCCTCCGATCGATCTCTTGTCATTTGGAACCGCTGCTCGGTATTATGCCACCAATGAACACAAGTATAGAATAATAATAATAATAATAATAATAATAATAGCCATCATCATCATCATAATCTTCATCATCATTTTCCTCATTACCATCATTATCATTACCCTGACTTCCGCCACTTAGAGAGAGTGCAAGGCAGAGACTCCACGACGTGTCAAGAATAAAAAAAGTCACGGTTAATTATATTCCTCGTGTGTTAAAACAAAAGAGACGAGTCTCTATGCGCGAGGCTCGTGATTACACATTAAAAAAGAAAATCAAGATGTGAGACCAATGAGGTAAAAAAAAAGAAAAAGTGGGTGTCCATTTAACTCTGTCGGAAAAAAGGGTTGGTATTTTGTCCCGTCAGTGTTACCAACGTGGAGATAAATCCGACCCCCCCATCCCCTCCACCTCTTTGTGCGGTATTGCCAGTAGATACTAAAGTTTCTCATCACTTCCCTCTACCAGCTCCTTATTTGTTTCTTCACATGACTTGTTAATTTATGGAACGTCTATAAAAAAGGAATGGAAGAAATAGATAATATACAAAATACGTAATTTGTGGAACGTGTATATAAATGAAATGGAAGAAATAGATCATATACAGTACAATAGATTATACATAATTTATTGAACGTTTATACAATAGATATGGAAGAAATAGATACTATACTGGAGAAAATAGGGAAAGATTTAAATTAACAAATCGGGCAAGGATGTCTCTTATAATTCACGATCACGTCAGACGATTTTATTCAGCTTAAGAAAATCCCATTATGTAGAGCAGGGTTACGCAACTGGCGGCCGCGGGACAAATCCAGCCCTTGAGTCGTTTTTCATTGGCGCTTTGACAGACTCGGAAGAATGCAAATAAACAAATATAAAACAGAAAATTTTGCGTTCTTTTCATATATGTGCTTAGCGAAAATGTAAAAGTAAAACAGAACATTTTGCTTTATTCTTTTTATTAATATGCCTGGCGGAAAATGTAAAAGCAAATTATACATGAATTTTACATTTCGTTCTATGTATAAGTGTTTAGAGGAAAGAAATGGAGCTAAAATACATGCATGGCCCTTGAATAGCCCCTGATCTAGAGGTTTAAGTGTAGCCTTTATACAAAATAATTCGCTAAGGAGGAGATGTTTGGGAGTCTCCCTACCCTACGAGGCTAGACGGGATCTGGACACGATAAACACTTCAGTATATGGGAATAATTTCTTGAGAGAGAGAGAGAGAGAGAGAGAGAGAGAGAGAGAGAGAGAGAGAGAGAGAGAGAGAGAGAGATCCTCGAGGTGAACCAGTTTGAGTCCCACCTGTTTTATCAACCTGTCAATAAGAATTAAGGGATCGTCTTTTCTGCCCGCCCAGGGATGAAGATTAATGTTGGAAGGTTAAAAGGAAGGAGTAATTAGCTTGATCTTAGACGTTGTGGTGGTGGTGGACAAGGGTTGAGATTTATAAATGATCTTGATGTCAGTTCTGTGTCGTGCGGAAGGTTTATTTCTGTGGATGGTTAATTTCGTGTTGAATTTGTATATTTTGTTTTGGTTGGTATTGAATTTGTTACTGCTGTTATTATTGTTATTATTTGTGGTAGTAGTAGTAGTAGTAGTAGTAGTAGTGGTAGTAGTAGTAGTATGACACGATCACTTCCCCCACCTTTTTTGTTTTTTGTGACAACCAAGAAGACATGGGAAGGAGAGGACAGAATCTTTCCTTGTACCTTGTTTCTCCTTTACACGATGTTCCAAAGATTTTAGCCTTTATTGTAGCCATTTAGCGGGTCTTGATTACTGACTGATACTCTAGCGCCTCTGGATTTTGTAGCTGGTGATGCTGTAGAGATTTCATATGGAGGTAGCAAGAAAAATAAAAAGACAAATTCAATGGGTTTGCGACAGTTTAGAGCTTTTGGACCTAGCAGCTGCAGCAAAGGACAGTTGGCGATGCTGCTAATTTTTGCTCAGATTCAAAGTGTTAGTGACAGTCTAGCGCCTCTCGATGTAGCAGACGTAGCAGAGGAGCATTGACAACGCTACTAAGGCTTACTCAGCTTCAAGGGGTTAACGACAGACAAGCGCCTCTGGACGTAGCAGATGCAACAGAGGCAAATTGGTAACGCTGGTGGGGCTTGCTCAGCTGTCCGACGGGTTGGTCCATTCTTGTCAGCTGCCGCCACCAATCCAGTTGAATTATTCATTAATTGATCAATTCTGATTGGTTACTCGTAGCCTGTGGG
>NC_137034.1:2340000-2447500 GCF_032717465.1 Coenobita brevimanus
ACATTACTGGACGCCACTTGTCAGGAAAGTACTGTTGCTTGTCCACTTTAATTTGACCTTGATTATGATCCTTTAGCAGTTTATTTACTGTATTTTAGTAGCAGAATAAGGCAGTACAATGGCTCCACATCCTGCCATAGAATAGGGCAATTCGATGATACTACATCCTTCCCATAGCACTTCTTCATTACTAGCATCATGGATTTGGCTCTCTTTTGTATTGTTTTTGTTTTTTTCTTGGAAGGAACGCGGATCCTTTGGTTCTTCTTCCTTGCATTAAAAAAAAAGTCAAGATGAAGAGATGGCAATTTTAGAGCAAGTTAGAGTGGGCAGAGTATAGTTACAAAGACTTCTTATCGCCTTCGCTTCGATTAAGTCTTGTTAATTTTACTTTTTCTAACACCAAATTGTTCTTAATTAACTAAGAGGTAAGCAGTGAAGGAGACAGAAACAGTGTATGAACAATCTATTCTCAGATTTACTTCGCTTAGACGAGACATTTTGATCCCCTTTTACAGCTCATTTCACGTAGCTTGGTGACAAAGAAAGTCGACATTGCAACTCCCCTTCCATAGCACTTCTTCGTGACTAGTCTCCATTTTAGTGTTCATCTGTTGCAACTCAGGATTCAATATGGAGACATGGTAATTTTTTAGTCCAAGTTAGAGGGGTAGTAGAAACGTGAACCCCGTGGACCGCAGGCCTAAAGTGACCTCCTGCAGTCCACCATCGACCTTTCAGAGGGCCGTAGAGAGACCTGAGGAGCGTTTGTATAACCAGGCTATATCGGTGCCACCACATGAAGGGTTCCCTCTCCATCACCAGGCCAAGTTAGAGTAACAATTGTACAGATTTGCCCTCATTAACCCCTAGAATACTTCGTGACTCTAATTTACCCATATTAAGTCTGGCGGTAGCAGGAAGAAACTAAGTGACGTCCCCGGCTTGGAGTTTAAATTAGCACCCTTGGCCAGTGATAAAAACAGAGTAAAAAATAAAAGTAAAGAATGTAGGCAGTGAAAGCTACTTAAGATTACAGTCAGCCCTTGAATCATGTGACGCTGTGTTGCCTTATTTGTGCTTCCTCCAGACGATTTTATTCATCTTTGGTGGAGACAGTTTGGGATGATGAAAGCATTTGGTGATGGAGTCAGGTACATTACATTTCCACGTTCCAGTAGTCTCTCATGAGGTGAGTAAAATCGTCTGTAGGTAAGAAAAGTGAAATAAGTAGGTCATCAAACTGAATTTAACTTTGAGAGTAAGAAACACTTCCACGGAAAAAAAAAGCAATGGCAGAAATAAGAAATGTAGTGGTAGAAAGGGGGTTAATTATGATCGTTGTATCCTATTCACTGCGGCGAGTTCTTAAGTTGCAGTATAATTTTTGGGGGGACATTAAATACATAGTGAAGTGAGAATTTTTTCACTTGTCCTATATCTCTCTTATCTTAAAAGTAGGACACTACACACTTTCGGACAACGGTGGCTCGGTGGTTACTGTACTCGGCTCCTGATGTGTCATCTTCTAGTCCAGGATTCGAGCCTAAACCGTGGCGGATATTTAAAGAGGTTGTCGGTAATGTGTCTTTTCATATACTCGCAAACATTCACACTTTGTATTTTCTACCGATGATATATACAAACTTTGACACAGACACAGCAGATACAAATAACTCAGACTTTCATATACCTCACCTGCCACAGACACCCCTTTCCCATTCGTACTTAGCCAGCATGGGTAAGGTTACTTTTAGACTAACACTCTTCCGTCGTGGAGAAGATTCTTGTCTACAGTCAACATAATAGGGTCTGATAAATTTACTGATATAAATATAGATATACTCTTTCAGTATGATGACAAAGGCTTAAAAATTCTAGCCTCTCGCTCCCTCCCCCCTCTCTCTCTCTCTCTCTCTCTCTCTCTCTCTCTCTCTCTCTCTCTCTCAACCCCACCCGAGTCCAATTTTCCTCGCCAATTACGCGTGTACGTTCGTAACCTGACGGAACGGCCACGAAGCCATCCCTCAAGTGCATATTATTCTAATGACGTTCGCCCAAATCTGCGAGGCTGATCTAATGAGCGCTGGTAGGCGATGTAGTTAAATATGCAAATGAGAGATACAAGCCGGGGGAGAGAGGATGGATGCCAAAACTAACCGCAGGTGCCATTTTACGAACGATGCACCTCCCGCCTGGATAGGAGAAAAAATTTAACAGGCAGAGCATTTTCGTTTTTAGTTTTCCCTTTGCCCTATGTGATTTTAGAGACCCTGGTGCTTGTGGATGGTTTACAAGGTTTCTATAGGGACTGCTACGCGTAAAGTCCCGGTTTCGATACCACCTGGGCGGCCAAAACGGATGAAAAACGGGCGAGAATAAGTCCAGCTTCGGCACCTGGATGGTTTGTTATCGGTGAGGGCTCAGTAGGGGGCCGCCGAGCTCACCCCTGTCCTAGCCACAGGGGGTGCTGGGGTGCTTATAACCATCTCTCTCTCTTTCTCTCTCTCTCTCTCACGTGCTGTATTTTCCTGTACTTTACTCTTGATTTACTTTTTATTCCATTTTCAGTGTCTCTAATTCACTCCTTGTAATTCTCTGACGCTTTCCGAGTCTCCTATGGTTCACTCAGATGAAGGTAATCGTCTGGAGGTCGCTAAAACAAAACATATACTGGAAATAAAATAGTTAACAGCGTGGGTTTTAGAGGAAGTGGCATCTCACAAGCATCCATCATCCCTTTGGTTTCCCCTGCTTGAATCTTGGTGAAGCTCCTATGACTCACTCCCAGGCTCCTATGACTCACTCTTTGGCTCGTTTGACTCACTCAGATGCACGTAGTCGCCTGGAGGTAGCAAGAATAAAATAGGCCTGTAGGGGTTAAGGGCGTGGGTGTTTAGGATATGGCGTTCACTAAGCGACCAGCACCTCCTTCCCTCCCGCATGAATATTGATGTTGCTTCCTTAACCTCCCGGGGATCAGGATTTGACTGGGGTTGGGGGGCATGTCCAGGCAAAGGGGGGTGTTTCCAGGCAGATGGGCAGCTTTTCCAGGCAGATGGGGGAGTTTCCAGGCAGAAGAAGGAGGGGGTTCCAGGAAAAGAGAGGGGACTTTACAGGCAGATGGGGGCGTTTCCAGGCAGAAGAAGGATCGTTTCCAGGCAGAAGGAGGAGGGGGTTTCAGGCGAAGGGAGGGGAAGTTTCCAGGCGGAGAGAAACGTTTCCAGGCAGAGGGTGGCGTTTCCAGGCAGAAGGAGGGGGGTTCCAGGCAAAGGGAGGGGGCGTTTCCAGGCAGAGGGGAGGAGTTTCCAGGCAGATGGAGGGAGGAGGTTATTTGGAGAGTCTGTTTGGAGGGGAAGTTTGGGAGTTCACGCACCATTTGAAGAGTGAGTGTACAAGTCAGTTTCTGAATTCTAGGGTGTATGTTAGTATGAAGAGTGAGTGTACAGGAAGATTTCTGAATGCCAGGGTGTGTTAGTATGAAGAATGAGTATACAGTATAGGTAGATTTCTGTATACTAGGTAGTGTGTTGGTATGTTTTATGTACATAAGGGATATATTTATTACACAGTGAGTGGTCAAGTGGTTAGGGAGGTTGTCTGATTGCTCTTATATTCAATCATATGTTAGGTCAGGGAAAAGTTTAACAATTGAATATCTGTAAAATATAATAATGATAATCCAGGAGACACATCGACACGTCATAACACCCCGACTAATACTGTCACACCAGTCATAATTAAGGCAGCCCCGGTATACTGGCAATATGGACGGTGGGTATTAGCTTCGAAATGGTGTCATGTGAAGCTGTGTTTGTAGGAAGACTGCTGGGGCCTTAGGGAACGGATGCTCAAATTTATGCGTATTATAATAATGATAAATAATAATAATAATAATAATAAATAATAATAATAATAATAATAATGATAATAATAATAATAATAATAATGTAATAATAATAAATGGTGATGATACTACCACTACTACTACTACTACTGTTGTTGCTGCTATTCTTACTACTACTACTGCTACTGTTCATAGTAATAATAATAATAATAATAATAATACGCGATACATATACGACAATTGCAATATAAACTTCAGAACAAAATGAACCTTTCGATACTGATGACTCGCAGGTAAAGTTAAATGGTGAAATCTTAAGGGCAATCAGCATAATTCATTCTTAATAGCCTTCCACGCCAAGCAATTACAAGCACATTAAGGCTGCCATCAAAACATCACTTGCTTATAATCGCCCATTTAAGTACTCTCGTCGGTTAAGGAAGCTCCCTAACATCTCTTCCTTAGCGATTTATTTTTAGATATGACTGGTTAATATCTCTTTGTAGTTATTCATGCTGAGTATGGAGAAACTTGGAAGGATTACTGTAGTGCAGAAGAGGATAGTGAGGTGTAATAATCGAAACAAATCACTTAGGAAAAGGTGTTAGGGAGCATCCTCAGCCGACCAGTATGCGAGCCAATGTTAATAATTTTACCATTTACCCCCTCATGGTAGGAACAACTCCGCCATTACATTCTCACTAATACTAAGCGATTTCATTTCGTTGAGAATTGAAGCCTTGAAGTTGTAACCATTCTCTCTCTCTCTCTCTCTCTCTAAACTGAAGGATGTGAGTGACCTGAGTGACCTAGCTCTAAACTAGCTCTAAAAATTACTACAGCATCTCCATTCATATAAAAGTAAATTTATGTATATTTTGACACGCCTTTCTTCCTGAGAGTAAAATTAGCAATAAAGATTAGTTCAGCAGGCTTCTTCTCTGCTAACAAAAGAATCTAGGAAAAATAATATCCTAGAATTATTGATAATCCTGGTTAATCCCACTACTTAGAAAAATCCTAAGCTGATTATTTTTTTTAGAAATGGCAAGAATTAGTATTATTATTTTTTTTATTACGTTCATTTGGTTCAGATTTTCGTTCTTTTTGCTGCTTAATTTGCATCTCAGTGACGGAAAAAGACATTGCAACGACTCTGCATCATTTCCATAGCACTTCTTCATGACTAGCAGCATATTTTGGTGCTGATCTGCTGTTACAACTCGGAAAAAGACAATGCTACGGCTCTACATCCTTTCCATAGCACTTCTTCTTGACTAGCAGCTTATATTAGTGCTAAGCTAGTGTTACAACTCCACATGCCAACTGAAGTGATGGCAGTTTTAGGCCAAGTTAGAGTAAAAAGAGTGTAGAATTTGAAGTTACCCCGGCTGTATGAGTGTGGTATACTAACCTATTGTTCTCTTTCTCCCACAGGTAAGTGCTCTCTTCACCCTCTTCTTCCTCCGTCACACTCCACTGGTAAGAAGGTTCTCATTTGGATGCGTCATGGTGTTATTTCTGCATCTCTTCTCCTTTCTTCTATACTCCCTTTTCCTCTTCTATTTTCTTTTTTCTTCTCGTCCCTTCTATATTCATGCCTCGTCTCATTATTTTTTTTTTCTCTTCCCCTCTCATCTCTTTCTTCTTGTCGTTTGTCGTCATCTCATCAATTTTCTCTTCTCTTCTTTGCTCGTCCCACTTCTATCCTCTTGTCTTTTCCATTTTCTTTTGTCATGTATTTTCACCTCTCTCTCTCTCTCTCTCTCTCTCTCTCTCTCTCTCTCTCTCACAAATTACATCCTGAGTTATATTGTACTGAGTGTCTGTTGATGCTGGTAACTGATTCATTTCCAATCTATATTTTCCTATTTAAAAAAAAAAATCTGTAAAGTCAACATTAACAGTCCTCTTTTACCAGATAGAAACTGCATCTCAGTGAAAATTTGCTGAACAATCCAATTATTATCAAATCAATTGGAGTGTCGTTTCAGTAATGTCTTCGCACCATCTCTGAAATTCGTCACATCCTAATATCTCTCTAAACTAACTAAATATATTCAAGCTTCGTGTACGTGTTCAAATCTCGCTCTACTAATTCGATACGTCAAAAATGTTAATGGTTTACTGTCCTTAACCGTACGTATTTTGTCTTACATTAGGCCCGTCCGTATAGCAAGATTAGGTAAAGGCATATGCGTTTAATTTTTCCCCTATACAACCATAATATCCATAGCATTGTAGATAAACTTTTGCCATTGACTTTAACACCTTACGTGGATGTATCTTTCTCTCGTCCAGGATTCACAGGTAAGCGTAAGTTTCATACCGTAACTTAGATTAATATTATAAGTAGATCAGGGGATATAGAGTGTTAATCTCTCTTAAATGTCAGGCATAAATAAATCTACCCAAGATCTACCGTAAGCTGGGTTATATATCTACGTCATGGCGAAGAACTTAGAGATAAGGTAAAGCCATCTACTTCCTGTGTACGCTTTATATCGAGAGCCGAGTTATCTTCAGGTTATTATTGGACAGGTGTACAGACGTCATACAGGTGCGTCTGGCGAGGGGCTGGGGGTTGAGAGGCACTGATATTGTGGTTATATATACTTCCATTAGGAGATGGAGTGCATGGGGAGAGTTTGAGAGAGAGAGAGAGAGAGAGAGAGAGAGAGAGAGAGAGAGAGAGAGAGAGAGAGCGTGCGTGTGGTGAGAGAGAGAGAGAAAGAAGGTGAGAGGTGGAAGAGAAATGGAATGAGTAGGGGATTGGGAGAGATGAAGGAAGATTTTATTTTATCATGTTTATTAATAAGTAGATAGAGGAAGGAGAGTGGAAGTAGAGGGGAGAAGGGAAACTAGGAGGTGCAAAGTGAGAAACAAAAAGAGGAATAAAAAACAAAGAAGAAACGAAATGATAAAGGAAGAATGGATTTTCAGACGATGTGCACTAATAGGCAGAATGAAGGAAGAAAGTAGAAGGCAGAGATGTAAAGGGAAATAGGGGAAAGCTGCCACATGGGGAAGAAAAAGAATAAACTGAAGAAAGCAAGAAGCTGATGAATATAATGTTTATTAAGCAGAATTCAGGAAGAAGAGACGAATTGAAGGTAGAGGGGAAAAGATGAATGAGATATAATGAAAATGAACTACAAAGTAAGATGAAGGGTTGAACAAAGGATGAAAAGAAAGAGAAGAGAAAAGAAAGAACAGAAAATAGTAGAGAAAGAGGTTTATAATATTAAAAAAGAGATGATAGAAGGAAGAAAGGTTGAGACTACTAGAGAGTAAACAACATTTATAAAATGGAAAAAAGAGGAGTAAGAGGAAGAAATATAAGAGGAGGAGGGGGAGGGGGAGGAGGAGTAGGGCAGGAGAGACAGAAAGAGAAGGGAAAAGAAGAGAAGGGAAGGGGAGGGGAGGGGGAAGTCAAGGGTGCACACTTACTAATGGAGCATGGATAAGTAAGTCTACCCCACCCCTCACTCCCCTCCTCCTCTCCTGTCTCAACACACCACATCCCCCTTTCTATCTCCCGTCTTCCCCTTCCTCTCCCCTCTTCCCCTTCCTCTCCCCTCTTCCCCTCCCTCTCACTCCTATACCCCAATCCCAGTCCACCTCTTCTACCTATCTTCCTCCTCCTCGTACCCATCTTCACCCCCCATTCTTCTCTCCTTACCCTCTTCCTGCCATCCTTTCATCACCACCTCACCTTCTCTCCCTCCTTCCCCCTCTCCTTCCTCTATCCCTCCCTCCTTCCCGGTCTCCTTCCTCTTCCCCTCCCTCCTTCCCCCTCCCTCCTTCCCCCTCCCTCCTTCCCCCTCCCCCCTCCCTCTCGTTCTGCTGTTCCTAGGTCACTTTACGTACCAATTTTTTGTTAACCTTTCCAGTCCTAGTATATTGTTTTTAGGTCTTACTTTCTACAGACGATTATATTTAACATGAGATATTTTACGAACTGGGGGTGTTAAGAATAGTTTTTATATTTCCCTCAAACACGGGAGATCTTTATAAAATTGAATATTATCTTAAAGTAGAGTAAATAAACTAAAAATGAAATATGGGTGGAAAGGGTTAATCTTACTTTGCTTGAAGTGGCTCAGATGTTTACTTAAATATCTGCCACTTAACTACGATCGTTTTTATTCTTGGTGCATCGAGACGGCATTTTTTTTCGACTTAAGATCTCTTGTAGTGAAGATGTTAATGTTGGCTTTATTTCTCCAGTCAGAAAAAATAATACTTAAAAATATAATGCTTGTTGGTATCTAGAATAAAGCATGTCATTGTTGTGAATGGGTGATACGTGTACGCCTAATATTGTCAGCATAGATGTTTGCTAACTCACGTACAACACACACACACACACACACACACACACACACACACACACACACACACACACACACACACACACACACAGTAGCCTTACTCATGCACGCTTGTAACCTTTATATTGTTATAGTACATTCAGGTTATACGTATACACATCATTTATATAGACTGATAGATAGGGAGACATTGACATAGTTATAGGTAGACAGAGATATACAGAAGAATAAATATTGACAGTTATCATAAGAGCATTTGTGAGGGAACGATGGAATGCAAGGCGTACATGCATACTGTATATTCGTGTGTGTGTGTGTGTGTGTGTGTGTGTGTGTGTAGAATTTAGTATCCGATCACCAAAACTCTACACCTCCTGAACTTTAGAAATCAAGAAAACTTAGAAGAGTGTGTAATTTTTCAGGCAATTTTCCCATCGCCCCAAAAGACCCCCACGTAAAACAATCCCCACAAAGTTCACCTAATTGGGACGCTTGTCACTTGTTTTATCCTTTGTTATTTACGGTAAAGTGTCTATTCTCGGGAATCAATGCCTGGTTTGTAGGTTACTATACTCTGTTCACTGTAATTTGGCTAAAAACTCCAGTCGCTCCACTTTGACTGCTGAGTTGTAACAGTAAACACTAAGATATGATGTTAGTCATGAAGAAGTGCTATAGAAAGGATGTAGTATTGTCCTTTCTTTCCTTTTTTAATGCGAGGAAGAAGGAACCAAAGGCTGAGCCCACAAAACAGTTCCTTCCAAGAAAAAAAACAAGAACAATACAAAAGACAGCCAGATTCAAGATCCGTTCATTTCGAGATGCCTGGACACACTGCGTTTGAAAGACTGGAGATCATAGGAAGTGGGAACTACAGACAGAGGGAGACAGTTCCAGAGTTTACCTGTTGCATAAATGAAGGACTGGGAGTAACGGTTAATGTATGAAATAAGCTGCAAAGAGCAAAAAATCTCTCCACTTTGAATGCATGGTGACAATCGATTAACGCTAAAATTTGATGATAGTCACGCAAAAGTGCTGTAGAAAGGATGTACAGCCATAATATTGTCTTTTTCTACCACTGAACTATATGTAATAAGCTGCAAAGGGACGAAAATTTGGGCCAGGTTGGAGTAAAAGCACTGTAGTATTTATTTTGGGGTTAAAGAGGAGTGCCTTCAAGTGGTGGCATCAGCTATACTCGGCCGGGTCCTCTGCCCTGCTATAACATATACACATGCCCCTGTCCCCTATCGTTCCCCCTGAGAAGAGGATGGTAGACCGCAGAAGGGCAGCATCAGCCGGCAGTCCACTGGGATTACATTCTCTCTCTCTCTCTCTCTCTCTCTCTCTCTCTCTCTTATTTTTACTCTTCTGTTCTCACTCTCACTTCCCCTCCCTCCCTCCCTCCCTCTTTCTCATCCTCTCCCTCCCTCCCTCCCTCTTTCTCATCCTCTCCATCCCCCCTTTCCCCTCACCCTCTCCCCTTGTAATTAGTCTCATACATCAAGTAATGGCTTCCCCTCAGCTGCTGACCTCGCTGCCCTCAGACACAAACACACGGGCGCCCAGACTCGCTAAGGAAGTCGGCAGGAGAGAGAGAGGAAATGCTGAATATCTGAGGGGAGCGATTTGGAGGTCGGTTTGAGGGTTAGATACGATCAGAGAGAAAGAGAGAGAGAGAGAGAGGGGGGGGGGGGGAGAAGAGGACAATAGGAGAAAAAGTGGCAGGGGAAAGAGAGATGTTTGAGATAATGAGAAGAGGGGATTGGAGAGGCAAAGAATTGAGGAAGAGGTGTAGGAGAGAGAGAGAGAGAGAGAGAGAGAGAGAGAGAGAGGGGTGGGGGAAGAGAGTCAAGAGTGAGGGAGGGGAAAGATGGGTAGGAACGGGAGGAAGAAAAAGAGATTGGTAAGAGAATGGAGAAGAGGGGGGAAAGGGTGTAAGGAGAGGAGGTAAAGGGGTGAGAGCAGGAGTAAAGAGGAGAGAGATGGGTGAGAGGAGCATGGATGAGAGGGGGAGGCAAGAGGAAAGAGGAAAAGGGGAAATAGTAAGAGAGTTTATTTTTGCTGTCACCGAGGTGCTTGGATAGGAAATAAAGGAGGTGAGAGAGAGAGAGAGAGAGAGAGAGAGAGAGAGAGAGAGAGAGAGAGAGAGACAGACAGACAGACAGACAGAGACAGAGACAGACAGACAGACAGAGAAGGAAAAAAGTGAAAATGAGAAAGAGAGGAAAGAGAAAAATGGGTGTACTGAAAAGGAGAAATGAGAAAAAAATGGGATACTGAATTTAAAAAAAAAAATAAAAAATAACAATGAGATGCATGAGATAAAAAAGAGAATTAGAGAGAGAGGAAATTAAGGAAATGTACGCTGCTTAAGGAAATCATTTTAGCTACGAGAAAAATCACATCTTAAGGCAAATCTGGTGTGTGAAATTTCTTCTTAAGTTACGATAATCTTAAGAATAATAGATGAGAAAGGAGGTGACTTTGTACCCTAATTGCTTGCTGGAGAGTTTATTTCTCTCTCTCTCTCTCTCTCTCTCTCTCTCTCTCTCTCTCTCTCTCCATGTCCACTTTCCCTATTTCATCTTTTTTTATAGATTTTTTTTTGCTGCCCTCAATTGTCCTGTCTCTTTCCATTTCATTTTAGTGTGTTTTTTTTTTTTTTTTTTAGCTTCTTCCTTCTTCTTTCTTGCTTCTCTTCCTTCTTAGTGTCCTTCAGTCCTCGTCCTCGTCTTCCTCCTCCTCTTTTTACCTTCATTACCCTTCCATGTCGCCTCTTTCCTTACCCCTCCTCCTCCTCTCACTTTTTTCTCACGTCTTCTCTCACCTCACCATCCTTCTCTACCCCTCCTCCTCCTCCTCCTTCCCTACTTCATTCTCTCTTTCCTTTGACAACTCCCTCTCATTACGTTTTCTTTACTGTCTCCTTCCTTCCTCCTCTCTCCCATCTTCACCTCCCTTTCAGATCTCACAGAATCACTTTCTCTTTCTCTGTTTCTCTGTCTGTTTGTCTCTGTCTCTGTCTCTGTCTGTCTGTCTGTCTGTCTCTCTCTCTCTCTCTCTCTCTCTCTCTCTCTCTCTCTCTCTCTCTCTCTCTCTCTCTCTCTCTCTCTCTCTCTCTCTCTCCATATTATCAACTCTTCCCTCAAGCATCTAACTTCCAAACTTTTGCCTTCCTCTCTACACCTCCCCTTTCCCCCCCCTCTCCATCCCCAGTAATATTTCCTCTTACATAACCTGTCCCCTCCTTTCCCCTCTCCTCTCCCCTTCCTTTCCCCTCTCCTCTCCTCTCCTCTCTTCTTTCCCTCCTTTCCCCTCTCCTCTTCCTCTTCTTCCCCCTCTCCTTTCCTCTCATCCCTCCCATTTAGCATTTTAAGTTCGTCTCCCCCTGCCATTCCTTTCCCATTCCTCCTCTTCCTTTCACTCCCCTTCCTCCTCTTCCTTTCACTTCCCTTACTCCTCTTCCCTTCACTCCCCTTCCTCCTCTTCCTTTCCATTCCCTTCGTCTTTTCCCTTATATTTCCCTTTCCTTTCCTCTCTTACATTTTCCTTCTTTCGTTTCCTTTCCCCTATCCCTCCTCCTTCTACGAACCCAACTTACACACACACACACACACACACACACACACACACACACACACACACACACACACACACACACACACACACTCTCTTTGTACTTACCACCTCTCCACACTAATTTCTTTCCACAGGTACTCCATCATCGTGCCCGCCTCTCTCATCCAGTTTATTCACACTCCCTCCTACTATCCACCGCTTCTCCCCCCTTATCCATTCTTTTCCTCCTCCTCCTCCTCCTCATCATCATCATCATCATCATCATCATCATCATCATCATCATCATCATCACTTATTTGCTGATTGTTAATTCGCATTTTTTTTTTTTTCACTCAATACCTCCATTAGATATTTTTCATCCATATCTTCACATTTTTTATTTATTTTTTGCTGCTTATACCTTCTTCATTTTTCTATATAATTCTTGTCCCCTTCTATGTGTCTGTCTTTCTTCTCTTTACCTTTTCATTTCACCTTTCTTTCTCCCATCTCTTTTTGTTTTATACATATCCTCTTCTCGGTCTATCCACTGTTATCCACTCTGTCTTTTTTTTTCTCTCTCTCTTAATCTCCCTTCCTCTTTCCTTGCTACTTTTTCGTTCCTAATATTTAAGCACTTATGCCTGTCACTCTTCGTCTTTCAGTTCTCTTCCACTCCAATGTAATTTATTCCTTGCTTCTTTTCTCAGCTTCCTACTTTTTCCCTTCCTTTTTACTCTCGTATGTTGTCATTTTACCTCCTATTTCAATATCTCTATTAATTTCATACCATTTTTATCATCCCTCTGTCTTTCTCCATTTCTTTTTCCCTTTCCTCATATTTAATACTTTTTTTCTTGCAAAACCTATTTCTTTTGTGTTTTTCTCTCTCTCTCTCTCTCTCTCTCTCCCACTTCCCCTCACCTTTCCCTACCCTCTCGCCCATCCTCCCCCACACCTTCCTCCCTCTCCTCTCTCCTCCTCTCTCCCTTTCTCCTACGACTCGCCTTCCTTGTCGTCTTCCTCTGTCCTCATCATTATCATGTGTGAGGGTCGGCCATATATTCTCTGATATTGCTGAACGTGCTCGATGGCCACATTAGCGCCCTGTTAACGAGCGAGGTAATGACGACCACACGGGACAATCCAAGTCACAAAAACGACCTTAAACACCCGGGTCGTAAGGCTGAATTTGCCCGATGAAAATTTGGACCACCGATGAACTCTGGGTGTCCTCCTCCTGCTCCCTACAAGTGATTCATGGGTGGCATTTTGACCAAGGGGGACTCAACACATTTCCACTCGCCCCTTATTCTGCTCATAATGGGTCATCTTGGGGTTAGTCTCGCCTTGTTTAAGCATCATCTTGGTTATTGAGGGACCGGGTATTTAATTTACTGTTGCACAAGACTGGGCTAATCTTTATGAAAATTTATTGATTGAATGATTTATTTTTATTAAGCAACTCTAGCAGCTAACCTGGTAACTACAATCTTTCTGGGGGTTCTAGAGGGACAGGAGGCGTGAAAGAATCGGAGGGTAACTATTTTCCTTACGTCTGAGGCCGAGAGAAAAACATCATATCTATTGAACTCGACTCACAGTGCATTTATCACAGCTCTCTCCAACCACAGTTCTTCCAGTTTACGTCCCACTTATGAATTTAACATCCTTGGTATGTCATCCGTGGTAGGTGGTGGCGACCGTCATCCACTCACTTGATGTAGTGCTGCCTACTTCTTCCTTCATTTTGATCATCCTTTTTCTGTGTCTGCCCTCCTTTCTTCCTATTTCTCCCATCTTTCCTCTCACTTCATATTATTTTTCTCATTTTTATGTGGCTTTACATTGAATGACAAGCCTAATGGTTTCCTGTAAGTCAAGAACCACATAAGCAACCCATATGTGTTCCCTACGTGTCAACAAGTGGGTTGGTGGAGAACCTAGGGTGGAGGGTTAGTGCCCCTCCCCACAAAACAACTAACTCGAAGACAAATGGCCACCCTTTACGGGATGATGGCGTCTGGCTATAGATGATAGAAAGTATGCCAATCATCGATTACAGGGAGATATCTATGACAAAGAGCATGATGGACAAAACCCTTTTATAAAACACACTTCATCAAATCTTTAAATACTTGTCAGCATTTTAACAACACAGTGTGGGGTGATTATCATTAAGAATATATATTTAACAGTATACTGACTTGCACAACAGCTGCGATATAGGACGAACTTAGGGCATGAGTATCTTTGCCTACTCAGTTAAATGTGAATCAGCCCAACATTCACCGTCACGTATTAAAATCGTATACCCGTTTAGATTTTAATCGCTCGCTCACACACACACACACACACACACACACACACACACACACACACACACACACACACACACACACACACACACACACACACACACACACACACACACACACACACACACACACACACACACACACACACACACACACACACACACACACACACACACACACACACACACACACACACACACACACACACACACACACACAGAGTCCATCAGTGACCGGGATCTTAAGGGGATGCTGCTAATTCCCTTCTGACAGCGACTGCCTCGGCCAACATTGTCAGTGACGAGGGGAGGGGGGAGGGGAGCTGTCTTTGGTGGGGTGAGGGGAGGGAGTGGCGGTCATGGGATGGGGAGTATTAGCGAGGGGGAGGGAGGTCAGGGTAGTGAGGGAGTGGTCAGGCAGGAGTGGGGGACGATCAGGGAGCAGGAGCGATGAGGAAGAGGAGAACCAGAGGGTGAAGAAGGGAGGAAAAGGAAATAGGGAGGCTTTCCTTGGTAGGGTGGGGGAGGAGGGTGGTCAGGAGGATGGGGAATAGAGGGAGGTGGGGGGATGTAAGAGGAGTGAGGGAGATCAGGGAGGGGGGGGAAGATCAGGGGGGTAGCGGGCGGTCAGGAAGAGGAGAGTTAGAGGGGGATGGGATGAATAAAGGGGGAAGGGAGAGAAGGATGAGTCGAGGGGAGGGTATAGACTATGAAAGGTAAGTTTCATCAAAGTTAGAACAGCGATGAGTTAGAGAAGTAGAGGGCGAGAGGAATGGTAGTCAAAGAAAAACAGACGAATACATTGTTCATAAAAGAAAGAGGGGAGAGAAATGGATAAAAAGAGTTAAAAGAAGGATGTGGAGATGAATCAGAGGAAGTGAGGAGAAAGCGGGATAAAGTGAGAGAAGACAGGAGGAAAGATGGAGAGAGAAATAAGAAAAGGAGAGGAAAGGGTGGGGAGGGAACAGGATGAAACAGGCTGAGTGGAGAGAGAGAGAGAGAGAGAGAGAGAGAGAGAGAGAGAGGATGAGGAAGATGAGAGGAGAGTGTGAGACTTCATTAACCCCTTGTCCCCCACCTGCGCCACAATACCTGGCTCCATTAAGGGGTCGGCTCACTGGCAGGGTCTTAGCGATACCACTACACCTACACCCTCCTTCATTAACCTTTATTCACAGCACCTCAGGACGATTTTATTCTACCACTACACCCACATCTTCCTTTCATTAATCTACGCCTACACCCTCCTTCATTAACCTTTATTCACACCAACTTAGGACGATTTTATTCCAACGCTATACCTACAGCCTTCCTTCATTCGTCTACACCTACACCCTCCTTCATTAACCTTCATTGACACCACCTCAGGGCGATTTTATTCTACCACTACACCTACACCTTCCTTTCATTAACCTTTATTTAGACGATTTTTTAGACAGACGATTTTCAGCTGAGGTGTATATGGGAAGGTTAAACTCATCTCTGACCATCCACACCCACACATTCCTTCATTAACATTTACTCATGCGAACCCAGGACGATTTTCCTCAGCTGAGATAAATTAAATACCCTGACATCCACACCTTCCTTCATTAACCTTTATCCAGACCAACTCCAGACGATTTTGCTTATGAGAATTAAATACCTAGACACCAAAGCCTTCTCTGTATTTCATTCACAGTAGTTCGGGACGATTTTCCTCAGCTGAAAGATTATATGAAAAGAATAAGGTAAAAAAGAACCATCAGTACCATACTTTAATTAACCTTCAGAGTAACTGCAGACGATTTTATTTGCAGGACGATTTTATTTATCTCAGAAAAATGATGGGAAGATTAATTAGCACCAATATGACCATCAGCATCCACACCCACACCTGTCATTAACCCCTCTCTCTCTCTCTCTCTCTCTCTCTCTCTCTCTCTCTCTCAGACCATTACCAGATAATTTTGTTTTGGTGGGAGAAGTCATAGGAGTGAAAGAAGAAAAATGTCTTTATTTTCTCTTTGATGATGTGGTTGTCCTTAACCCTTTACCCCTCTTATGCTCAGAACAACTCTAGTACTCTAATCAGTCTAACGCCAATCACTATTCATTTGAGAGTAAGTTTTAAGATTCTGCGAACGCTAATTTCCAGTGGTTTTACTAAGGTGAATTAATTTGCTTGATTTTATGTAGAATATATAGTAGTACTTAAGTTCGCGTTTTACCATATTGAAGGCTAAATTTAGAAACTGTCAAAACCAGGCGAATTAGTTTGGCCAAAAATAGAACAGCAAAAGAACTAAATCTATCATGAAAATCCTTGAATTTGATATTGTATAAATAAATAAATAAATAAATGAGCATATACTATTGTGTTGTGGGGACCTCTCAGTCTGCTGGTATGGGCGTGGGTGTGGCAGTGGGAGTAGGAAATGAGTAAATGATGCAGGGTAGACACTAATTACGCTGACGAAGCCGTCCCCCAACACACAAGAAATTGCCCAGTGGAATGAAAGAGGAGAGTTATAATATGTATATTGGACACCCTGTATTTTACCCCTGTTCTATGTATCTATCTAGTTATCAGTCTATCTACCCATCCATCTATCTATCTGTATATCTATGTATCTGTCTGTATCTATCTATCTATCCGTCGATCTATCTGTCTATCTGTCTGACTTTGTGTTTCCGTCTGTCTTTTTGTCTATCTATCTATCTATCTGTTTATCTATCCATCCATCTGTCTGTCTGCCTGTCTGTCTGTCTATCTATTTACAGGTATCTGTTTATCTATCTTTCCATCTATGTCTCTGTCTATATATCTATCTGTCCATATCTGTCTAGCTACCTGTGTGTCTGTCGTCTATCTATCTGTCTACCTGTTAACCTAATCATAAAATTGGTGCCTAATATTAAACTCAATTCACTCTACATTTTACATCATAAAAAATACACATATCCATTTGGTATTTAGTGAGGCGTAAAGAGATGCAAGTTGCTTCCCCTTTGTCTGTCTCAAATGATGTGGAAATCATGAATGTCAAAGGCTTTAGGCAGGTGTTTTATTTTATCATTACAATATGCTCCTCGCCATAATGTACCTGCGTATTGACTGAGACTGGTGGATAGATAGATAGATAGATAGATAGATAGATGGATGTCTCAATGAAGTGGAAATCATGAATGTCAAAGGCTTTAGTTTTTTTTTTTTTCGTTACAATATTCTCCTCGCCAAAATGTACCTACGTATTGACAGAGAGGTAGATAGATAAATGGATGGATGGATGGATGGATGGATGGATATATGGATGGATGGATGGATAGATGGATGGATGGATGGATGGATGGATAGGTACATAAATAGACAGATAAATAAATAGACTGATAGGAAGATACAGATGTAGGTAGTCAGATGGATGGATTTTATAGGTAAGCAGATTCAGAGAGAGAGAGAGAGAGAATCCCATACGGTCGATTGCCCAAGCACATTCTCATTACCGCCTAAACCTTACCGTCACTACATTAATCCTCAGGGGTCGTTCATACCCCTCTATCTAGCTTAAGGGAGGTCGTATCGAGTCGTCTGGCTTAAGGGATGGCATGGTAGGTCGTGGGGAGTCGTAGTAGCTGGTCGTCTAGGGTTTGGGAGGTCGTTTGAGGGTGGGAGTAGATAAACTGTCGAGAAGTAGAGTCGTATGTAGTCGTCTTTAAGGTCGTATTTAGTACTATAGGGGTTGAGGAGGGGTTGACTGAGGGCGAAATAGTCTTGTGTCCATATTCAGGCGAGGAAGCTCCCTAACACCTTTTCCTAAGCGATTTTCTTTTTCATTAATATGCGTCACTATACTCTGAGTAAAGTCGTAATCTAATTGTATAGGGGTTGACGAAGGGTTGACTGAGGGCGAAATAGTGCTGGACCCGTATTCTCGTCAGGTGAGGAAGCTCCCTGACACCTTTTCCTAAGCGATTGATTTTCCTTATCTTGGGGATGATGATGATGATGATGATGAGGAGGAGGAGGAGGAGGAGGAGGAGGAAGAGGAGGAGCCATCAGCAAGTACACAGCAACTCAGCAACTATTCCCATTTCCCACAAGCCACACTCCTCCAACTTAGCTTTCCGCCTCTCAACCACACGGCTAATAAAATCCATACTTTATAACTCACAGTCGTGCTCATTAAAGATCTATATTACTTCTTTATTTTCCTCGTCTAGATTTTATTACCTCCCTTCCACCTACCTTCTGTCTCAACTCTTTTCCAATTATACTTCGCTTATTAAACACCCACATGAGCGTTTTCCTACCTTGCTGTTTACTTTTTCGCTCCTGTTGCTGACTCCTACCCTCAGATTTTATGGCGGTGAGTTTTTGGTTGTTGTTGTTGATGATGACAGTCGTGGTGATGATGATGATGACATTCGTGGTGATGGTGGTGGTGGTGGTGGTGATGATGATGATGATGATGATGATGATGACAGGCATGGTGATCGTGGCGATGATGATGATGATGATGATGATGACAGTCGTGGTGATGGTGGTGATGGTGATGATGATGATGATGATGATGACAGTCGTGGTGATGATGATGATGATGATGATGACAGTCGTGGTGATGATGATGATGATGACAGTCGTAGTGATGATGATAATGATGATGATGATGACAGTCGTGGTGATGATGATGATGATGATGATGATGATGACGATGATGATGATGATGATGACACTCGTGGTGATAGTGGTGGTGGTGATTATGATGACGGTCGTGGTGATGGTGGTGATGGTGACTGATGATGATTATGATGATTATATTGTCGTACTGATTTAATCTTTTATGTCCGAGGAGTTTTTCCCAAAGAGAATAAAGTCTTTTGACGGAAACAACACTATGATAAGGTGGATGACATTTTACTAAAGAATTAATGATACTTTCCCTAATCCTCTCTCTACAAGGAGCATTCACGAGTCGAGTAAAATCATGTCAGAATAAAAGCGCAGTAAGTCATCTTCGTTAAGGAGTTAATGTGATGGGGATGAAAGCAGCAATCTTTAATAATAATAATAATAATGATACTACTACTACTACTACTAATAATAATAATAATAATGATAATAATAATAATAATAATTGTAATAATAATAATAATGATAATAATGATAATGATAATAATAATAATAATAATAATAATAATAATAACTAACGTTGAGGTGGTTATAGATCACCATAACCCTATTCACATCTTCTACGATACCTAAATATCTCCCATTAGACGATTTTATTCAGCTTTAGAGAGAGACTGTGAACTGGAGGGGTTAGAAATAGCCCTCATTCGCCCCCTTCAAGACTTCCAAAGGCTGAAGAAAATCGTCTGGAGGCAGCAAAAATAAGCTAAAAAAAATCGTTAAATTGTAGACCTTGAAATCTGTGTCCTCTTAGATTGGCGTCTTGAAGTCGAGCTAAACAGAAACACTCCAGTCAACGTACACATTAATTGGTCGTTAAGAAAGTGGTTTGTCAGCGGTGTTTACGAGAGAGAGAGAGAGAGAGAGAGAGAGAGAGAGAGAGGAAGCAAGTGGATAGGAAGACGAGTAGGAGGAGCAGATGAAAAGGGAAGGAGGAAGACGGTGGGAAGTGTGAGAGAAGGGAAGAATGAAGTGAATTGTATAAGGTGAGGGGGAGATAGAGGAGGAGGTGGAGGGAGAAGGAGAGGGAGAGAGGAGAAGGGAGGAGAGGAAGGTGTAAGGTGTGTCGGGATGGGGGACGGGGAGGGGAAGGGGGAAGGGGTGGGGATTTGCTTTAACTCTCCTTCCCCCTCCCCACCTTGCATGAACGGAGCAAGTAAAAGTTTGCCATATCATCACTTTAGCTTCGGTCACACACACCGCCCGTCATCGCACGCTAACGCACGCAATCGGCTCGTGACTCCTCTTGGCGAGATTTAGGACGAGTGCGTGCGATTCCGTGGGTGCGTGGAGGGGGAAGGGGGTGAGTTTTATATAGAAGAAAACCTTAACCCTGTCTATTACTACTGTCTTTTACTTCACCATATGTACCTACCCTCCTACACCATACTAACGAAACTGTCATCCATTATACTCCGTTTCATTGCCTGTCTATTTTGTCTTCTATACTTCCTCACCTTTATCTCCATGTACATCCACACTCTCTCTCTTTACCGTCTTTGTCTCGTATCTGTCCTTCCATGCTTCTATCTTTGTTTCCACATACCTTTGTCTACCACTTCTGTCTTCTCGTGCACCATCTTGTACCTGTCCTACCTTAGATTCCCTCGTGACTATCCTTTGTAAAACTACTGCCTATTTCTACCACCACTGTCTTCCGTTTGACCGTCCCTTCCTCGTATTTTTCCTGCTTAAACCACAATTCATTCTACTGCCATTTTTTTGTCTTTATTCCCCCTTACTGGGATTTTGACCGAGGTGCTTACCCGATTGTCCATGATTAGTCTCGGATAAAAGTACTCATAAATTTCGTCTTGTTTGTTTTGCATTCTCTCCTTATTTTCTTCTTCCTAGCGTTGTCTTGATTAAGGTGTTCAATATTTGCCTGTGTCTTTTACCCACCTTCATTCTTACTCCATCATCCAATGTTAAATCCACCTCCTTGTTCGCGTAAAATCAGTCTCTCTTTTTTTTTCTCTCACTCTCTCTTCCTAGTGTAGTTTTTAAGGTGTTCGATGTTTACCAGTGTCTTGCATCTGTCTTCATGCTTGGTCTATTGTCATCCTTTCGTCCATTCTCAGCGTAAATACAGATTAGACAAAATTTCACATTATTTTTCGTTTGTATTCTCAGCTTTCCTAGTGAGATTTTGACTAAGGTATGTAAAGGTTCGCACTGTCTTCCTTCCGCCTTTGTGCCTACTCCATTGTCTTCGTTTCTTTCTTTATTTTCCTAAGTGCAAATATTCTCATAAATCTGACTCTCATTGTTTTTGCATTCTTCGTTTGTGGAGTTTCTGACTGAGGTGTTGAGAGCTTGATATACTGGTTTTATTTTAACTTGGCTTCGATTTTCGTCCTTTTGCAGCTTATTTCACGTAGCTCAGTGGCTGAATAAGACAATACTGTGCCTCTGTCTTTTCCATGGCAGCTCTTTGTAACTAGTATCGTATTCTAATCTTAATCTATTATTACAGCTCTGCATTTGATATGGAGGAGGGATAGTTTTAGGCGAAGTTCGAGAGATAAGGGAATTGTGTCTTCCACCCACCATCGTGTGTGTTCCATTAAAACTAACTGCAAATACGCATGTAAATACAGCCCCTTTTGTTGTAGCTTTCTTCCTTCATGTTGTTTGGTTAAGGTGTTCGGTGCTTACTAGTGTCTTCCCGCCTTTGTTTAACTCCATTAACCTTAACTGCAAGTACATCTATAAATCCAGTTTCTTTTGTTTTTGCATTTTTCCTTCGTGGAGTTTGGATTGGGGTGTTTAGGATTTGCTAAGTACGTTCCACCAACCTTCATGTTTGCTTCATTAACCATAACTACAAACACAGATATAAATCCAACTCCCTTTTTTGCATTCTTCTTTCGTGTACTTTTGATTGAGGTGTTCGGGCTAGCTAGTGTCTTCAACTCACCTTCGTGCATGCCCCATCGCCTTCACCTCGTCCATTACTATACCCGAAATAGCCCCATAAATTTCACTCCTGTTTTTTTGGCTGCATTCCCTCCTTCCAAAGCTTTCGACACAGACCGGTGATCATGCACACGCTCTTCCGAATCCATTATCGAGGAGTCGTAATGAGAGGCTGACAGGTGCCCCCGCATTTTTACCCACGACTTCATGCGAATCTTTAATGGGAATGGACAAAAAAGTTGGCGTTCCCCTTCGTGTTCCTCCCTCGCATAAATATGAGATACAGGTTCCACATTTATAAACTTTCTTCACGATAGTCGATGTTTTATCTGAGGAAATTAGGCCACTCACAATTTAGTATTTTGTGAATAAAGTTTGATAAGCCTTAGTTATTATATAGGAATGAGCGTCCTTGGTTGCTAGACAAATCAAGCCTTCATTCTGACTACATTTGATGTTCCGTCGGGCTGTAGGTGATAAGGGAGCTATGACAGGCTAGATTCAATGCGCTGTAGTTTGCACGCGGAGACAATAATTTGCTTGATATTTCGCCTGTTCTGCATACTGTATTCCTCTACTGGCCAATATTCCTGAACGCTGAGAGGTTTGGTATGTCTCTCTATCCATAGATGATTCCCTTTGATATGATGATCCAGGGAGGTAACTGTCGGATGTACCCTGAGTGTGAAGTTGACGCTGTGGAATAGTACATGATCTTTGCTTCTGGCTGAATGTGATTGCAGGGAGGGGGAGTGGGAAGGGAAGGAAAAGGGGGAAGAGGAGAGGAAGGTGGAGGAGGAATACATGAATAAACAACAGGAAGGTGAATTCGGAGGCTTGTGTTGAAAATAGGAGGACCGATAAGAAAATACAAAATGAGAGAAAGACTGAATAGTTGGAAGAAAAAAAGGAATTGAAAAGAACTAATTTTGGAAGAGGGTAATCGAAGAGAAAAAAAATGTGTTAGAGAACCAGTGTGATTTGGATACATTAAGCAGGCGTATAAATTAAGAGCACAGTCCACCAAAGGAAAGACTGGTTGCAAGATTTCCCTGCCGTATTGATGGAGCGGTTTGAGAGAGAAGGGAAGGGAGGGAAGGAAAAAAATATAGAGAGACGGAAAAGGGAGGTTAATTAAGTTCCTTCTGGTGGAAATAGCAAGAAAAATAAGGGCAAGGGAAAGGAAGGAAATAGGAATAATGATGTGTGTGAAGAAAACAGGTTAATTCAAGGTGTTTTGTTCAAAATTGGGGCGATAAGTGACGAAAACAGAGAGAGAAAATAGGGACAAAATGGAAGAGGAACAAGGAATTGGTTTAGTGTGCCTTGGATACATTAAGGTGTAGAAATCAAGAGAACAACCCAGCACACGAGACTCTGCATCTAAAATTTCCCTCCCGCATTGATGGAGTAGATTGAGAGAGAATGGGAAAGGAGGGAAAGAGAAAATGTGCAAGAGGAAGAGAGAATTTTATTTAAGGTAGAAATAGGAGGACTAGCAAGTGAAGAGAAGAAGAGCGTGGAAGAATGAAAAGGAAAAACGGAATGAAACTGTGGCAAATGAGGGAAAGGAAAGAGAAATAAAGATGTGAAAGAGGAACAAGGAATTCAGTGTGGCTTGGATACATTAAGGTGGCGTATAAACCAAGAGAACCGCCCACCAAACAACACTGCTTCTAAAATTTCCCTTCCGTATTGATGGAACGGTTTGAGTAAATGTTCCCTAATTCCTGCTTTACCTGAGAGAGCGCTTAATGTCCCCACGTAAGGTTTGGCAAACACTTATCAAGCTTCTCGGTCGATGAGGCAAGGGAGGGAGGAGGGAGGGAGACAGGGGAGAGAAAGAAGGAATAGGTTGGGGAGGGGGTGGGTGTGGATAGAGGAGAGAAGGAGGATGGGGGTAGGATGAGTGTGGATAGAGGAGAGAAGGAGGATGGGGGTAGGATGAGTGTAGATGGGGGAGAGAGCAGAGGAAGGATGGAGGAAGAATGAGTGTGGAGTGAAAGAGTTGAGGGAAGGACGGAGAAAGAGAGGGAGAGAGTGTGGGGGTGATAATTGGAGGGGGAAAGGAGGGAAGGAGAAAGAGGCGGGGGAAAGAGAGAGAAGGGAGAGGAAGTTGGAGGTAGAAAAAAAGTGAGGGAGAAACACTGAAGAGAATGAGCGAGGAGAGAGAGAGAGAGAGAGGGAGGTCTGGAGGAGAATGGAATTAAGGTTGGAAGGTGAAGCAAAATAAGAGGAAGGCGGAAAATGGTGAAAAATTAATAAGATAATGGATGAAGGAAGTGAGAGAGAGAGAGAGAGAATCGTGCCTACCATAAAATACATAGTCTTTGAAGAAGTGAAAATAAATATTACTGTAAATAAGATAACCAAGGTTCCTAAAAAGTGGTAAATTTTCAGCTAATCTGTTCACCATCAAGCAAATCTGTAAAATCTAAGTCTTGGTACAGTTTCAAGGGAATGTAAGAGAACTATTGGGCAAGAGTGTACTAAAATTTCCCTAAAACGGCCCTAAAAATGCCTAAATTCTACTGCATACTTGTACCTATTTCTGACGACCTAAATAAATACATAAATGAATAAATAAATAAATAAACAGTAAATATATTCGTGATCTCAGTATGGTTGCATAATTTCTTTTGTTTTGATTCATAGATTCTCTCTCTCTCTCTCTCTCTCTCTCTCCCCCAGCTCGCGTGATCTCGTGTGGAAATGCAATAAAGCCTCCGAATTTTCCGTGATGAGTGCAAGAGAGTGACACTAATACCAGTGTTGATTATTTGGAGTGGCCGGCAAGGGGTAGAGAAGGCGAACTAGACCTGGGCCGTCACTCTTTTCACTCTCACTGTCAAATGTTCACTCTTAAAATCACTCGAAACCATCGTCATAACTTCACTCCAAAACTCACTCCATCAGAACTTCACTTTTGGTTTCAGGCTTTGCACATTCGGCCAGCTTGTTCCTTGTTTTTCTATCTATCTATAGCCAGACGCCTTAATCCCTTAAAGGGTGGTCACAGACAGATCCCCTCCATGTCGCCCTGTCCCCTACCATTACGCTGCCTTCCCCCGAACTCACCCCCTCCTCTTTTCTATACCTCTCCACTCCTTCTCTCCATCTCATCCTCGGTCTCCCCCTCCCTTTCCCCCCCTCCGCCTTATTCACATACTAGCAAAGCGAATATATCATCACACTGGCGAGTGGCTTTTTTTTTTTTGTTCTTGCTACGCGCTACCTAACTACAGTAAAACACTTGAGTTAGTCATGGATCCTGCAGTGATAAAAGCTCTAAAAGGCTCTCTTGTGTTTCGGCATATTGGTGCTGTGCTTTTAACGTCTGCATAATGAAGTTAGTAAGTTAAGATGATGATAAAGGCCATGGTGACGTGTGTTTACTAATTTTTCCCTGGCTGGCTATTAAAAGCTACCAATAGTGATTTTGATGCCAGGTGTCTCAGCAGAGGGATGCCTTCACGTGCTGGCACTATTCCTGGGCGGCTTCATGGCCTGGTTATACAAATGTCCCTTATCTACCTCCCTATCCCCCGAAATAAGATGGTGGACTACAGAATGGCAGTTTGGGCGCATAGTCCACTGGGTGTACATTTCAAACGAACTTGAGGCTATAACTACTGCTTTGATACCAGAAAAAAATCGGTATGATCAAGAAGCACTAGACTGGAACTTTTATTTCGACAATACATTTAATCATTATTGCCTCGTGCTTTAATAGAACATTTTATTCACTGTTACAAAATTGATATTAAGCTTATTTGAGTACTGATTGCAGCAACAGACCGCGAGCCAAACTTAATACCCATTTCGCGTCGCAAGCAGATCTCACCGACTCTTGGTCATTTTGATTAACGTGACGCAAACACAGCCAACATGTTACGCTGTATTTTTCTGTTTTCAGTGTGACGCTTTTAGATTGTTGACTACAGCTGCGGACAGCATACACTAACACCATTTCTAGCACCACTTTAGCTCCATTTCTAGCACCACTTTAACACCGTTTCTAGCACCACCTTAGCATCATTTCTAGCACCAGTTCGGAGGTTGTTGTTCGCTGAAGATCGCATCACTGGAAATTGATAATCATTACTCACTATATTTATTGTATCGTGTCGTGTCGTGTCGTCATATGTTTAATCTGTCTATCTATCTATATATGTATGTATGTCTCTATCTATCTGTTTGTCTATCTATACCTATATCCATGTATTTGTCTGTCTGTCTTTCTATTTCCTCCATGCATTCCTATCCCTTCTCCCTCCTAACCCATCCCCACCTCACCACCTAAGACATTATCTCCCTTCATTATCCTCCCTTCCCCTTCTCCCTTCACCCTTCCATCTGTTACTGTATCTTAATCCTCTGTTAGATTTGCTCTCAGGCGAACAGAAAAATAAAAAAATTCAGGTTTTAACGCGAATACCTTTTTGTGTGTTCACTGCATCGAAAGACTTAATAAAGAGTGTTTGTTTGAACCCCTTTCAGCTCAGTTGATGGCCAAGTGTAATCTGAATGGAGAGTATCTGTACTGTAGTTCTTTCACCTTAAGTTGGCCCGGGTTTTCGTCCTTTTGTTTGCGTAGAGCAGTGGCAGAATAAGACAATACAGCTGTTCATCGTTTCCAAAGCACTTCTTCGTGATTAGTAGCTTATTCTGGTGATGACCTATTGTTGCAATTCGGCATTCAAGATGGATAGGTGGCAGTTTTAGGCCAAGTTAAAGCGAAAAGAGTATAGTAAGCAAGAACACTCATAACCTCATAATTAAGGCTCACCAAATTACATGCAACAACAATAATAGTCAAATTGTGAGAGTCGCCAGCTCTGTTCGGCCAAAGCAGATGTGAGTGACAGTGCAGTGAGGATACTAAAGCCTATATTTACTATGGAGATCCAGGAACGTAAACAAATGCTTACTGGGGGTAGACGATCATGTAGGCGAACGTTCGTGGGTGTATTTTCGCCAGTGTTGACGTTCGTTCTCCAAGTGTAAATTCAACCAAAGGAAAATAAATCGCTCGCAACAAAAATACAAAGGAAATTCGAACGTAGTGAAGGGGTTAATGGGTGCCTGACTGACCTGTTCTTAATCCGAATATTATTAATGGATTTTGTTTACCCTTTCAGTACGAGGGAATAGGATCATCTTGAGGTGGTAAAAATAAAAGGAAAAAATAATATACTGAGAAGGTTGGTGGGGAATCTCTCTCTCTCTCTCTCTCTCTCTCTCTCTCTCTCTCTCTCTCTCAAAAACACTACAAAGCCATAATTCTGACCTAATGTTAAGGGGAGAAATACCAAGCTAAATATAAGACAAAAAATCAGGACTCGTATGGAAAGGGCTAATGTGTGTGATGGTCGAGGCGTACTCTTCGTCTCCCGGATATTTCACTGTTAATGGGACAAGTTTTGCTGCCATCGTTCATAACTCGGGCTGGATTAACGAGTATTTGATCGGTTTAATGAGGCGTTGGGGTTTGTGAGGCTGTGGGTAGGGGGTGTGTGGGTGTGGGTGGGGGTAGATGGGTGTGTGGGTGAGGGTGAGGGTAGGTGGGTGTTTGAGTGTGGGTGGGGGTAGGTGGGTGTGTAGGTGTGGGTGGGGGTAGATGGGTGTGTGTGGGTGTGGGTAGGGGTAGATGGGTGTGTGGGTTAAGGGTAGATGGGTGTGTGGGGGTAGATGGCTGTGTGGGTGAGGGTAGATGAGTGTGTGGGAGTTGGTGGGGGTAGGTGGGTGTGTGGGTGTGGGTGGGGGTAGATGGGTGTGGGTGTGGGTTGGGTTAGATGGATGTGTGGGTGTGGTGATGGGGGAGGTCGGGGGAGTTTGGTGTAGAAGTAGGTGTATAGGTGGATGTGTATGATGGGGTGGAGAGAGGAAGAGTAATGTAAGAGGTGTGGATGTAGAGTTGAGGGAGGTGAGTGTGTAAGAAGGTGTGTGGGTTGGTGGGTGTGTGGGGTGGAGTGGGATGGGGTGGAGAGAGGGAGAATGGTGTGAGAGATGTGGATTTGGAGATAGGGGAGGTAAGTGTGTAAGGTGCGTCGGTGGGGAGGGGGGTGTGGTTGGTTGGAGAGAGACGTGCTGTGTGAGATGTGAATATGGAGATGAGGGGGATGGGTGTGTAAGAAGATGTGTGAGTGGATGTATAAATGTCGAAGTGAATATGGAAGTGGATTTGTGGATGCATGATTGTGGCGAGGGTGTTGGGCAAGTGGGTGTGGATATATGTTTGTGGCGTGGTTGTGGGGGCAAGTGGATGTGGAAGTGAGTGTATAGGTGAATATGTGGGTGCGAGGGGATGTGCAAGCGTGGCGAGGATATGAAAGTGGGTGTGCGGAAGTAAGAAAGAAGAGATAAGTGAGCGTGAGTTGCTAGATCATATTTGTGGTGCGTGTGAATATGAGTGAGAAGTGTAATCTTCGACCTGGCGAGGGTGTGTAAGTGTAAATGAGTGGGCGTGGGTGTAGCTGTGAGGTGCGTGGAGAATGATTGTGGTGTAGGCGTGGATTATTAAGTGTGAGAAAGAGAGGAGGTGAGGGGTAGGTGGTTGAGTGGTGTGGAAGCTGTTGTGTGGTGAGTGAAGGTGGATTTTTCGTGTGGCTGTGGATGAGAGTGAGATGTGGATGTAGGAATGGGTATGGAAGTGGGTGTGAAGTGTGGAGGAAGAGATGAAACGAAAAGTGATGAATTAGAGAGAGAGACAGACAGACAGACAGAGAGAGAGAGAGAGTCATGCATACAAAAGATACATAGATTCAGACTTAGTGGCACTACATAAAGTAATTATTATTCTTTTTCCTCTCATCTCTCAATCCTTTTACCTCATTGTATTCAATTATTTCAATCTATATTTCTTTTTCTCTCATTTTTCCATCCAGTTATCTCTTTCTTTTTAATTTATTTCTATGTGCAAAAAATGGATGGCTTTATGATAGTTTTCTCTGCTATAAACTATCTTATTTATATTTTTTAGAGTAAGACCAGACTTTATCAGCTGAGAGAAATCCTACCAGATAGAGGGTTAAATACTGTCTTTGGCCCATTTTCCCATAACCTCCCTAACATCTTGTCCTAAGCAATTTATTTAGCCTATTACTCCTGACTGATCTATTCTGTGTTACATAAAATCCTTGCAAAATCGCCACACTCTGCATATATAACGTACAAAGGGATATTAACCAGGTTCATCCAAAAACAAATCGCTTAGGAAGAGGTGTTAGGGAGCTGTCTAAACCGACGAGAATGAGAAACCTTTTTTTCATGCAGGCTAAGGGGGGATGATTTTTTGCAGCGATGAGAGAGGAGAAAGAGAAGAATAATACTTCGTGATCGTCGATGAGTAGGAACAAAGACGAGGCATATGGCGGATCCCGGGTGGTTACCAGGTGCATAATATAACAGGGTAATTGTGGTTCGTTAGCCGTATGCCCGCTGGGAAGGGGAAGTGGAGGGGGGGAGGAGGAGATGAGTGGGAGTAGAGGGCTTAGGGGTGGGAGAGGAGAGGAGGGAAAGAGAGGAGAATGATAATAAAGAGAGGAAAGCGAGAGGTTAGGAGAGGAGGAGAGGAGGGAGAGAGAGGGAGGGGGGAGAGGAGAGGAGGGAGAGAGAGAGAGGAGAGGAGGGAGAGAGAGAGAGAGAGAGAGAGAGGAGAATTATAACAAAGAGTGAGAGGAAGATGAGGGGATAGGAGGGGAGAGAGAAGAGGAGGAAGAGAAGAGAACGATAAAAGTGAAAGGAAGACGGTGGGATAGGAGAGGAGAGGAGAGAGGGGACAAAGGGAGGAAGAAGGATGAATGTGGGAGAGAAATCAGGGTACGAAGGAGAGAGATGGGGAGAGAGGAGAGGAAGGAGAAAGAAGAGAAAGATAGGAAAGAGGAGGAGAAAGAGGGGAGAATAGGAGAGGGAGGGAGAGAGAGGGTAAGAACGAGAGAAGGGGGAGAAGATAACAAATTACGAATGAAGGGGAGAAGAGGGATAGGGGAGGGGGGGGGGCGAGGAAAAGAGAGGACGACGAAAGGAAAAAATTGTCGAGGGGAGGAATGGAAGGAGGAGAGAAGAGTAGATGGAGGATAGGAGAAACAGGGAAGAGAAAGAGGAAAGTAGAGTGGGAGTGGAAAGATGGCAGAAGAGGGAGAGGGAGAGGAGAGGCGTGGGGTAAGGAGAGGAGAAAAGTGGGAGGAAAGGGTGTATGGAGAGAGGGGAAGGATAGCAAAGCAGAAGGAAGAAGATGAGAGAGAAGAGGAAGAGGGAAGGGAGTAGAGGAGAGGAGAGAGAAGGGGATAACAAGAGGAGGGAAGAAGAGGGAGGGGGAGAGAGGAGAGAAGTGGAAGAGGAGGGTGAGGAGATACGAGAGGGGAAATTGATAGGAGGAGCAGGAGGGAGAGGAAGGATAAGTGAAGAGGAGGAAGTGGGAGAGATAGGAGAATAAGTGAGTGATAAGCAGAGGAAAGGTAAAGGATGGAGGAGAAGGAGAAAGAGAATGAGAAGAGAGGAGTGAGTAAGTAATCCTTTATTAACGTATTACCACACTGTACCACAACGTATCACTCGCCCTACCACACCAGCACGAAATAAAATAAAAAGATGCTTGCCTCAATCACCTTCACCATCGATAAGGTTAGACACACAGCTTCCTTAGAACGACCTTTTTGAGATGAGAAATTTCAGTGTGAGGGTTAGTTATGTGAAGTGTTAGGTGTGAACAGTAATTAGTATGATACATTACTAGAACCTACGAAAAAATTAAGGCCTTAGAACTTTTGTACGAATAATTTTCAAAGAATAATAACAGAATGGGGATAAAATTTGGGGTTTATTACTCCTCTCCTAATACGATATTGGTTGAAAATGTGAAGCTTGATACGGAATATGAAAAAAAATTAATAATAATAATTACACCTCAGTTGATCAGGAATATCCTAGTGAACGAACGCTTATGGAGATTTACTACTTGTTTCATCTTCGAGCTGATGAAAAAAAGAGTTAACATAAAGTTATAATCAAGAGAATTATTGCACCATATACTTCTCATTGATAGGATTGGTCATATTATTTCCTTAAAGCTCTAACTTAGGATGCAGGATAAAATTAATATGAGGGTTATTAAGGTGATAGTGTTTTGTTTGGGATTACAAAATAAAGAGGAAGGATTTCGATGCTGGGATGAATGTTGATGTAAATGTTGTTGATGTGGATAAAAGGATGGAAGTGACTTGGGACCTTAAGTGGACGTGGATGAGACTGATGATGATAAAAGTGCTTGTGGATGAGGGTATAAGCGATAGGGTTGATGTGTAGAATTGTGTGGATGACGTGATGGATGAGTATGAGTGTGTGGATGACGAGATGGATGTAGCGCCTCTGGTCATTCATTAAGAGTAGCGAGGGTTATTGATTACATGACAGGTTGTGATGTAGCAGTCAGTCATCTGTACCCCCCTTTCCTCACCCCTCTTCATCCCCCTTCTCTGTCCTCTTCATCCCCCCCGCCCCTCTTCGCCCCACCCTGCCCCTCTTCACCCCCTTCCTACCTCTAGTCACCCCCTCCCTCCCCCACTTCACCCCTTCCTCCCTACCTCTCTCTTTTTCCCCTCTTTTCTTCACCTCCCTGCCTTCCTCTTCCCTCACTCACCCTTCTTCACCCTTTTCCTTCCCCCTTTCCCTGCTCCTCTTTCCCCCTGCCCTTCATCTCCCTACCTTCGTTTTCCTCCCTTCATTTTCCTCCCTTCATTTTCCTCCCTCCCTTCCCCTCCCTCTCCCCGTTCTCTTCACCTCCCTCCCTTTTTTCTACCTTCCATTTCCCTCTTTCACCTCCTTCCTGGCCCTTCGTACTCTTCTCTCACCCCATTCCTCCCTTACATTCTCCCTAACCCTTTCACCTTCATTCTCCCCTCTCTAGCCGTTTGCCTCTTTTTCTCACTTTTCCTCTTCCCCTTTCCTCATTACCTCCTTGTCTCTCATCCTTCCTTAACCTCCCTTCCTACACCTCTTCCCCCATTTCACTCTTTACCTTCCCCTTTTCTCTCTCCCTTCTGCCTTTCTCCTCCCAGCACTTTTTCACCTTTCATTCCTTCCCCTTCATCCCGCATCACCCATTCCTCACTCTTTCCTCCCCTTTCTTTTCCGTGCCCCTTTCTCCCCTCCCTTTTTCCTAACCCACTCCCCATTATATCAGGCTTCTCTTCTTTCCCCTCTTATAGCCCCTCCCTATCTCTTACCCCCTTTCCCTCCTTGTCTCAATCCCCTGCACCCCCTTCACTCCACTCCCTTACCCTCCCTGCCACACTCACCATTAACCTCCGTGTCATCTTCCTCTCCTCGCACCTTAATTATCCACAAGTAGTCTAAAGGCATTAATTCTAAACCTTCTTCCTCACACTAACACTATTCTTCTTATCTTCTTAGTCACCCTACACCCTTCTTGCTCTCCAGGTCATTCTTCACCTTTACAGTTTATCTCTCCCTTCACTCTATTCTTCTCCCACCAGCCCCTTTCCTCACCTCTCTTCACCCCTCTTCCTCACCTCTCTTCACCCATCTTCCTGGCCATCTTAACTCCTTCCTCCCTCTCTTCATCCTCCTCCCAACTCTTCTTCACCCCTCCCTTCCTCTTATCAACCCCCTCCCAATCCCTCTTCACCCCTCCCTCCCTCTCTTCACCATCTTCCCAATCCCTCTTCACAGTTCCCTCCCCGTCTTCACCTCCCTTCCTAACTCTCTCTCTCTCATTCTCTCATTCCTTCATTCCTGCTTTCCTCGTCTCTCCTCGCTGGACACACTGCATTTAAAAAGAGGTCACAGGCAGAAGGAAATACAGACTGAGGAAGACTGAATCAGGATGAAGCGAGAGGACAGTACGGTAGGGTCTCGGGTTGTTGTTGTTGTTGTTGTGGACCTACACCCGGTGAACTAGAGGATGAAATTTCTCTTTGGCAGTTTACGATCTTCCTCCCTTGGCCTGTTATATTAATGTCACCGAGCGAAGGCACCCCTCCACAAGACTATTCTCATGTTAAAACAGAAGAAAGAAAGAGAACAGTATGTAGAGTTCCGTGGTCGAATAACGCTAATGTGAAGGTTAATCCTTGTAATGGCATTGGCTGTCTATCTATCTTTCTATATATCTACTGTCTGTCTGTTTGTCTGCCTGTCTGTCTTATCTGTCCATGTTCTGTCTATCTGTCCATGTCCTATCTATCTATCTGTGCATCTATTGTCTGTCTTTCTCTGTCTGCCTGTCTGCCTATCTGTTCTACCTATCTGTCTCTGCCTGTCGGTAGGTCTGTCTGTCTGTCTATCTACCTATCTATCTATCTATCTGTCTATCTGTCTAACTACTGGAAAAATGTGTCAGCTTAGATATTAGATTCTTGCTGCCTAGGGACGATTTTATTAACTCATGTATATAAAATCGTATGTTGGTGGCAAAAATAAATTAAGGATAACATACGAGAGAGAGAGAGAGAGAGAGAGAGAGAGAGAGAGAGAGAGGGTAGCATTAAGAGACTCGGTAATTAATTGATATGATGGGCTCCAGTGGTAATGGGATTGGGGGTGCCATGGAGAGAGAGAGAGAGAGAAAGATGGAAGAATGATGGTGATGGAGATGGGGTGATAAGGAGACGAAATAGATGGATGACAGAGAGAAAGAATATAACAGACAGAGAGGAGAGAGGAAGACAGCGTTCCCCATGAGAGAGAGAGAGAGAGAGAGAGAGAGAGAGAGAGAGAGAGAGAGAGAGAGACTGCAGTTCGAAATACAGATCGTGGTAGATAATGAAAGTGATGTTGCATGTGTATTCTCTCATATTATCACCTTTTGTTGGCCCAGATTTTCACCCATTTGCAGATAATTTCACGTAGCTCATTGATAGAATAAGACACTGCAACTCTACTTCCTTTCTATAGCGCTTCTTCGTGACTAGCACCTTAATCTTCTGCTATTCTTAAAACTCAGCATTCAAGGTGAGGAGGTAGCAGTTTTAGGCCAGGTTAGAGTAAAAGGAATATAGTCAACTAGATGATCCCACTCCGTCGCTGTATAACAGTGATAAACATAAGCAGATTGGGACGTATGGTTAGCAGACAGACCTCTTAACGCTTTAGTTTTCACCAGTACACTCGCATTATTCTCACTGCAGGCACCCTTTCCCCTCTTGTATTTCATCAGCGTAGAGAAAGTTAATTTGACTACTGCATTCCCCTCGAGGGTTCAATCCTTTATTTCAGCCTCATAAAAAACTCCTAAGGGCCGGACACACTTGCTCCCAAACATGTGATCGTCACGAGGAAACGAGGCTCAGGGGTACATCCAACGTTCAGACCCGATTACTGCAGCTGCTCTAACCCGGTGCATCGTTTCATCACGTCGATCACATGTTTCGAAAAAGTGTGACCGCACCCTGACAGATACAGATATATTTTACGCTGTGCCGTTTGATGATAGTTGGCCTGCTACGGAATTTAGACTATCAGTCATTTGTGGACTACCTAGCCACGCCCAGACCATCAAACCAAGCGATAAACAGGTGCAAGAGGAGTTTAGAGGCACAACCATTATGTAGAACGTCGAGGGAACCCGCCAGACGATTTATTTAAGCACTGGATAGTCCTTTTCAAACTGGAGGGGTTAGACAGGCTTGCAGATTTCAATAACCCTTGCATAAACATTGGGTCTGCTAGGATAAATAAAACTGAAGAGAGTAAAGAATGAAATGCAGAATGGCGCCAGATGAATAGGAGTTACAGCCTTCATTAACCCCTTCACTGCCAGGGGGTTTCTTAAGCTGAATAAAATCTCTGGAAATTGCAGAGAGTGAAATGCAGAAAAACATAATCGTGTTGAAGGTGTTAATTACGAAGACGACCGATGTAGTATTAATAGCAGTAGCAGAGAGAGAGAGAGAGAGAGAGAGAGAGAGAGAGAGCAGTAATATAAAGGGTGTTCCGGAGGGGATGGGTGGTGGTGGAGAGCCCCCTTAATGAGACACCGGCGATGCGTCATTGTTTCTATAAGTGACAGAAGATTAATAGACGACAGGATATGAGATTAGCTGGCCTGGGTGCGATGCGGGGTTTTTGTTAATGTGTGGTTTATTTATTCTGCCAGACGATTTTATTCACGTCAATGGAGATTTCTAGTCATCATCATCATCATCATCATCATCAACAACGACAAACATTCCAATTTCACAGTTATGTTTAATGAAGGTGGATAAACACACACACACACACACACACACACACACACACACACACACACACACACACACACACACACACACACACACACACACACACACACACACACACACACACACACACACACACACACACACACACACACACACACACACACACACACTGTATTATTAGAGTTCGGTACCTGATAAAGAGGCCAAAGTCTAGATATTTGGGGGTTATCTTTCCTAGCCTTCTACATTTTTTTTTGAACTGGTAGTGTAATGAATGTTATGACGATGATGATAATGGTGACGATGATGGTGGTGATGGTGGTGGTGATGGTGGTGATACCGGGTACCAAACACATCCCCCTAGTAGCAAAAATCTAGTACAAATGACGTCATGCACATCTCAAAAAAGATATGAATTTCGTGTTATTAGTCCGCTGGCAAACAGGGTCGATTTTCTGAGCAAACGGAGACATGAAAGGGTTTCCTGTTATTTTCAGCTCCCAAACACTAATCTTATTTTCCGCCACGTGATGCTGAGCTTGACGTTGCCATGGTGATAGTGTTTACGTGTCTCCCTGCTCCCTCCCCCTCTCACACCCCCTTCAGCTCATCTCCCTCTCTCTCTCTCTCTCTCTCCCTCCTATGTTTTTCCCCCTATCTCACTCTCTTCCCAGGTTTTATTTTTATCTACTGTCCTTCCCCTTTCTCACCCCTAAATCTCCAATATTCACCCTCCCCCTTTCTTTCTCAAACCCCTGCTGTTTCTCCCTCTCCTCCCCCTACAACCAAATCTCCCTCTCCTCTTCCCCCTACCCCCTTCCCACTCCCTCTTTCCCCTCCCCACTCCCATCACCACACGTCTCCCCCACCCACCTACCTACACCCAGCTCTCCTCATCCCCTCCCACCTAGTCTTCTATCTTCCTCCCTCCTTCAGTACCTCATATCTCCGACGTCTCCTTCCCTGCTCCCCCTCTCTTCCTGAGTCTCCATTTCCCCTTCCCCTCATGCACTCTAGTTTCCACCTCTTCCTCCCCCCCCACCACGAATCCAAGTCTCCTCCCTTCCTTCCTCCCTGTTCCCCCCCCCCGTCTCTCTCTCTCTCTCTCTCTCTCTCTCTCTCTCTCTCTCTCTCTCTCTCTCTCTCTCCTTGATTCCTACTTTTCTATCCTTGTCTTAGCTGATCGAATAGTTTTGTTAATCATAATCTCCACTATACCAGACAGCCACCAAAGCACCAATTTGTCTGTCGTTGTTTGCTTTCCTTTTCACTTCTTTGTACTTTCTTCCCCCGCATACCATCCCCTGCTCCTCTGCTTCCCCATCCTCTGCCTCCCTGCTCTTTCCCCCTCTGTCCCTTCCTGCTTCCCCCTATATTCCTTCCTGCTTCCCCCTTTCCCCCTTCCTTCTCTCTCTCTCTCTGTGCTGACCCCCTCCCTCCAAGTCTCGTCCCTTCCTCCTACCCCCACCCTCCTCCTTTTCCTGCTCCTTTCTCAATATCCCCTCACCCATCGTCTTTAATGCTAGCGTAAAGAGAGGGTGGTGATAATGATGCTTGGGGTAGCTAGCAGAGGCAAGTAATTTCATCATCATCATCATCATCATCATCATCAACATTGTCATCAGCAGTCATCATCATCATCGTCATCATCATCATCATCATCAATCACCATCATCATCCTCATATTTTTCATCATCATCATCATCATCAACCACCATTTTGAGGTGCTTGCCACAGTTCACTCTATACTTACCAAAAAAATAAAGAAAAAATAAAGAGCCGAAAACAATTGTCCTTAGAATTCTGTCAGCCAAGCATCGTCAACCTCTTCAGCACAATGTCTTTATTTTACTCTTTATTATCGTTACTAACAATTATTTTATTAAGTTTCAGAGATATCCCCCACACCAGTAGGGTTAATAGCAGTATCCATTTTATTTCTTTACTAACAAACTATACACCTGTGCTGAATAAAATCGTCTGGTGGCATAATGTATAAAATAAAGCATCCTCATACTGAAGGGAAAATTGAAATAAGGTTATGTCGTTCCCTCCCCTCTTTATTTATTGTTTTTATTAACTTACACCTTTAATACTGGGAGATCTGTTCATATTTCGACTTCCATTTCTCCTGTCTCTCTCTCTCTCTCTCTCTCTCTCTCTCTCTACCTTTGACTTGTATTTCTTTATTCTCTACTGATATTTTCATTACTTACACACCTTTTCTTTCCCCTTTCCCTTCCTCTCATACTGCTGTCTCTCTCACTATCTCCCTTCACCTCTCTCTCCCCTCCCTCTCAATACACCTCTCCTTTTCCCCCCCATCTCCCCATACACCCCTCCCTCCCTCCCTTTTCCCCATCCACCCCTCCCTTCCTTCCTTCTCTCCATACACCCCTCCCTCCCTCCCTTCTGTTCATGCACCCCTACCTCCTCCCCTCCTTCATCTCCCCATACACTTTCTCTGGCACCCACGGGAGACAAAAATGGCACTAATAAAGGCAAATTTCGAGGGGTTAGTGCCACACGGAGCCTGGCACTCATGAGATGGTGCCACGCCGTCAGGAAGTCACCCTCAGGAGAAGATGGAATTGTGTTAGGTGGTCGTCTTTGGCTGTTGTGTGTCGTATTAGGTCGTTCCAGTGTTGTGGGCTCGAGATGATGGATGCAGACAGATAGATACATAGATGGATAGAAAGTTAGGTAGATAGATAGGCGTGGGTAGGTTAATTAACGATAGACGGTCGTCTTTGGCTTTTTTGTGTCGTTTTAGGTCGCTCTTGTGTTGTGGGCTCGAGATATGGCTGATAGATGTAGACAGATAGATATCTAGATGAACAGAAAGTTAGACAGATAGACATGGATGTGCACTATGAAATAATAATAATAATAATAATAATAACATAATAAACATCATCATCATCATCATCCATTTCATCATTCACACAACTCATATCACATGCATAGAATCTAAGTACCACAGAAGGAAGATAGGAAGGAATAAATAGGCATCAACATAGCAAGTCACACTGCGATTAAAAGGCTTTCTACTTCAGCAGAGAAAACAGAAACCAAATCTAATAATAATCATAAAGAGTCCGCCTTAAAAATCCTCATAAACAAGATCCAGAGAAAAGAAGGAAGGAAACAGGGAGCTTGGAACACCCAGAGGTAAATGAAACTCAGGATACAGATAAAACTTAGCAGTGACTCAAACAAACCCAGCTCTAGTCCCTCCAATAAACCCAGCTCTAGTCCCTCCAACCCAGCTCTAGTCCCTCCAAGAAACCCAGCTCTAGTACCTCCAACAAACCAAGCTCTAGTACCTCCAACAAACCCAGCTCTAGTACCTCCAACAAACCCAGCTCTAGTACCTCCAACAAACCCAGCTTTAGTACCTCCAACAAACCCAGCTCTAGTACCTCCAACAAACCCAGCTCTAGTCCCTCCAACAAACCCAGCTCTAGTCCCTCCAACAAACCAAGCTCTAGTACCTCCAACAAACCAAGCTATAGTACCTCCAACAAACCAAGCTCTAGTACCTCCAACAAACCCAGCTCTAGTACCTCTAAGAAACCCAGCTCTAGTACCTCTAAGAAACCCAGCTCTAGTACCTCCAACAAACCCAACTCTAGTACCTCCAACAAACCAAGCTCTAGTACCTCCAACAAACCCAACTCGAGTTCCTCCAACAGACCCAGCTCTAGCACCTCCAACAGACCCAGCTCTAGTTCCCTATAACCCTCACCCTGAAGCTCTATAACCCACATTTAGAGACTGGATGAAGGGCGGGAGCTTTTGGACTTGGTAAGAGTCTGGACCCTCAAGAAATAATGAAATAAATGAATAAGGAGGAGTGAATAAGAGGGAATGAGACCCCAGAGAAAGTAGAGACAAAACCCGGAAGTACCCCAAAACAAACCCCATAACCCACACCCAGAGAGAGAAAAGGGAGAGAGAGGGGGAGGGAGGGAAAGGGAGGGAGAGGGAAGGAAAAAGGGAGAGAGGGGGGAACTAGCCTTAGGACCCCAGAGAGGGCTGTGTTACCCTGCACTCTCCTTGGCTTACGACTCCTCCACAATCGAGTTATTTTTTAATCTACGAGCTTCCCACGAGCGCCTCCACCACCACCCAGCGGCTCCAGGTGGATTAGCTACCTGGTGCAGTGGGTGGAGGTGTAGGGGGAGGTTTTTGGAGGTGGTCTGTGAGGTTTGTGGAGGTGGTCTGTGAGGTCTGCGGAGGTGGTCTGTGAGGTCTGCGGAGGTGGTCTGTGAGGTTTGTGGAGGTGGTCTGTGAGGTCTGCGGAGGTGGTCTGTGAGGTTGGTGGAGGTGGTCTGTGAGGTTGGTGGAGGTGGTCTGTGAGGTTGGTGGAGGTAATCTGTGAGGTTTGTGGAGGTGGTATGTGAGGTTGGTGGAGGTGGTATGAGGTTTGTGGAGGTGGTATGAGGTTTGTGGAGGTGGTCTGAGAATTTGTAGAGGTGGTCTGTGAGGTTTGTGGAGGTGGTATGTGAGGTTTTTTGGAGATGGTCTGTGAGGTTTGTGGTGGTGGTATGAGGTTTGTGGAGGTGGTTTGTGAAGTGTGTGGAGGTGGTTTGTGAGGCTTGTGGAGGTAGTCTGAGAGAATTTGTGAAGGTGGCATGTGAGGTTCGTACTTTTATATAATCATGGTGGTTGTGAAGATGGTTTGTGAAGGCTTTTTTAGTGGTGGTTGTAGAGGTTGTTGGTGGTTGGTGTTGTTGTGATTGGAGTATATGTGGTCTTTTTCGGTGGTGGTGGTAGTAGTGGTTTGTGTTTTGTGTGTGTGTGTGTGTGTGTGTGTGTGTGTGTGTGTGTGTGTGTGTGTGTGTGTGTGTGTATTTGCGTGCATGAGTGCATTTGCTTGCGTGTGAGTGTATTTGCGTGCATGCAAGTTTTCGTTTGTGTGTGTGTGTGTGTGTGTGTGTGTGTGTGTGTGTGTGTATTTGTTTGCGAGCATACACTTGAGCTTTTGCATCTGTACTTGTGTACCAATGCTTGTGGCGTGTCTGTATCTGTGTGTGTGTGAGTATTTAACATTGATATAGTCAGCATAAGGTTTTAAAGAACAACGCATGCAATCTAGATCTAAGCTTGCAATGGAGGGGTGCCAGGAAGCTACAGAAGGAATCCCCTTTAGCTCACAAGATAAAAAGGAAAGGAAAAGCAGACCAGCACACTTCCTCTCTCTTTTTCCTCGGCCTTGATGAGAGAGAGAGCCTGGTCCCCGCGGTATCAGGGCTAATATCTCCCGCTAACTCAATTATCAAGCGCAATGACGCCCACAAACACGCCTTTACCACCATAATCCCAAGCTCCGATTATCCACGTCGGAAGGAAGGACGAGGGATTAGTGGTTTATTGGGTGTGTGTGGGGAGGAGGGGAGTGTAGATGTATGTGTGGGGATGGGGATGGGGAGGGGGTGTGGGTGTGTGGGGAGGAGTGTGTGGGGAGGAGTGTGTGTGTGTGTGTGTGTGTGTGTGTGTGTGTGTGTGTGTGTGTAATCTCAGTACGATGACGTCACTTCTATTGTATTCTTTCTGCTATGAGACGATTTTATTCTCATCAGGGAAGACAAGACCATCTGAAACGTGAACCCGGTAGACTGCAGGCTGATGTTTACCTTCCCTTGCATTCCATCATAATCATTTCAGGGAATAGGGAATGATATGAGGGACGTTTGTATAAGCAGGCAGTGGAGCCGACTTGTTATATCGGTGCCATTACATGAAGGCCTCTCTCTCTCTCTCTCTCTCTCTCTCTCTCTCTCTCTCTCTCTCTCTCTCTCTCTCTCTCAGTAAAGGGGTCAGTGAAAACTCTATCCAACTCCTCTACTTCAAACAACATCTTAAAGAGCTGAAGAAAATCACCCGAAGGTAAAAGAATAATAGTGAAGTAATTATCCCCGTCAGGAGAAAATAAGAGATTGATCAGTGAATTAATGGGTGTTGTGTCTCCGATTATTGCTTCTCCACGGGGTTTCCTTTTTATCAGAGGGGACTTTTCTCAGTAAGGGTGTAGACAGAAGCTCCTTTAGTATTGAAGTTAGTTTTTTTTTTCTTGAGTATGTATTGGTTTCCTTACCTTTGAATAGCGAAAGGGGTGGGTGCGGCTGTTAAAGATTGTGTGTGTGTGTGTGTGTGTGTGTGTGTGTGTGTGTGTGTGTGTGTATGTATGTGTGTGTGTGTGACTTTTTTTTAGATAGATACACAGACAGCCGGATCTCTCATGCATGCCCAAATCTCTCTAAACCTGAAGTGCATGCATTCTGAGCAGCCAGAGTCGTTGTGTGTGTGTGTGTGTGTGTGTGTGTGTGTGTGTGTGTGTGTGTGTGTGTGTGTGGGTGCGTGCGTACGTGCTCTCTACCAAGGTTTAAAATTAATAGCATAGCAAAAGTTTTTAATAGGCATTTCCTCTTTAAGAAAATATAAAGAAGTATGGGTGTGTAGTCTAATCAAGGCAAGAATACAAATCCCTACCAAGGCAAGGGTTTATCATATTATTCCTTTCTCACTTGCTAATGGATACTTGGCTTCCCTCACACCGTCTGTATCCGGCTTCAGGTAGATTATTTGGGGCACTGAATTTCCAGGTCCAACAATTCCTGTACCGTAAGAGTAAAGTCCAATTTAGTTACCTTCAAGTACAGGCAGGGAATACATGGGTAGTAATATCCTTTCATCTATATCATCGTAGACAGAAATAGTACGAAACTGGACTAGGATGGAATTCGGAGTCCCGTTGGTTGGGTAATCTCTTTGTACCTTTTTTGCTACGTGACCCTAGACAGTGGTGGTCATTCCTATAGGCCTTTCACACTAACTTGGCCCAAAAGTTCGTCGTTTTGCAGCTTATTTCACGTAGTTCGATTGAAGAAAGAGACAGTACTATGGCTCTGCATCCATAGCACTGACTCGTGACTAGCATCGTATTCTGGTGTTTGTCTCTAGCTTCATTTTAGTATTCAAGGTGGAGAGATGTCAATTTTAGGTCGCTAGAGGAAAACGGGTTAGTAGGTGCGTGTAGTATGTCCTTTCATTTGTCTATATATTCGCACTCTATTACAAAATTATAATTACAAAACTAAAGCCTTCATATGCACCCTCTCTCTCTCTCTCTCTCTCTCTCTCTCTCAATTCGTACTTCACCAGCACTGAAAAGGGTTAACGCAGGCTGTCACTCTCCCTCCCAGAAAGTGTCCTGTAGTGTGCCATAAATATATTAAATTCGGTGTATTAAAAATGTGGGTGTTTACGTGCGTGTAGAGTTCCAGTAGTGTGTATATTTGAGATAATAACTGTAATAAATCCTGTAGCTTGTTATTTATTTATTTATTTACATTATACACGCTTTGTATGCTGGTGGAAACGTAATGATAATGATGATGATGATGGTGATGACGAATAGCATGAAGATAATGATGATGATGATGATGATAGAAGTTATTAAGATGATTAAGATGATGGTGATGGTGATGATTTTAAGATGATAGTAAAGGTAATAAAGGTGATGATAAGGATGAAGATGATTAAGTTGATAAAGATGATTAAGACTGATGATGATTATGATGATGATGAGGAAGAGGAGGAGCTTGACATGATGATGATGATGATGATGATGATGATGATGCCTGTTTTATTAGTTAACGCCGTATATAATTGACAGCCGAGAGAATATCGTGGAGGTATGCGTGTTTATACCTACCTGCGTGTGTAATTAAATTTAATGACCCAATTAACCCAGAGGAAGGTCCTTAATAACAATAAAAGCGAAATACAGGTGATTAGATGTTCAAAATTACCCTTATTAATTGTAATCTATATTTCTGATATTTTTTTATGTTGTCCCGACTTCAAATATAATCTTAGTGAGTTGATGATGATGATGATGATGATGATGATGATGATGATGATGATGATGATGAGGAGGAGGAGGAGGAGGAAGAAGAGGGGGAGGAGGAGAAGAATGATGATGATGATGATGATGATGTTGAGGAGGATAAGGAGGAGGAGAATGATGATGATGATGATGATGATGATTCTTTAACGATACCGCTTTTACTCTGACCTGACAGAGATCTTTAACCCCGATTGGCTCTGTTGATGACCAAGTAATGAAGGGCTGATTTCACTGATAACCGAGGAGACTCATGTTTGCCCCATAAGTAAAGCTCCTCGAAGTTTATCCATCCACGATTTGGTATTTAGATGAGGAAGAGGTGTTAGTGAGCTTCCTAACCACACGAGAATGTCCCCCTAAATGATTTTATTCATCTGTGTGTGGCCTAGGGATGTCAGAGAGTGTTAAGACCGTCTCCAGCAACCCTCTCACACTCACGTCTACTCTAGTATCTTATCTATCTATCGCCTGGTATGAGTGGTGTAAATGCCTTGATGGATAGATATTTATTTGATATAGGAATGCGTACTGTAGCTGCTGTTAAGATTATTGTGGCTAGATCAGTGTATTTATAAGCTCTGCGATACGTGCCCGGCCCTGGTTGCTGCCTACCTCTGAGTCTCAGACAGTAGTAGAGAGAATCTTATACAACACACACACACACACACACACACACACACACACACACACACACACACACACACACACACACACGCGCGCACACACACGCACACACGCGCGCACACACACACACACACACACACACACACACACACACACGCGCACACACACACACACACACACACACACACACACACACACACACACACACACACACACACACACACACACACACACACACACACACACACACACACACACACCTGTATCAATCAAGCTCAGTAAATCAAGAAACCACCGTCGACTGAGTTATGCTTCCACACCTACACTTACTCTGTCTTTCTATACCTTTTACAGTGAGTCGTAGAAGCCTGAGTAATTACGGATTCAAATACCACTTTTTATAGCTACGTGTCAGTGCAAATGATACCCATCCATAATTAACACAGTAATGTTGACTTGCGTGTTTCGCTCCTTCTCAAGTGCGTGTCTCTCTCTTCATAATTAGACCAATTATATCTAGTTTCTAATTAACCTCTTCGCAGGAGGAGTGAAATAAGAGGGAATTATGGGCAACTGACTTTAATACTGAGAAACCTATTTTACCATAAAAATTTAAACAATGGCCAATGTCTCAGGTGTTAAAAGGTAGCTAAAAAACTACACGTAAAAGCCGCACCTGGTAGAAAAAAAAAAAAATCCAGGAAATTAACCTTATTGAAATGATTAGGTACATGCTATCATTCATAGGTTAATTATCTTTACCTGTTTATTGACGGCGCCTTTCTAATTAGCCCTAATCACCTTCGAGCACCCTCCTCTCAATGACAAAATTCAGTCGTCCTCTTCCAGTCACCTTCCTCCAATCGTCGTCCTCCAGCCGTCCTCCACCAACTATCCTCCTCCTCCAACCGTCCTCCTCCAATCGTCCTCTTCCAGCCTTCCTCCAACAACCATCCTCCTCCAACCATCCTCCTCCAACCATCCTTCTCCAATTGTCCTCCTCCAATCGTCCCTTGTTCTTCATTTTATTAGTCACTTTTATTATTCTCTTCATTATGGTTGTATTAATTATTTCTTGCTTCATAATAAGGTGATTTATGGACAGGTAAGGGTTGAGACAGCAGGTGAGAAGGACCAGGATTTGTATGTCATTATCAGTTTAGGAAAATGGCAGTAGGAAAAAAGTGGAAAAAGTACAGTAACATGAGAGGAAAGAGAAAGATATAAAGGCAGGTGAGAGAGACTGATACAGGAAAAGGTGGAGATAAGAGGAGAGAGAGAGAGAGAGAGAGAGAGAGGCACTAACTCCAGGTGCCGTCTCTTAATCTCAGGAATTAGGGCAAGATCCCCACTAAAGAGGCCCCAATGAGACTGGCAGATAGGTAGGTAGATAGGCAGAGATTGACAAAGAAAGAGAAAACAGAGATAGGAGGAGGGACAGAGGCAGGGAGGGAGATAAACAGAGGAAGAGGTAGAGACAGAAACAGACAGTATCAGATAGAAACACAGAAGTAGAGAGAAACAGACACATGAAGCCGGCCAGAGACACACACAGGAAGTAGATGTAAGTATAGGGACAGAGAAAAATAGACAATAGCTAGGTAGAGACAGACACAGTGCCATGTTTGATGAGGCAGAGAGAGAGAGAGAGAGAGAGAGAGAGAGACCCTGGGTGGCACTAATCCTAGGGTACCATGAATTCTTTCTCTTAATCTCAGGAATTAGTGAAAGATCCCCACAAAAGAGGCCCTAATGCAACTAAAACAATGTCACCCCATTTTTTTCCATCTAAGGGGATCAAGGGGAAGGAGAGAGAGAGAGAGAGAGAGAGAGAGGGAGAGGGGGGAGTGAGAAGCGGAGGCAGTTGACGAGTGGGAGGGCACGCAATGCGAAGGAAAAGATGGGAAGAGAAGGGAAATAAACCAGGATAGGGAAAGGATGAAAAGTGAAGGAAGGAAGCTCAGAATTAGGAAAGGGAGTACAAAATTTTTCAAAGAGAAAGGAAGAAAAAGAAAAGAAGGGGAAGAAAACCGAATTTAAAAAATGAAAAAGGGAAATACGATAGAAACGAAGGGAATGTAAAGAGGGGAAAGGGAAGTATAGGAGAGGTAAAGAAGAAAGAAAAAATAGAAAACGAAGAGAGAGAGAGAAGTGAGAAAAGGAGGATAGGAAAGATTAAGGGATGAAAAGGGAAGTTTAGTAGTGGGAAAGGGAATAGAATAGAGAGTAGGGAAGGAAAGGGGGAACCAAAAGGATAAGGAAGGAATGGAAGAGAAAACCCGAAGGAAAGGGAAGTAAGGAATGGTAAAAGAAGTAAGAGATGATAAGAAAACAAAGTAAAAAGAAATGGGAAAATGATGGGAAAGAGCGAAGAGGGAAGGTAAAGAAAAGGGAGGAGAGGGAAGGAATGAGAAGGGAATGGGAAGGAACAGAAGGGAATGGAAGGGAACGAAAACAGAAAACAGGAATGAGACGTAAATGACAGGGAAGGTGTTCAACATCAAAGTAGAGAAAGTGAAAAGGAAATTAAAGATAAAGTAGGGAAGGAAAAGGAGAGAAAAGGAATGAGAAGAAAGGGAGGGAAAGCGAAGGGAAACGAAGGGAATGGAAAGAAAGCTGAAAAGAGGGAAGAGACGTGAGTGAAAAGGAAGAGAAGCGAAAGAATGGTAAGATACTCAAAATAAAAGAGGACGAGAAACGTAGAAGGAAGGGAAGTCGAACTATTTACGCATATCCTTCTCTGCGTATCTCTCCTCCCTCTCCCCTTCTTTAACGCATTCTTCAGGTGCTACTTTCACGTCTTGGCTAATTTGAATAATCTTAGGAATTTCTTAGCCACTTCTCACCTTTCTTCAGTATTCTAAGTTTAAATCATACAAGGGAGCTAAAATGTCTGCACTACGATGCGTGTATTATATCTTGTTTACCTTTACTTGGCCCAGATTTTCTTCCTTTTGCAGCTTATTTCACGTAACTCAGTGGTAGAAGGCAATACTGCAGCTCTACATCCTTTTTATGGCACTTTTTTCGTGACTAGCACCATATTCTAATGTTAATCTCTTGCTACAATAATCAAGATCGAGAGAGATTAATTCTAAGCCAAGTTAGAGCAAAAAGGGTATAGTATATATTTTCTCCTTTCAATCGATTTTTTGAGAGAGATTTCGAACTGGACGTCTTAGATTTGGCGTTCAGTAACCCTTTCGCAGCGCGGAATTCGCCTGTTGGGAAGCTTACTAACACCAATTCCTTACCGGTTTAATTCCGATTCTACTCCTTTATTATATTCCTGTGTCTTAACCATGTAATCTCTGTCGATATTAAATAGATACAAGAGGCAAAAAGAGGGTATGAACGGGTAGTGTGGAAAATAAATCGCTAAGGAAGTTGTGCTAGAAGAATACGAGCATTAGAAAAACGGAGAAATGTCGCCCGATAATGAAGACCGTGTGAGCGTGAGGAAATCTAATCAACAGCTTGAAGTTCCGTGTAAGTCATTTGTCACACACGAAGCAGCTCATTCCGTGAAACACCCCCTGCTAATTTCTTCCATAGCACGCTCGCTCTTAATAACGGATAGCATGTTATACTCCTTTTACTCTTACTTGGCCAAAAAATAGTCCCTCCATCCTCCATACTGTGTTCTAACAAAAGATTTACACTAGAATATGATGCTAGTCACGAAAAGGTGCTATTAAAAGAATGTAGGACCGTAGCTTTGCCTTGTTCAGCCACTTAACCACGTGAAATAAGTTGCGAAAGGACGAAAATCTAAGCCAAGTTAAAATAGAAAGAGTATAATCCACAATCCACTGAGGCATAGGTTGGAGACTGATCTATCCAAACACTGAGTTGTCCCTACTAAGAGAGGATCAAGCAGGGTTTGTCAGTTGATCACCATCCACTCAGAAAGGGACAAAAATTTCACAGCTTTCCATTAAATCAGTAACTTAAGTGTACCTCATGTAGCAAACATTACCTTATTCTGTGATACTACCCTCTGTTATTTAGTTCCATGGCACTCGTACGCCTAATACCGATAGAATATTAATCTACCGTCTACTGAAACATGGATTGGAGAGTGTACCGACAGGATATTAATCTACTGTCTACTGAAGCATGGATTGGGGGGTGACTCATCAATCGAAACACTATCTTATCAGACCTGCTCAGAGCTGAATAAAATCGTGTGAGGTCCTAAAGAGAATACTAGATATGTCCCGACCTTGAGAGGGCTAAAAAAAAAATGTATTGTTCATTCTCCACCCAAATATGAAAATAAATTACGTAACTGTTAACTAAAACATTTTAAAATGCTCCACCTTACTGGCCATACTCGGTATAAATAGCATGCAAAAATATAATGGGCAGTCACATACAAATATAAATCGCGAAAGAAGAGATGTTATGGAGCTTTCTCATCTGACGAGAATGAGAGCCAATGTCTGTCTATCAATAGTCACCTTTTTTCAGTGCGACACATTGAACTTGAGTGTTCATGTTAATGATATGTAACACACACACACACACACACACACAATATATATATATATATATATATATATATATATATATATATATATATATATATATATATATATATATATATATATATATATATATATATATATATATATATATATATATATATATATTCGAGGCACTTACCAATCTCCAAACAAATATAAATAAAATGAGAAATACTTGATCGAATTTTCACCTTGAAGTCCATTACCCTCATATCTATTAGAGAGAGAGAGAGAGAGAGAGAGAGAGAGAGAGAGAGAGAGCATGCACTTCCCAATCTCTCTAATGCGAGGCAACAGCTACTTTGCTAAATTAGGGAACTTGTTTTGGAGTTACGGAGAGAGAGCACAAAACCAACATGGCGTAAGGGGTATCAATAATAGATTTTGAGTGTGAATTTTCCCTCCCGCGTGAGGTTTGTATTTTATTGGACACGGCGTAATGACTCAATCAGGGAGGTATGCTGCCTGGGAGGAAGGAGGTGGGGGTTAGGAGGGAAGATAGGGTGAATGGGAGGAGGAGGAGGGAGAGAAGGATGGATGGGTGGAAGGCAGGAAAGGAGGAAGAAAGGGTGGAGTGATGATGATGAGACTTTAGGTAAATATATATAAGACTGACTGGTAGATAGATAGATAGATAGATATAGGTTGATAGATATAGATAGTAATTATGGTGGTGGAGGTGAAATATTAAGGAAAAGGATGAGAAGGGCAAAAAATTGAAAAAAGAGAAGAAAGGATGAGTAGGTGAAAAGAAAGGAAAACGATGGATGGGAGAAGAATGGATGGAGGGGTAAAGAAAAGAGGGTGACAGGAATATGAGTATGGAAATGTATATACACGTAAGTACTGTGTTTATATAGACAGACACAGATAGATAGATAGATAGATAGACAGGTAAATAGACGTGATAAGAAAATAATGATAGAGATAAGAGTGTAAGACTGTGATAGGAGAAAAGTAGATAGGAGAGATAGACAAATGATGAGAGAGAGAGAATGATTACAGAACTGGGATGAGGGAGACTGTCTGGGAGAAATTACTGGAGAAGGAGTGAGAGGAGAGAATAAATGATGGTAGAGATGGAGGAATGATGGGGAGAAAGAGAGTAACGAGAGAGAGAGAGAGAGAGAGAGAGAGAGAGAGAGAGAGAGAGAGGGAGAGGGAGAGTCGTAATCTTGTATTATTCCTTTGCGTAAGTCCTTAAAACGACTGAAAATCACTGCCAATATTCTGTATATATCGAAGAACAGTAATTTATACAACAGAAAAGGAAAAAAAAAACGCAACCCTATTATTTATAACATTTTCAAACATTAGTAAACCAGTTCTGCTGTCGGGCCCTGCTGCGGATGTCACTGATTGCATTGCGCAGTTGACCCTTGTGCGGTGTGGTGCGGTGAGGATCTGTCCGTTCTCCCCTTTGGGGCTAAGATGCGAATGAATGCGTTTGAATGGATGAGTAAATGGGGAGTGTGTCGTCCTGTCTCGGCTACCTCCCTTTCCTTGGGGGAAGCAGCCTAGGTATATAGATAGATAGATAGATAGTATATTCATTATTATTATTATTATTATTATGCAGTTTTTCCCCTCACTACTAACTACATTTTAATTTTTCAGGTAAGTCGTGTTCTTCCCTTGCTCCTCAACAAAAACCGTAAGTATAAGGGCACACTTAAAACAGATCAACTGATGTCAAGACGGACGATTATGAAACTCGTACACATTATTCTGAACACATCCTTGGGTTCCGAAGCTCCCAATAGTAGGTTTCTAAAGTCACTGTTCCCTGTTCCATTATTTATCGTACTGAAGTGGATCGATATTACTGTCCACAATAGTACAGTTGAACAATAACCTTCATATTTTAAGCTAGGTGGTGGAAATATATATAATAATTTTTTTCTGTTTGATATAAGAATGGCTCTGTATATCATAAATACTCGTTAGCAAATTTCATTATTTCATTAAGACACAGGTTCGTACTCTCGCTGGCAAAGGAAGCTCCCTAACTCATCTTCCTTAGCGATTTACTTGAAGAGTTGATATGGGACTGTGGTGTGTTGTGATAAGGAGGGATAGATTGAGGTGGTTTAAGCATATTGAGAGGTTGGATGGTGACGGGTTGGGAAGGCAAGAAGTGTGAACACCGGGGCTAAGGTTGCGAGAAACAGACAAAAAAAGACCTGGGACGAGGTCATACGAGGTCATAGAGAGAGACGTCAGGGATAAGGGACTTAAGAAGGGGGCTGCCAGAGATCGTGCAGCGTGAAGAGCCACCATTAGGCGACCATGGCCGACGCGTGCAAGCATGTTGGAGACTTTACAAACTTTCGATACGATAAGGCGGCTGGTTGATATTCTTTTGCGCGTTATTTATGCAGAGAATGGCGATATTGGAAGGATTTATGTAGCAGAGGAGGAGAGTAAGATGTAAGTACACAAAATAAATCACTTAAGAAGCGGTGTCAGGGAGCTTCCTCAACCGATTAGAATACCGGCCAATGACACAAGTGCTCTATTTTAACGTCCAGCACGAGATCAGGTCAGTACTCTTTTTACACTAACTTGGCCCAGATTTTCATCCTTTGGAGACCTATTCCACACAGATCAGTGGTAGAAAAAGGCAATACTGAGGCTCTACATCCTTTCCATAGCACTTCTTCGTGACTAGGATCATATTCTAATGGAAATCTATCGTTGCAAGTCAGATTTCAAAATGCAGAGAGAGTAATGTTAGGCAAGTTAGAGTAAAAAACAGAATATTGACAAAGAATTTCCTTGTTTGAAGAAAAATTGGAGGGCAAGGCAGTTGGTCTCAAGGACGAGTTAAGATTTCATGATATTACCCTTGAGAAGTACCAAAACCCACAATAAAGCGAGAAAAGAAGTACATATTACATCAGAATAGAGGGCGAAAGTACTTAAGGTGAGAGCTTTGTACCCTACCATATGTAACCCAGACGATATGGTTGAGTACATAAGCACAAATCCTGTACATTTGTTTTAGCATAAGTTATCGACATGTACTTCTGTTTTATCCTAATGTTATTGAAAGTACATACGGTTTGTACAAAGGATAGTACTAAGGTGATTGCCAAGGGTACTAATCGATGAGGGAAAGTGACTTGGACCTGTATCGGTTCAGGAGGCTCCCTAACACCATTTCCTAAGCGATTTATTTTGCTTATTGCACTTTACTGTTTTACTGTGTTATATGAGTCCTCCCAGCATCGTCATATTTTGCATCAGTAACGTACAAGAGGATATTTACCAGCCATATCCAAAAATAAATCGCTAAAGGAAAAGGTGCTAGGGAGTCTCATTATCTTGGAGTGGTGGGAAGGAGAGGGGGGGGAGTGCCTACAGAGGGGCTTGGAGGAATTCTTTTTGTTGGATATGGATGAAGTCTAGGATTAGGATTGTGATAGATAGATAGGTAGATAGATAGATAGACAGACAGATAGATTACTAGATGGATAGTTAGGTAGATGAACAGATAGATAAATTGACAAAAAAAAATAGGCCATTGAATTGAGGGACTGGGAATATCATCATCACTTAGTGCTATTTTTTTTTTCAGTTTCCCTTGATGGACTCGTATTTTGCTCTCTCTCTCTCTCTCTCTCTCTCTCTCTCTCTCTCTCTCTCTCTCTCTCTCTCTCTCTCTCTCTCTCTCTCTCTCTCTCTCTATTAGTCTTCATTCATTTTTGCAAACTGTTTCAATTTTTCCTACACGATCAATTGACCTAACTTTCCCCATCTCTCTTACAGGCGTGAATTAATGATCCAAATTGTTTTCGTCTATCTTGCAGGTGTTCTTAATTGTTTCGTATTGTTTCACTTATTCTTTCAATGCTGATTAATTGATAGGGCTCTGTTTCCATCCTCTCTCTCTCTCTCTCTCTCTCTCGCTCTCTCTCTCTCTCTCTCTCTCTCATTCCTGGGACATAAATTGTTTGATCTTGCTATTTTCAGACGATTTTATTCAGCCTAGGATGTATTTCAAAGTGGTTTAGATAAATCCTTTATTAACTCTTAGTAATGGGATTTTTATACAAGAATAATAAACAAAAAGACCCCACCTTATTGGAAGTGTTAAATAATTGTGTGATTGTCTCCCTTTTTTATTTTTTGCAGGAAGGAATAAAATTGTTTGAAAGGAGAAACAGTAGATTTAAAAACATCATCTGGAATGCTAATCGATAGTTCAGTCTGTAATTAAATTTGTTAATCTTGGTTTTCCCGAAGTTTGGCCTTTGAGAGATGAGAGCGAATTAATTAGAGAATCATAAGCTGGTGAAATTGTTAAGGCTATTGACATTTTACTGGGTCGATCATTTACTTAACTGAGAGTGCTGGGGTGGGAGAGTGGGGAGGAGAGAGGGTGGGAAGGGGAGAGTGCTGAGGAGGGGGAAAATGAGGGATGAAGCATATGAGGGGAAGGAATGAGAAGGGGTGCGAGGAAGGGAGCGATGCGACAGAGGAAATGGGAGGGATAGGGAGTAGAATGTTTGAAAGAGCATGAGAAGGGTGGAGATGGGAAGGGGGGTGAGGGAGGAAAGGGTGGGATAAAGGGAGGGGAGAGAGAAGGGGTGGGGATGGGGAGGGGAGTGTTTGAAGGAGGGAGTATGAAGGAAGCGGTGGGGGTTGGGACGTGAAGCAGGGGCCGATAGGTTAGACGGAGGGGAGAGAAATGGGATGGGGATGGAGTGTTTGAGGGAGGGAAGGATGGGATAGGAGGAGAGGAGAGTGAAGACTAGGGTACTTCAAGGAGGGAAGGATACGGCTCAAGAAAGGGGAGAATGAGGGAGGGAAATGGTTAGGTTGAGAGAGAGAGAGAGAGAGAGAGCTTGGGAGGGGAGCTAGGAGAGGGGGAGACTGAGGAAATAAAAGGGATGTGTGATGGAGGGAATGAAGGTAGACAGCGGAGAGGGCAGCTAAAAATAAGGGACGAAGGTTGAAGCACGAGGAAGGGGGAGAACGAAGAAGGAGATGGGGAAAGAGAAGAGGAACAGGAGGAAATAGGTGGGGAAGGGTGGTGGGACAGGGGTAAGGGGATCATGGAGGTGGTAAATGGACTTTTCTGATTGTTGAATTTAGTTTCTGGTTGTGTGTGTGTGTGTGTGTGTGTGCGTGTGCGTGTGTGTGTGTGTGCGTGTGTATTCGTATGTGCATATGTGTTAATCCAAGAAAAGTTCTCTAGATGTTAGTGTAGCATGAAAAGTTAGATTTGCACATGACGAAATCAACCTTACATTTTTCTGATTAGCAAAGCAATGTAGTGTTTTAGTAATTCCTCTACATATACTTTCCCATTTGAGATTGTTTATTTCGAGTGGATGATTCCTATTCAGAGTCATATTTTAAATAGACTGGAAGGCTTCTTATCACCTTTTCCTAAGCGATTTATTTTGAACAATAAGCCTATATTTTGGCTTTTTCTTGTCTGCTATTTTTATTGTATTAATATCAAAATAGTGTACATCAACAGAATACAAGAGGATGTTGTAATGCACAGAATAAATTGCAAAGGAAGAGGTGTTACGACATCTCCAGACCCACATAGAATATAATCCTTAGACATATAAGCATCTTAGAAGTAACAGCAAGGAAGTATGACATCATCTAGTTTAAGGTGTGAGAGAGATAAATAGTATCCGTAGGTAACAGATTGAAATACACAGTCACAATGTCGCGCTCGCGCGCACACACACACACACACACACACACACACACACACACACACACACACACACACACACACACACACACACACACACACACACACACACACACACACACACACACACACATATATATATATATATATATATATATATATATATATATATATATATATATATATATATATATATATACATACTAACATACTTGAGCACCGTAAAATTGTCCAAGGACAATTTTGATAAAAACTTCCTACAGCCATTACCTACTAAAAGCCGAGCTATAAAGGGATCTTCGGGTCGTCGCTGATCCAGTGCGTGTTACCTTAGGTCATCACAATCTATAAGTTCATCAAGTTTGGTGGCTCTAGCTTTAATCTTTCATGGAAAATTAGGTGACATCCGAAAAATCCGGAAAAGTCCCAATTTTTGAACCCAGATGATCTCGGAGAATAGTCAGCCGACTGAAACCATACTCCTTTCCGCACTGCGTCTTCCTTAAAGCTGTGTGTGTGTGTGTGTGCGTGTGTGTGTGTGTGTGTGTGTGTGTGTGTGTGTGTGTGTGTGTGTGTGTTTTAAACTAAAATTTAAGCCTCTTAGCTGAAGCGGTTCTTGAGATAGCGTGGCTGACTCACTTTTCTGTGTTCCGGATAATATCCAGAGATCAGGTTGATGAACTGCTGCCATACTTGGCCAAAAGAAGCGGACAGCTTCCGACTAGGTTGACCAAGTGTAAGGGCTCTGGGCCAAATTGCCTTTGAAATACCGCAATATTAAAATAAGTAAGAATAATAAAATTGACAATGATAAAACTTCCCACAAGTATGTGGGAAGTTTTAATTAGAAACACGTGGTAATCATATTCTAGCCCTTTATAGCGGTAGGAATAGTACAATAAAATACTAGGTGTGAGATTTGGGATAAGCAGCATCAGTGTAATAGTTTGATACACATAAGGCAACTCAAGGCATGCAATAGAAAAAAAAAGCGAAATAGTGAATATCCATTTGTGCTAATTTTTCAACCCGAGGAGCGGTAGAAAGAAGAATATAAAATACGTTATTGCAGTGAATATGTGACAAACAAACATCCATATGTGGTAGATTACAATACGCCCTTCACAGCACCACGCATGAGATAGAAAAACAATGAAATTTTAAATCGCCTTCCGTAATCATATCCTAAACCCTAGGAGTGGTAGAGAATAAAATAAAATAATACGGTGCAGTAGTTAAGATGTGACAGACAGAAAACATCCATGGCATCGATATAAAATACAATACACGCATCACAGGACCACGCACGTAATAGAAAAACAGTGAAAAATTAAATAGCCCTCTGTAATCACATTCCCACCCTGGAGAGAGGAGAGAGCCACACACCACATAAGCGAGAAGAACAATACCTCCTTTAGACATCCAGCCCAAGCCACCTTTATCAGTTTAATTTACCAGACTCCCTTTTAATTAGGCAATAATACCTCGGGAAGAGAGTGAATTAATGAAAATCATTTGTGTTTAATCCGGGGCAGGATTTCGGCCTCATTAAAGGATCCTGTTAAATAAGAATCTTCATTATCTCTCCCGTGATGAAAAGATCCAGGGATAAATCTGGGCCTGGCCGTGGGATAATGGACCTTAATGATTCCGGGTTTTAAGGGTGAGAATCGCCTGCCCCTTTTTCGCCTCCTCATTAGTTTTCGAATAGTCTTGGATTGTGTGCACCTAGGAGTTTGTGTGTGTGTGTGTGTGTGTGTGTGTGTGTGTGTGTGTGTGTGTGTGGAGGGGTGGGCAGGTAGGTGGGTAGGCAGGTAAGGTAACAGGTAGATGTACTGTATTAAAAAAAGATCGCCAGGTGTCCCCATATTCAGGTAACAAAACAAAAGACATCTCCACACTAAGGCACAGCAAGAGAGAGAATTATGTTGACGATCCATTGCAAGTGGAAATGTTGGGTGGGAGACAGGGACAGTTCAGGGCTTGAGTTCTTTAATGATGAATAAATAAATGATAAAGATTGCAAGCTCCAACCTCTGTCTCTCTCTCTTGCGCAAGATGGAAGTATTTCAACTCTGATAAGTGTTGGTTAAATCATGCCCCGCAAACGCTGGTAAGTAAATGTCAGAATACCGATAAGCACATTAATACGGAGTGCCCAGCAGTGTCCACAGGTTGCACTAGACCAAGCCATGAATTCCTGAGATAATACCTTAAAAAAAAAAAAAGAAATGAGCTGTTTGGCACGATGTTCACTTCCTGGCGTAAGATGATTGTGTGTGTGTGTGTGTGTGTGTGTGTGTGTGTGTGTGTGTGTGTGTGTGTGTGTGTGTGTGATACATGACTCACGGAATACTTTATGAAGTTATCCATCAGTCACGAAAAAGTAGCCAACCAAACACCCAACCCACCTTCCTTGACCCCTAACTCCCCTCCCTGCCTCTCTACTTCCCTCTCTTCATTCCATAACTCCCTCCCTCTGTTCTTTCCCTCCTTCCCTAACTCTCTTTCACCTTCTCTCCTTTCCCTCTTTCCCTGACTCACTCTCTCCTTCTCTCCTTTCCCTCCTAACTCTCTCCCATATCTACGGTTCCTTCCCTCTCTTTCACTTTCTTGGCCCATATTCTCCTTTTCCCTGCTTTTATACTCTCTCCTGTTTTTCCTTTTTCTTTTTCTCCTTCTTTCCCTCCCCCTATCTACCATTCTCTCCCTACCCATCACTCACCCCCTCTTCCCAATCTTTCTCCTTTTCCCACCTTTCTTCCTCTCCCGTTTTCCTCTCCTACCTCTCTCCCCTCTTTTCCCTCCACCCGTCTCCTTCCTCTCACCTCTTCCACCCGTCTCCTTCCTCTCACCTCTTCCACCTTCTTCCCCCTTCCTGCCTCCACCATTCCCTCAACCCTCCCCAGTGCCCCTTCACATGGCACACCTGCGTCCCCCTCCATCTTATTCAGTTCCCTTTTCACCCGCCTCCTTAACTTCCCCTTGTTCTTTCCTTCTCTCCCCCCCCCCCAGTCTGCCCTTCTCTCTTTCCTAATCTTTGTCCCCATCTCCCCCTCTCTGTTTCCTTCTTTTCCTCCCACCATCTGCCCCCCTTCCCCCCTCTCTCTCTCTCTCTCTCTCTCTCTCTCACCACATCCCTTCCTTCCTCTCTTACCTGCTTCCCATCCACACAAGTGATTCCCTCAACCACTCAATTCCATCGTCTCCTCTTCAAACTCACCTTACCCATTCAACACCCACTCATCTTTTTCACACCCAACTCTGTCACTCCATCACCTAACGTCACACAACCTCGTAATTCACCTTTTTGCAAATCCACTTCGACCTTCCTTTCTCTCGATTTCTTTTCCACCAACATATATTTATTAACATCCATCTCAGTAGCTTTATCCCTCCCTCTCTTCACGCAACACTAAACCCACCTTTTTCACACTTAATAGACTACTCTCTTCTGGAGTTCTTTCTCACCCACCTTTTTGTTCCATCCATCGCCTCTCCCAAGTGCCAGCTGGTCCACTCTGTAACACATATATATTTACCAGTCCCCATACCCACCCCCTTTTCACACCTTTTTCAGTCACTCTGTCCAGCAACCTTCCTACAAACACATCTTTCACAGGCTCCTTATGCATTCTTTTCCCTTTCCCTCACAATCTCTCAGCCCATCTTCTTCACATCTACTTTTACCATTCTGCTCTTCCTCTCACTACCTCTCAGTTCCTTTGTTTCACACCCATCCTAGTAGCTCTGTTATTCCTTCCTTTCACTAACTTCTAACTTACTATTATTTTCATATCCATTTACTCAGCTTTATCACATCCCTCCATGTCTTCCAAGTACTTCTTAAAACATACATCTGAACCTCTCTGTTCCCTTTCTCACCTGCCTCCTGACTCAAGTTTTATTTATTTATACTCTTGTTAGTTACCCTGTCTCTTTCCTCAATGTATCCAGGCCACTTTTTCAAACACCCATTGTCTCCTTCCATTACTTCCACTTCCACCTACTTTTTACTCACATCCCTCGCACCCCAGGCTCCCCTGTCTTCCTCACCACATTCCTAGCCATCCTTCTTACATCATTCTCCCAGTACATCTCACAGCCACAATTACTACGTATATACCAAGAGTCGTCATTTCCGCTCAACTTCTTCCCTCATCAAGACTAGACAGTCCGTTCCATGAAACACAAGAGTCCATATGCGTGTCACTCGCTACTTAGTCCATATCTGCCCTCCATGTTTAATACAACCTAGATTTACTTCACTCCCAATTGGTGTGTGTGTGTGTGTGTGTGTGTGTGTGTGTGTGTGTGTGTGTGTGTGTGTGACAGTCAGTTGATTTTGTGAAGGACGCCTAGAGACATTAGTGAAATACAAAGCCACGAAATTTTCCTTGCCCCAGACTGGAATCATCTCGCGTCCTTTCGAACTGTCTTACACTATTCACCATTCACACTATTCACTCCACTATCTCCTCCATCCCATAACAATACAACACTATCCCCCATACTACTTCCTAGCACCACTTCCTCCCCATAACGCTGCCTTCTGTTACCCCAAGTCCTCATTGAAGCTCCACCCTGTTCTCCTAAGTTCACTCCCTCCCTCCCCACTCCCCAAACTTTCTCCGTCAAGTTTGCCTCACCTCCCCACCACCCCTTATGCCAGACCTCCCAAGTCATCTATTTCAAAGCTGACACTACATCCTTATGTCCCTATGTGACAAGGAAGCGTCATTACTTATATCTGTTCCCTACATTGGCGATTCTCTCTCTCTCTCTCTCACACACACACACACACACACACACACACACACACACACACACACACACACACACACACACACACACACACACACACACACACACACACACACACACACACACACACACACACACACACACACACACACACACACACACACACACACACACACACACACACACACACACACACACACACACACACACACACACACACACACACACACACACACACACACACACACACTAAAAATGACCCTACTCCTCATTATGCATTCAAGAGAGAGCTGGCTAATTAGTACTTTACACCCTAATTACTATGCTAATTACTCACTCCATTTATTGTTCAAGGAGATGGACTGCAGGTTTATTTGAGGAACCATTTTATTTTTATTATTATTATTATTATTATTGTTGTTGTTGTTGTTATTATTGTTAGTATTATTATTATTGTTGGTGGTGGTGATGGTGGTGGCTTTTATTATTATTAGTTATTATTGTTATTATTATTATTATTATTATTATTATTATTATTATTACTGTAAACATTATTATTATTATTATTTATAAAAAGTCTCCGTATTACATAAATCATTCTAATATCGTCATACACTGAATAAATAACGTACAAGAAGATATTAACCATCCTTATCCAAAAATAAATCGCTAAGGAAGAGGTGCCAGGGAGCCTCCTTAACCTACGAAAATACGGGCCTAGAAATAGACCCGTATTCTACCTAGCATCTCTTCCTTAGCGATTTATTTAAGTCCATCTCTACTAGGGGGCCACCATTAGCTGAATAAATCTTTCTGACATCTACAAGAATTTAATTTCAATATGACATCAGTTGTATGAGGTTGAAAAGATTTGTATTTTCTCCTCACCCTAAAATAATAATCTATCTATCTATCTATAGCCCGACGCCCTAATCCCGCAAAGGGTGGCCGCAGACAAAACGCCTCCAAGTCACTCTGTCACCCACCATTTGACTCCCCTCCCCCCAGCTCACCCCCCCTCCCTCATATACCTCTCAACTCCATCCCTCCACCTCATCCTCGGTCTACCCCTCCCTCTCCCTCCCTCCACCTCACCTACATACACCCTCTTAGTCAGTCTTTCATTCTCCATCCTCTCCACATGTCCAAACCACCTCAGTGTATTTCTCCTAATCTTTTCAACCACATCCACATCTACCCCACAACGTTCCTTCACTTCTTCATTCGTCAACCTGTCCCTCCACGTCACTCCACATGCTCCTCTCAAGTAACTCATTTCCACTGCTCTCACTCTTGACTTGTTCCCCTCTTGCAAGGTCCACGCCTCGCTTCCATACGTCAGGGTAGGGATCACAATACCATCATGCAGTGACTTCTTAACTTCCATACTCACCTCCCTATTTCTCATCACTGCTTTCAGTGTGCCAACAACCTTCCTTCCCTGCTGTACCCTTTCACGTACTTCATCCCCCAAAGTTCCATCCTTACTCATCACACTACCCAAGTACTTGAATTCACTCACATTCTCCATATCCTCACCATCCAACCTCACTGCACACTCTGTGACTTCATTCCTCTCAAACACCATAACTTTACTTTTGTTTACATTAACTTTCAGCTTCCTCCTCCTGCACACTGTCCCAAATTCATTCACCAAACCTTGCAACTCCCATTCATCTTCACTCAACAATACTGTATCATCAGCAAACAGCAACACCGGAAGCTTCCAAATCTCACCCTCATTCATTAGGGCCACCCCCACATCTACTGCCCTACCTTGTACCTCCTTTACAACCCCATCCATATATATATTAAACAGCCATGGAGACATTACACACCCCTGTTTCAGTCCCACATTGAGATCAAAGAACTCACTCAGCTCACCATCCACTCGCACAGTAGCCCTAGCTCCCTCGTACATACTCTTCACAGCACTCAACAATTTCCCCTCCACTCCATATATTCTTAATACCTTCCACATACCTTTCCTATCTATTCTGTCATAAGCTTTCTCCAAGTCCATGAAGGCAGCGTACACTTTCCTTCCCTTCTCTAGATACTTCTCCACTAAACATCTTAGAACAAATGTCTGATCTACACACCCTTTTCCCTTCCTAAATCCCCCTTGTTCTTCTCCAACTAGCTCCTCTGTCATATGCCTAACCCTATCAATGAGTATTCTAATAATAATAATAATAATAATAATAATAAAAATGATAATGATGATGATGGTGATAACGATAATGATAATAATAATAATAATAATGATAATGATAATGATAATAATAATAATAATAATAATAAAATAAGCAAATAAATAAAACTCACCTACTCCCTTTGAAATTCAGTGTTTGTAATTATCTTCCCCTTATCAGCGGGCATCCAACCTCACGATGCCCTCTCCTCCCGCAGAGACTCATTAACTGTTAATTAACCTGGCCACTCCGACCTACCTGTGCCCCCTCATTAATGACTCTCTCCAGGTGTGTTATCTTCTCTAGTACCCGCAAGCGAAAAGGTAAACAGAGGGGAATAACGATAATGTAATGATGATGATGATGATGATAATAATAATGATAATAATAATAATAATAATAATAATAATATAAAAATAATAATAATAATAATAATAATAATATAAAAATAATAATAATAATAATAATAATAATAATAACTAACAGTAATAATGATGATGATGATAAAAGTAATATGAATAATAATAATAATAATAATAATAATAATAATAATAATAAAAGTAATGTGAATAATAATTATAATCATCATCATCATCATCATCATCATAAATGCCGTAATATATGTAATAATAACAACGATGATAAAAGATAGAGTTATAATCTTGATCATGCTAACTACTGTAAAACACGGTAAGAAATGCATTAATCATTATTTTTTTATTATTAAATTCCAACTGTTGCAAATTATTATGAATGGAGAGCACCTGTAATCTGCTGTACATTTTTTTCTTTCCTCTGTTCGTCTTCTGCAAAATATAATTCTATATATTTATCTATCTAGCTATTGCCAGATGCCTTATTCCCGTACGGGGTGACCATAAACAAATCGCCTCCATGTCGCCCTTGATAAGTAACCTTAAAACATTTGGGGAGAGCAACTGGTCACTTACTTCAATGTTCGGACCAATTTACTAATCCCGGGCCACAAAGCTCTTGCCAGTAGTAATGAGTAAGATAACAGAAGAATGAAATAGTTGGTTCCTGAAAACTTGATCCAGATTTCCGTCTTTTTGCAGATCATTTCATGAAGCTCAGTAGCAGAATAAGACAATGCTACGATGCTACATATTTTCTATAGAACTTCTTCGTGATTAGCACTATTTTCTGATGCTGATCTCTTTTTAGTTCAGCATTGAAGACGGAGGGATGGCAATTTTAGACCAGGTTAGAATAAAGAGAGCATAGTAGTAAATGACTGCAGGATAATGCCAAGAAAAACACTATGACGAGAGAGAGAGAGAGAGAGAGAGAGAGAGAGAGAGAAGTTTGACAGACAATCAGCTTGACTCTTTACCTTCAGGTCACAGCCCGTATTATCGTCGCCAAATTAAGCTCCCAAACACCTTTTCCACAGCGATTTAGTTTTGGATATGGATGGTTAATGTGCTTTTGTACGTTATTTATGCAGAGTATGACGATGTGTGAACGATTTATTTAACACAGAATAGGGCAGTAAGGTGCAACAAGAAAAATAAATCGCTTAGAAGAGGGTGATAGGGAGCTTCCTTACCCAACGAGAATACGGGCCTAGGGTACGAACGTGTAACACTTTAAAATGTCCGCTCAAGATGGGATAGAACCCGGGTCAGGAGTGGTTGATTAACGCGCTACCGACCCAGCTACCTGAGGGTTGTTTGTAGGCAGTGAAAACCGTGAATGAAAATTGAGTTTACGCACGAAAAAAAAAAAAAAGTACGAGAATATATGAACTATAAAAACAATAATAATAATACTAGTAGTAGTAGTAGCAGTAGCAGTAGTAGTAAAAACAAAAATAATAATAATGATAATGATAGATATTTAATAATAATAGTAATAATAATAATAATAATAATAATAATAATAATAACAGTAATAATAATTATCATCATCAACATCATAAAACAGTGGAAACCTGATGTGTGAAAGACGAGAAAATTTGTGAAGGACAAAATAAGAGAGAGAGAGAGAGAGAGAGAGAGAGAGAGAGAGAGAGAGAGAGAGAGAGAGAGAGAGAGAGAGAGAAAGAGGGAGGATATAACAAAACAAAGGCATACGTAATATGGATGGACTATCATACAAGGAGGGGTCCAACTTTCACTGATTACCGCTGCCCAAAGACGCTTCCTCATGTATTTATATTGTTTTCTCGCCGTTTACGAGATTCCTGAGGGCAGCGCGAGATTGGGCTGGATCGACACCCCTGGGCCTCGAGCAGGGTTACCAAGGTTAAGTTAGATTAGGTTAGGTGAGACTGGGCTATGTTTGGCTGAGTTGCGTTGTTAGCGGCGGCGTTCCTTTGGTTTGGGTGAGACGAGACAAGACGAGACGAGATGAGGTTAGTTTGGGTTAAGTTAGGTTAGTTTATTTTAGGTTGCTAAGTGTGGGTTACGTTAGGTAGGGTGAGGTTAAAGTTAAGATGAGATTACAATAGACTGGAAGATTAGGTATAGTTTCACTAAGACCCTTATGGTAATGGCTCCGACCCTCACCGATAGATACATAAAACAAAAATAATAATAATAATAATAATAATAATAATAACTGAATATCCATTGAAATTGTGGTTCAGTAGATGTATATATGTCTTCACCTAACAAAAAATAAAATAATAAAAAAATGTCCAGTAAATGGTTGCATGTATTGTTTTTGATTCTGCATTACGAATAATTTGATTTTCCCAAGCACCTGTCAAGCAGCAGTTTAGCACCTTTTTTTAGAGTAAGGGTTAGCGGTATTTTTTTATGAGTTTAGTTTGGCAACGCTGGCCTCAAATCATTCAGGAAGTCATAATCACTCCAAGCAGCAGATCTCATGGTGGGATTTGGTGCCAATTTAATCCGCTGAATATGGATTTGCATAATGGATATTCGAATTTGCGTCTCGGTTCACACACACACACACACACACACACACACACACTCGCTGGTGCAGTGGTAACGCTCTCGCCTGCCAACTGGTGGACGGGAGTTCGCGCCTCGCTCAGGTTGCGAAAAGTTTCACTGACGAAGTGGGTGGTTACTGTCCCCCTTGAGCAAGGGGACGGGTGTGTGCGTGTGTGAAGGTCACAGCCTTGCCCTTAGATCGGACTATATGAGCTCTCAGCTCCCTTCCGGGAGGGTAAAAAGCTGACGATCACGACCATCAAGCGATCCTGACCGACCCGGTGAATTACACACACACACACACACACTTACTTTAAGGATCGTGTTTTCTCTACTTCTCGACTCATTAACCTCTTCAGCTCGAGACGATTCTTACTACCGCCAGACGATTTTATTCAGCTTAGAGACTTACCGAAATGATGGAGTTAGATTAAGCCTTAAGTAAATGATTCATTACGAGGGGGGCCTTTATAAATTAAAAAATGGTTGTAGTTTCTGTGTGTGTGTGTGTGTGTGTGTGTGTGTTGCCAGACACCCGATTCACGTAAGGGATGGCCACAAACAAATCGTCCTCACGTCTCCATGGCTGCCCTCCTCCAACTCGCATCCATTCTCATCTCTCTCTCTGTCTCTCTCCACCATCCCGCTATCTAATCCTTGGTCTTCCCCTCCTCTCTCCAACAAGACTAAATTTTTCCACGCAGTAATTAAAATACTCACCTCGTTCTGGCTATGTGGGAGTTTGATCTATTATATACAGATGTTTTTATTGGATATTCAACTTTCCTTCCTGGCTTAAATCCACTTCACGACCTTTCAGTAAAAATTATCTCAATTCCCCCACTCATTAATATTTATTTTCTTATTTATTTTCCAGTTTGTGTGAGCATGTTTCCACTTAGAGCTGAGATAGGGACATGGATAGTAAAGTGATGGTCTGGATGGATATCTGGGTGTTATCCTTGTCAGCCATGATTTCCTATTATATTTTATGGCCCGCAAGCGTTGAAATAGCGACACATCCCCCTACTAGGAGAGGACTTCCACCCTCTCTTTCCCTCCCCAGTACGATGAAGTTTTTCTCTAAGCTTAACAACCCTTTAACTTAGAATTACCTTCTTTACATTGCATTTCGACAAACTTCAGACAGTTTTACTATGCTGAAGAGAAGATTACGGTAAGTTAATTATTAGAAACATTACGAGTAACACGTTTTCTAAGTGTACAGTATCATTGCAAATCCTAGAATACAAATGAATACAGAGGAACGCAAACGGCAACATACCTCATGATCCTTTCGACGCAGCTTGTTACACAGTAGACTGTGACTACGAGATCTACCTCTGCATGCTGAAGGATAAGGATAGTAAAGCAAGAAGATTCTCCTCCTCCCCCGCCTCCAAACCCTCCAGTTAAAACTGACAGGAAAAAGTGAGAAAAAGCGAGGAGGAGGAAGAGAAGGAGGAGGAAGATGAAGAAGGTGATGAAGAAGAACGTGAAGCTGAAGGTGATGATGATGATGATGATGATAATGATGATGATCATGATGAAGAAAAAAATATGCTACAGCTGTACATCCTTTCAGAGCAATTTTTCGTCATTTGCACCATATTCTAATGCTAATAATGGTAATTTTATGCCAAGGCATAATAAAAAGTAAAATTATAATGAAGAAAATAATTATAATCGACTGACGGTTCCAAGGATAAAATAGACTCTAGTGAAAGTAATATCCCCACGAATCAGGTGACTTTTTCATTAATTTTTTGTTATTTTGGACAGTTTTATTCAAGAAATATCTCCTAGTGAATAAGGTAATGAAAGCTTTATCTCCCAGTAAGAAATAAAGTAAAATAAATTCGTGTGGAGACAGCAAGTAAAACAAAAAAGTCACCTGTTTAAAGGTATTGTCATTTGGAAAGCATTTTCGCGTGAAAGATGTATTTTTGTGGGGAGAAGCTGATTTTAAGTGCTTGAATGGTGACTGACGCATTTCTCTGGCTACTCTCTCTTCAGTTCTCTTAATTTATGCCTTTTTTCATATATATAGATCCTTTTCACTCCGTCTAATAGTGGGAAACTGGGAGAGGTATTTTATTGGGTATTATATTGATTGTTCTGCTTTTGCTTTCCTTATCCTTTTTTGTTTTTTTTTACACATTTCTTTTATGGGAAGTGGAGCCATGATGATGATGGTTGTGGATGAAGTGGTGGTAGTGGTGGTTGTGTTTGTGGTTGTTGTTGTGGTGGCGATGTGATAGTGGAGGTGGTGGAGCTCGTGGTGGTGGTTATTGTGGTGGTGGTGGTGGTTGATGTTTGTAACAGCGCTTGCATGTTAGTCTTCACATCCACACCGCTCACATTATATTTCCATCCCACCTCCTTAATTTTTTTCATTATTTCTTCAGCATTTTCCCTACACTGTCCAATTGTAATGCATTTGTTACAGTCTGACCTAACGAAGATCCACAACTCCTTTTCTGCTCATTTGACGGCCAAGTGTAGTCAGATTGGAAAGTAGATTTGACTTTTTTGCATGCAAAGGAAAAGGAACCAAAGGTCAGAACCCCGTAAGATTGTTCTCTGCAAGAAAAAAGAAAAAGAAAAAAAAGTAATATTCAAGATAGTGGTATTAAGAAAAAAATAAATTGACATAGTGAAGATCTTAATTTCAGCGACATAAAGATATAGTTTAGTAATACGGTAGTCTTTGTATCTCTTCATATAATAATAATAATAATAATAATAATAATAATAATAATTTATTATTATTATTATTATTATTATTATTATTATTATTATTATTGCTGTCATTCATCATTCTACCATATTTTTTGCCAGTCGTCACCACCGTCATCATCATCGTCATCGTCATCATCATCGTCATCACATTTGTCGTCATCATCATCATCGTCATCGTCATCATCATCATCATCATCATCATCATCATCATCATCATCATCATCATCATTCTAGCTTCCCACATCGTCCATGGATTGCAAAGTATTCATAAACCAGGAAGAATATTAATATCTTTAGTCCTCAGTTATATCTAATTCTGTTTCTCTATTAAAGCATTTTTATCCCGTGTAAGAGAGAATTTCTGAAAATGGAAATGTTAAATAGGTCTCAGTTGCCTATCCACTAACAAGGACTCTCCTGGTTGAATAAAAATCATCCGAAAATAGGAAGCATATAATAAAGAATGGAATAAAGGACTAAGCATGCGTGATGAGACGTATAAATAGTTCCCTTTGAGTCCACACTTCCTCTTACCTTTACAGAACAAGGCGTGTAATTCTCAGTGCCTTAGCATATTCTCCTCACAAATTTATTTCTATGCTTACCTATGTTATCTTCTATATTTTCTCAGTTGAATGAGATAGTTGTGTAATATTGCTAGATAGATAAGGATGAGGTACATTGGAGCTTAAGTTTACGAAGAGAGAGAGAGAGAGAGAGAGAGAGAGAGAGAGAGAGAGAGAGAGAGAGAGAGAGAGTGTCATATTTATTCCCAAAAATAAGACTCGAAACAATATTCCTTCACTCTTAAAGTCAACCATCCACACATCTGCTAGAGCGAGGGAGCAGTTGTAGGTGGTTTGTTTTGTAGCGTGGGCGGGGGGCGAGGTAGGCATTGTGGGCAGGGTTCATGGGAGGAGAGTCAGCGGGAGGGAGGCGATAGGATCCAGCACTATGAATTGTTAATTACAGGGCAACAAGGATTAATTGGGAACGACGGGGGGTGCCTGAATATTTAACCCCAGACCAGGCACCTCGCGTGAAGAGACGGGAGGAGGTGGATGGAGAGAGGAGAAGAGGAGGAGGAGGAGATGGGGAGGGGTTTAGGAAGGTGGGAGGTGTAAGGAGGAAGGTTAAGAGGAGGGAAAGGGGAAGAGAGAGCTGTAAATGGGAGGAAATTAGAGAAGGGAGAAGAAAAAGTATATATAGTAGGGAGAAGGCGGAGGGAGGGAGGAGGAGGAGATGGGGAGGGGTTTAGGGAGGACGGAGGTGTAAGGAGGAAGGTTAGGAGGAGGAAGAGGGGAATAGGGTGTAGGGAAGATGGAGCTGTAAATGGGGGGAAGGTAGAGGAGGGAGAAGAAAAAGAATATATACAATAGTAGGGAGAAGGCGGAGGGAGGAGGAGGAGGAGATGGGGAGGGCTTCATGAAGGAGGGAACTTTAAGGAGGGGGAAGGTACAGGAAGAAAGGGTATGTACGGTAGGGTGGAAAGAGAGAGAGAGGGAGAAGGAGGGGGATAGGAGGAAAGGGGCTAGGTTATAGGGAGGAGTGATTGAGGAGGGTAGAGAGGGGTATGGAAGTAAATATACAGTGACGAGGAAAGAGGGATGAGGAGAGGGGGAGAAGATTTAGGAAGGAGGGAGCATAAGGGAGAGGATAGAGAGGGACAAGGAAAGGTATATGAAGGAAAGGTAGAAATGTGAGGAAGATTTGGGTAGGTAGGAACGCAAGGGGGAGGAGGTAATGGGAAGTACGTAAGAGGAAGATAGAAATGAACTTACAATGAGCAAGTAGGAAGAGGAGATCGGGATTTAGGGAGGAAAGGGAGTAGGTAGGAGGGAGGTAATGAGAGGTACATATGGAGAAGAGAAAGAGGAGGAACTGGAGATAGGAAGAGAGGGAAAGGGGATGTAGGGAGGTAGAGAGATAGTTAAAGATGTTGATAAATGTTTTCGAGAAGGGAGAAAGGAGGAGCGAGTGGAGATGATGGGGAGTAGAAAAACAGAAGAGTTATAAAAAGGGGGAGGTGGGGAGGAGTTAAAGAAGAAGGGAGGGAAAGAGGAGAGATGGAAGTAGGAAGAGGGGAACAGGGAAAGGAGCAAGTGGAGAAGGAAGGAGATAAGGAGAAAAGAGAGAGGAGGAGGGAGCTAGAGAGATAAGTATGGAGACTGAGAAGGAGAGAATTAATGAGGAAGCTAATAGTAAGAAGGAAAGTAGGGGAGTAATCTAGGGTAGAAGGGACACAGAAAATGGTGGGGGGGAGAGAGAGAGAGAGAGAGAGGGGGGGGAAGGTAAGAGAGAGGGAGGTAGGGGAAGGAAATTAGGAGGAAGCTAGAGAGAGAAGTATGGAGAGAGGGGAAGGTATCTAGAAAGGAAGGAGCTACAGAATGAAGATATGTAGAGAGGACAGAAAAATACATCACATTCCTGCCGTTTCCATACCATTTTATTCAGTTTGAGATACTTTTTCCAACTGGTGGGGTTAGATATAGAATTCAATAACTCTTTCACTACAAAAGTCTCCTAAACTGTATCAAATCTGTAGCAAGAGTAGAATATATAAGGTGCTAATATTGGAGGTGTGTTCATACATACAGATCAATACTCGGAAATACAAGGGACGAGAAGAAACCAAGTTAACAGTACAAGATTGAGCATAGCGAAGACACACGAACAGAGAAAAGGCGAATAAGAAGAAAACAGAATAAGAAGGAAGGAGGAATATACTGTACATAGACAGGAAATCAGACGAATAAAGGACAACATGGCAAGATGAAATAATTGAAAAGAAAAGAAACAAAGATTCAGAATATGGAATAACAAAGAAGGATGAAAATCTGGGTATCAAAAATGCAGCTGGGAGGTGGAGGGGAGAAGAGGAGGTGTGGGGAAGAGGGAGATGAGGAGGGGTAGGGGGGAAGAGGGAGATGAGATGAGGAGGAGGAGAGAGGATGATGAGATGAGGAGGGGGAGGCCGGAGTTGAGATGACGATGAGGAGGAGGAGGAGGAAGAAAAGAAAATGATGATGATGAGGAGGAAGAGGAGATGAGCTGAAAAGAGGGAATGAGGAAGATGAAATGAAGAGGGGAAGGAGGAAGAGATGACCAGGAGGGGGAGGGAGAGAGGAGGAAAATGGGGAGAGGGGAAGATGAGATGAGGAGGAGGAGGAGGAGGAGGAAAGAAATAAGAGAACGCTCAATTCCTCATTTTACGACAGAGGGCAAAAACCAGTGCTGGAGGGCTGGTGGTGAGGGTGGCAGACTGGTGAAGCCTATTAATTCCAAGCTTTCACACCAGACATTCACCACCATCACCTTTCCCTCCCCCCTTCCCCCTCTCTCTCTCTCTCTCTCTCTCTCTCTCTCTCTCTCTCTCTCTCTCTCTCTCTCTCTCACACACACACACACACACACACACACACACACACACACACACACACACACACACACACACACACACACACACACACACACACACACACACACACACACACACACACACACACACACACACACACACACACACACACACACACACACACACACACACACACACACACACACACACACACGGACGCGCGCGCGCGTGCATGCACGCAGAGAGAGAGAGAGAGAGAGAGAGACGGACAGAAAGCCAGAGGTAGAAGCAAGACAAATATACAAACAGACAGACAGACGAGAGAGAGAGACAGACGGACGAGCAAGGCAGAGAGACAAGCTAGAGAGAAAGAGACGAGCGAGAGACAGACGAGATAGCGATAGAATGACGAGTGAAAATAACACACAGGCGGAAGAGAGAAGTACGAGACTGAGAGACAGACAGGCAGAGAGAGAAACGAGACAGACAGGCAGGCAGGCAGACAGACAGATAGACACGCTGTGAGATAGATAGATACACAGACACTCGGATCCCTCATGCATGCCCAAATCTCTTTAAACCTGAAGTGCATGCATTCTGAGCAGCCAGAGTTGTGTGTGTGTGTGTGTGTGTGTGTGTGTGTGTGTGTGTGTACCTGCCTCCGTGACTGGTTATATGTGCGTGCGTGTGCGTGTGCTTCTTTCCATCGACACATCTCGCCTGGCCCTTCGATATGAGATTTACAAGACCGCAAGGGTTAAAGACCTAAGATTTATTTAGCCTTTGAGGGAGGAGGTCCGGGGGAAGGGGAGGGAGATAGGAAGAGGATGGGGAAGGGGAGGGAGTAGAGGAGAGGCATCGAGGACGGGAGGGGGAGGAGAGGAGAGGGCTCATGGAGGGGAAGGAGATATGGGGAAGAAGAGAGAGTAGAGGATGGGAGATGGAAGGGGAGGGGAAATATATGGGAGAAATCAAGGAAGGAAAGGGGTAAAGGAAAGGAATCAGGGGAAGAGTTTGAGGAAGTCAGGGCTAGAACAGGAAACTAGTGGGCAGGGGTTGAGGGGGGCAGGGAAGGAAGAGGAGGATTAAAGAGGAGGGAAGGGGGTGTCAGGAAGGGGAAAAGGTACGGGAAGGGAAGGGTGAGTCAGGGAAGGGAGGGTGATTGAGTAAGGGAGAATACAGAAGTGAGAGCGATTCACGGAAGGATATGAAAGACTTACTAAGTTAGGAGTAAGGGAGTATTAGGAAAACAGGGTGATCAGGATGCGAGAGGCGGTGGGGAAGGCATTAAGAGGTGAGGGGGAATTAGAAGGCAGGGGACGGGCATCAGATAGAAGGGGAGATCAGGGGGACATATGGAGGGGAGAGGGATGGAACGAAGGTTGGGAAGGAGAGAGGGAGGGTAAGGGACTCTCTCAGGGAAAACAAGGAAGGATAGGGCTGACTCAGGAAGGACAGGGAGGAAGAGAGGCAGACATGAGGGAGTGACGAAGGAAGGTGAGGGGGAGACATGGGGGGTAGGAGGTCCAAGCGGCGATAGTATCACTCCTGCCCCTAACATTTACCGGGACCCGATGATTTAGCGTGCCAGGTTGTGAGATTTATGTTGGTGGGCGAGCATAATGTGACCCCGTTTATCTCGCCACCAGACCCCCCTCCCACACCCCTCACTGCTCTTGATCACCCAGCCATTATAGCACGTACTCCACATGCAAATGACTGCACCAGACCCACACCCAGATAGAGAGAGGTGGAGAGGAGGTGAGAGATACGGGAGACAGACGGAGAGATAGGCAGACAGACAGACAAGTGGAAGAAAATGAGTGACAGACTGACCGACTGATGAGCTGACTGACTGATGAGCTGACTGACTGACAGGCAGACAGACGGACAGTTGGATATAAAGATTTAATGATACACACACACACACACACACACACACACACACACACACACACACACACACACACACACACACACACACACACACACACACACACACACACACACACACACACGTGTGTGTGTGTGTGTGTGTGTGTGTGTGTGTGTGTGTGTGTGTGTATATATATATATATTCCGATTAACTATCCAAAAAAAAAAAAACTTTATTAAAGTTATTAATATTAATGTTAGTGTATGGTTTTGGTACAAGTTAATCAAAGTAACAGTTAACTTCATTTTACCAATCTGATGTTATCTTTTGCAGGTAAGTTGTGTACCTCGATTAACGTACCATACAACAAGAGCTGTGAATATAAGAGAAGTCCTTTAGTAAAACCATAAGCGATAGTTTGCCGACAGTCATAAGTCAGCACTGTGTCACCTTTCCATATTTCTCAATCCTCCCCAAACGACAGACAGTATCCTTCCTTCCCACACTCTGTTGTTGGGTACTTCATACTGCCATCACATAAAGATAGTTCATTTAATACCTTCCTTTACCACAGCTTGCACAGATGTAACAGCGTACTTGTAGCTGTGCTTGTACCTCGCTGTTTTCATTTTATCTGCAAGTATTCAGTTTATAGACGCATTTTCCTCTTCTCTTCCCTTGTAAAACACTGGGCGAGGTTATCAGAGAGAGAGAGAGAGCGAGAGAGAGAGACGCTTGGACATAAGATCAGTGTTGGTGTTATCGGTTAGGGATATTTCGGGCCACATGCAAATCCGTCTCCTTTTTCCCCAGCTGGGAGGATTCGGTATATCAGTTAAGGTCGGCATTTCATCACGGCGGGTCCATCACACACTCGCCAGGCTTTCACTTCGGCTTTCACTCTGATATTCTCTTTTTATTTTACTATTAGTGTCGCTGCTGATGCTGTTACTACTACTACTATTACTACTACTACTGCTACTACTACTACTACTACAACTAGTGACAATGATAATGATAAGGATAATGATGGAGTTATTGTTCTATTTATATATTATTATTATTATTATTATTATTATTATTATTATTATTATCATTATTATTATCATTGTTATTATTATCATGATTATTATTATTATGATTATTATTATTACTTGTACAATTGTTTTTATATTTGCCTGACTGATATGCAATGAGTGAGCTCTACAAAGGAATCTCAGTCCCTATCTACTGACGATTTTCCTCCCTCTCCCATGCGTCAACCTTCCCCTACAGTCTATCTACCTATCTGTCTATCTATCTGTCTATCTATCTAATTTTAGCTTCTTGAATCGCAGACTTACCTATCACAAATATTTCTCCATTTTCTTAGGGCTCCAACATTCATTTTGCCATCCCTTCATAGCGTCACAAGAACCATCACTAATACTTCTCTTTCAGGTAATCTTTTCCTCCTAACAGCTTAAGGCGACTGTGAAATTCTCTCCTTTCAATTTTTCTCACTCAGAGGGACGCGTAGTCGAGCGTAACACCTTATCCTCAGCGATTTGTTTTGCATACTTTGTCTTCTTTAATGATGCTCTTTCCATACGATTTTTTTCAGCTTAAGGAGGGTTTAGATCATTTAGGAAAAATCTTCATTAACCTATTCATTACTTTTCCTCCGTCAAGATATGTAAAATTGTCTGGTAATAGCAAAAACGAGAGAGAGAGAGAGAGAGAGAGAGAGAGAGAGAGAGAGAGAGAGAGAGAGAGAGAGAGAGAGAGAGAGAGAGAGTTATATATCAAAATAAACTGCCAAGAAAGAGGTGCAAGGGAGCTTCCTGAAGATGAGATTAGACACAAAGACATCCATTCACTACAAAACAATTAATTCTTCCTTCTCACCACTTCACCTTTTTGACCTCTTTTCCTTCTCTGTCCTAAGCGTACCCACAAATTCTCTCTCTCTCTCTCTCTCTCTCTCTCTCTCTCTCTCACACACACACACACACACACACACACACACACACACACACACCGCTCGCTGGTGCAGTGGTAACGCTCTCGCCTGCCAACTGGTGGACGGGAGTTCGCGCCTCGCTCAGGTTGCGAAAAGTTTCACTGACAAAGTGGGTGGTTACTGTCCCCCTTGAGCAAGGGGACGGGTGTGTGCGTGTGTGAAGGTCACAGCCTTGCCCTTAGATCGGACTATATGAGCTCTCAGCTCCCTTCCGGGAGGGTAAAAGCTGACGATCACAACCATCAAGTGATCCTGACCGACCCGGTGAATTACACCTACCTTTGGCACATGCTTTTTTCCTTATTTCCATTTCTCTTCTCCAACACAATTCCTCTCCTCCCGTCTTCCTCCTTCCCTCTCCTCTTTTTCCCCAACCTTTATGCCTCCCTCACCCTCCTTCCCCCTCCCTAATCCTACCCATTCCTTCCCACCCTTCTCTTCTTTCTTATTCTTTTCCTCTCACGCTTCCACTTTCCTCCCCTTCTTCCACTTTCCTCCCCTTCTTCCACTTTCCTCCTCTTCTTCCCCTCCATTCTCTTTGTACCTTCCATTTTCCCAATCTTTTCTCTCCTTACTATTTCAATTTTTCCCCTCTGCTTCTCTCTTAAGGGGGAGGGGTAGTGGTGCATTGGTTAACACATTCAAATAGTCACTGTAAGAACCCGGGTTTGATTTCCGTACTGGTCAGACTCTTCGGCAAAGTTTGTTTCGCACTTTTTCGAGATCACCCACTAGTACCATGAGGAATCTTTGTATATGATCGACTGATGAAACCTCTAATTAATTATCTGCTCCAGTGAAGCCTGTGTAGTTAGTAGGCATCAGTTTTGTTATTTTTCTCCTTACTCTCTTTTATATCCCCCACCCCAGAGCACCCTCTCCCTACTCCACCTTACATCCCCCACCCTCAAAACATCCCCCCTTTCCTTCTATCCCTTACATCCCCCACCCCCAAAACACTCCCTCCCTCCTCTCCCTTACATACCCTACCCTCAAAACATCCCCCCTTTCCTCTCCCTTACATCCCCCACCCCCAAAACACTCCTTCCCTTCTCTCCCTTACATCCCCCATTCCCCAAAGCACCCCTTTCCTCCCTCCCCTATTCCCCACAACATCCTTTACCTGTCCCATTACTTATCACTGCTCGTCCCTTTCTCTCATTACTCTACCTCCTCACACCTCCGGCCTCTATCCTTCCTCCTCCTCCTCCTCCTCCTCCTCCAAATCGCTGCTACGGCGCTGATACCTACTGCCCATATTAAGCACAGGCTAGAGGACCAGTGTGATAATATTAACAGGGGTATTTTTATGACATGCCTTGGAAATGTGGAAAAATAATAAAAGACAGAAATTTATATACCTAATCTGTCCCCTTCTCCAGCCTGGGTTCGATCGTGCCTTCATTCACATTACTCAGCCACTTGACCATAACCTTCCTCACTCCCATACATCAGCCTCTTACTCTCTCCTTCCTTGCTCTTGTGCATCCCACTCCCGTCTCCTTCCTCACTCCGATCCCTCATCACTCCGCCTCACCTTCTCCACTTCCTTTCCTGCATCTCTCTCTCTCTCTCTCCTTGTATTTTTCTCTGTTTTTCCTCTCTTCCCTCCCTTCCCTGGGTCTATATATCTCTCCCTTCCCATTCACTTGCCTGTATCAGTCTCTCCTACCCCACTCCCTTCCGCACATCACTCTCTCTCCTTCATTTCTGTCTCTCCTTCCCACCCACTGTCCTTCATTTCTGTCTCTCCCTCACTCCCTTCCCTCTATACTCCCTGTCCCTCCTTCCCAATCACTCTCCTTCATTTCTGTCCCATCATTCCTTTCACTCCATCACTCCCTCTCACCTCTCTCCCGTACCATCACCTCTCAGCACATCTCCCTCCTCATTGCACCTCACTCCTCGTAAAATCACATCCCATTTTAGTACCCCCTCCCATGAAAGCAATCGTGTCCTCTAAATATTCATCTCCCTTAGACGAACCTGTACCTTAACACCTCACTACCCTCCCTCCTCTCCCCTCCCTTTCTCCTTCCCCCACTCCCCTTCTTCCCCTCGCCTCATTTCCACCACCTCCTGCCCCCCTTCTCTTCATCCCCTTTCACTCCCTTCCTTCTCCCCTTTCTTCCCCTCTTACTTCTCCTCCTCCTCCTCCTCTCAGCTCCCTCATCCTCTTCTACACCTCCTCCTCTGCTTTGATTATGGCTTAGGTCATTTGGAAACAACCCCATGAAATCGGTGTCGTATATTATAGCTTACTCTTGCTACCTAGACGATTATATTCAGCTTAGAAGAGATTTTTCGAGCTGGAGGGGTTAGATACAGCCTTCACTAACCCCTTGACAACTACTTTTCTGTCTCAAGTTAAATAAAATCGTCTGGTAACAGCAAAAATAATCTTTAAATTTATGTAGTTGGAGTGAATTTGTTAATGTATCCACACGCCCTCTACTCTACCTGCCCCTCCTCCTTACTTCCCTCCTCCTCCTGCCCCTTACCCCTCCTTCAGTCCCTTCACCCCTCCTCCTCCACATACTCCCTCACTCCTCCTCCTCCTCCTCACCCCTCCTCCATCCCCTCACCCTTCCTCCATCCCCTTACCCCTCTTCTATCTCCTTACCCCTCTTCTATCTCCTTACCCCTCTTCCTCCTACTCCTCACCCCTTTTCTTCTCTCCCTTCACCCCTCTTCCTCTTACCCCTCACCCCTCCTTCATCCCCTCACCCTTCCTCCTACCTTTCTTCTACTCCTCCATCCTCCCATCCCTCTTCCATTCCCTAAACCCTCCTCTTCCATTCCTTCAACCTTCCTCTTGCCCCTACCCCTCACCCCTTCTCCCTCACCCACCTTCACTCGGCTCAAGAAAGACACGGCTGGGTGGGGATGCTCATTACGATTCAGCAGCGATTAATGGTCACCTGTGCGAGTCCTTGCATATTTTAGACCCTCCTCCAACTCTACGCGCTTCACCTCAAGAGATCTGTCCTAGGCTGAAGGAAAGCGTCTGACGGGAGCAAAAAATTAAATAGAAGTGTACTGAGGAGGTTAATATAGGTAGTATGGAGAGTAAATCGCTCAGAAAGAGATGTACTAAGTCTGTTCTGACGGAGTACGGGTTCAACTGATTTATGTTTCTCGACAGGCTAGGTTTTCACTCGATAAATATTTCCACATAATATTTCAAGCACACGGAACCTTGCAAATGACCTCACAGGAGTTTTGTAGGTCTTCAGGTGACACACATATCCACATATTGCTCTAATGTACTTAACCTGGATAATCTGAAGAGAACCGTTCTACTATTAGGATTTCTCTGGCTTCAACAGGATTGCCAATTGTTCACATATATACAAAGGTCTGGAAACAAGGGAAATATAACAGGATATTCTGTGATGTCACCTTTTTCGTGTGTTTCCAGACTTTTAACTTTCCAGGTATAATTTTCAAGTATACTATTGAAAGTGATATTTTTACTAGACAAATTTTTTAGCCCTTTCACTTGGGTCTTTTTTTTTCATCAGATATTTTTTTTTATTCTGGGTTGCAAAATATTTTCTAACTGGAGATAATAGACATCGCTTTCGTTTCCTCACTGACTAAAAGGCGTCACCCAAAAGCGGAATAAAATCGTCTGGAAGTTGCAAGAATAAAATGAAAAAAGCGTCACTGGGTTGAAGTTGAGACAGCCAGCCATAGAGTTGAAGAGCTTTTAGACCTAGATCCATAAATGAGAGCAACTTGAAAGATAGTGTCAGCGCGAGAAATTATGTGGCCAGCCTTGTTTCAGAGGCGAGAACAGTATCACCAACCTAGAGAGATGCAACGTGGCCACAAATCCATAAATCCCGCGGCCATGGATCTCCTCACTATGCACCAGTGTTTGTTGCAAGATCTGATTAGGTGGCGATTTCTCTGCAAGTGCCTGTCCTGCATTTCTCTTCTGCGTATTTGTTTACTTGCTTTACTTGAATTGTTTGGGTTTCATTTTGGAGGTTTTGAGTTAGTGTTGCTGTGTGTGTGTGGATGAGAGAGGTAGAGAGATAAGTAAGTAGATAGATAGGTAGATAAACAGAGAGAGAGAGAGAGAGAGAGAGAGTGCATGTGTGTGTGTGAGTGCACCTGCTCGCGTGTGTATGCGTGTGTGCGCTAGGGTTTTGAGGAAATGTCTGGCAGGATGTGTGTGTACGCGCGGGAGTGAGTGAGTGAGTGAGAATGTGTGTCTTAGCGTGTGTTTGCTCATGCTTTTCTGCCTCAGAGCCTCAAGCAGTGTAATTGGATGGCAGGTCTTGTGTGCTTGTTAACTCACAGCTGCACATTTCAAACACCTTGCCCACTTCACCTACACTTCAGTCTTTTCTCCCTTGATTTACTGTTTTATTTCTCTTCTTCCTTGATTTACTGTTTTATTTCTTGTCTCCCTTGATTTACTGTTTTATTTCTTTTCTCCCTTGATTTACTGTTTTATATCTCTTCTTCCTTGATTTACTGTTTTATATCTCTTCTTCCTTGATTTACTGTTTTATTTCTCTTCTTCCTTGATTTACTGTTTTATTTCTTTTCTCCCTTGATTTACTGTTTTATTTCTTTTCTCCCTTGATTTACTGTTTTATTTCTTGTCTCCCTTGATTTACTGTTTTATTTCTTTTCTCCCTTGATTTACTGTTTTATTTCTTGTCTTCCTTGATTTACTGTTTTATTTCTTGTCTTCCTTGATTTACTGTTTTATTTCTTGTCTTCCTTGATTTACTGTTTTATTTTTCTTCCTTGATTTACTGTTTTATTTTTCTTCTTCCTTGATTTACTGTTTTATTTCTTTTCTTCCTTGATTTACTGTTTTATTTTTCTTCCTTGATTTACTGTTTTATTTTTCTTCCTTGACAGTATTGTGATACCAACTCTAACGTACGGAAGTGAAGCTTGGACGTTGTTGGAAGGACACAAGTCAAGAGTGAGAGCAGTGGAAATGAGTTATTTAAGAGGAGCTTGTGGAGTCACGTGGAGAGACAGGCTGACGAATGAGGATATAAAGGAGCGTTGTGGTGTTGATGTGGATGTGATAGGAAATGTTATGAGGAACACACTGAGGTGGTTTGGCCATGTGGAGAGGATGGAGGGTGAAAGACTGACGAAGAGAGTGTATGTGAGTGAGGTGGAGGGTGGAAGAGGGAGGGGGAGACCGAGGATGAGATGGAGGGATGGGGTGGAGAGGTATATGAGAGAGGGGGGTGTGAGTTGGGAGCAGGGTAGTGAAATGGCGGGGGACAGGGCGACTTGGAGGCGATTTGTTTGTGGCCACCCCAAACGGGATTGAGGCGTCTGGCAATAGATAGATAGATAGATAGATTTACTGTTTTATTTTTCTTCCTTGATTTACTGTTTTATTTTTCTTCCTTGATTTACTGTTTTATTTTTCTTCCTTGATTTACTGTTTTATTTTTCTTCCTTGATTTACTGTTTTATTTTTCTTCCTTGATTTACTGTTTTATTTTTCTTCCTTGATTTACTGTTTTATTTTTCTTCCTTGATTTACTGTTTTATTTTTCTTCCTTGATTTACTGTTTTATTTCCTTTCTCCCTTGATTTACTGTTTTATTTCCTTTCTCCCTTGATTTACTGTTTTATTTCCTTTCTCCCTTGATTTACTGTTTTGTTTCTTTTATTCTTTGATTTACTGTTTTATTTCCTTTCTCCCTTGATTTACTGTTTTATTTCTTTTATCCCTTGATTTACTGTTTTATTTCCTTTCTCCCTTGATTTACTGTTTTATTTCTTTTCTTCCTTGATTTACTGTTTTATTTCTTTTATCCTTTGAATTTGTTTTATTTCTTTTCTCCTTGATTCTTTGTGACTTTTTTTTTTTTTTTATCCATTCCATCGCCTGACGAATTTATTAAGTTTATAAGGAATTTGTTAAAGTACATAAGGTGGGTAGAGCCAATATTAAAGACTTCAACACGAGAGGTTTTTCGTAAATTGAGTAAAATCGTCTGGAGACAGTACGAATAATCTTTAAATAACATGTCCCCAGATTGATTTTTTATGTTGCACCCTCAGCTGAATAAAATTGTCTGGCGTTAGCTGAAGAATACTAGATATTTTCCGCATCACAGGAGGGTTTGCTGGTGATCCGATTCTCTCCGACTCTTAGGCTACACCTTAGCTAAATAAGTGCCATTTAGCTTTGGCGGGAGTAGAAAACTAGAGTTGCCCTGATCATGAGAGGATTACTATCTTCACTCCGATGAGGTAGTTTGTACTGCATTCCTAAGATTTGGTTCAGTTTAAGAAAGACTGTCCGAGTTAGGTGGTTAGACACAACCTTCGCTGTCCCCTTTAGAATGCCGTCTTCATTAAATTAAATAAAATCGTCGGTAAATAACAAACGCAAATCAATAAGCTAGGTCACCTTATTTAGCAGGTTAATCACCCCCGCCACAGGACATAGTTTATATTCATTCTATCACCAGCCTGTTTTATTATAGCCAAGAAATAAAGCAAGATGGATTAGATATACAGAGTTCACAAATTAGTTCACTACCTATACGAGAGGTCTTTTCAATCGTCTGGTAGAGGCAAGAATAAATCAATGATGTCCTTTAGGGTTAATCTAATCTTTTTTGTGTATCAGGAGCGAAACAATAATACAGGTAAATGAAATGTTTCCGTTCTTTGTACTACGAGAAGGTCTCTTAATGTATCTATACTTTTTTATATTAACTATTTTCTTTTTAATGCATTAGATTCGAGTGAATTGTTCTGAAGAAAATATATGTAAAGGTACAAGTTGTTTTCTCGAAATATAATTTTAAGTCTAATGTAACTGCTATTCTACGTGGCTCATGAAATTATTTGAGGAGGCAGGTGTGTAATATTTCTGTGATTTTGTGTAGTAGTGAGGCCAGACCCTACGACATGACACCCAGGACCCACACACTGCTCTCGGTGAAGGACACATTTTAATTAATTTTCTCGGCACAGAGTTTGACGAGCCTTGTATTCCACCTGATCACAATCTCGACCCCTTGCCTCGTCTCGCTATTTCTCCCTTCTTGTCTCATTGTTCCTCCCTTCCGCATGCAACTCACTCCCCTCCCTGTACCACTTTGATTCTTATACGTTGTTTCCTTCCTCCTCCCCCTCGCATCAGTTCACCTCTTCAGTCCTCTTCCCATCCCAGTCACTAATTCTTTGTGCTTCATGTAACACACTCCTCTCCTGCTTCCCTATTTCTTGTGCCTTGCCTCTTGTCCTCTCTATCATTCACCACTGCAGTCACACTCTTCCCCATCTCATATACCCTGCCTTCTTCCCCATACAACCCTCCCTCCACACACACACCTTCTCATCTCTAGTCTGTATGCCTTTTCTTTCCGTCCGTCTTCCCCGCAGTTACATTTTTCTTTCCCATCCATGTCATCATTACTTCCCTTCCAGCCAGTCCACCTCTGTCACTCCTTCAGATATTTAACCTTTCTCTTCACTGACATCCCTCACCCCTATTATCCTTCTCCATTTCGTCTCCCACGTTATCTCCCAAATCATCTCCCACCTGCAGCCTCTCTACCAAAATCATGTGCCCTCTTTCCACCTTCGATCCTCTCACCCCTGCCATTCTCTTCACTTCACCAGTCTCCTCATTTCTGTCGCCCTGTTTCTCTTTTACCTTGACTTCCTGAGTAGATTTTGTGCCCTGCTTTTCACGTGGCTGCTCCATTCCAGTCCCATATTGTCCTCGTTTTCCACCCACCCCAGCCACTGTTTTACTCTTCCACTTTCATTCTTCGTTCCTCCCTCTCACCTCCTCAAATCTGACACCTTGCTTTCTGTTCCCCCTTCGTCCTCCTCCCCTTGCAGTTCTTTCTTTCCCATCAGTACCCACCCCCACCACCCTGCTACACTTGTTGCTCTCTTTCCCTGTCTCACGCTGTCTTTCCTTCTTCACTCCTTCCTCCTCTTTCTTTCTTTCCTTCGCCCTTGGCTGTCTTTCTCTTCTCTCCCCACCTTCCCTCCTCCCCTGCCTTTCCCCACTATTCGCCCCTCTTACTACCCGTAATTTCTTCCTTCATTTATTATCATCTTTCTTTTTGTCCGTCACGTCTCATTGTCTTTCCCCTCCTCTCTCTCCCTCACTGTCCCATCTCCCCATTTATTCTGTATATCCTCTCCCCTCCCTCAATTCTCCTCCCATGTCCCATCTCCTTCCCTCTCTCCCCCTCCCCAAACCCCTCTCCTCCCTCCTCTTCCCGTCCTCTTTCCTCTCTCCTGTCCCCTCCTCTTTCCTCTCTCCTGTCCCCTCCTCTTTCCTCTCTCCTGTCCCCTCTCCCTCTCACTCACCATTTTCTCCTCAAATTTTATATCCTATCCATCCTCACATTTCCCTCACTGTCATCACACGCCCTTCTCTACCCCTTTCCCATTTTCCTCTTTACTTATTTTTCTTCTGCTTCTCTCATCCCTCGGTTCTCTCTCTCTCTCTCTCTCTCTCTCTCTCTCTCTCTCTCTCTCTCTCTCTCTCTCTCCTTGTTTTGCCTCATTTTTTCTGCTGTCTCTTTCTTCCTTCCTTTCCCTCTCCTCTCCCCCCCTCCTACCCTCTGTCTTCTTCTGCCATGTTTTCCAAACTCCCTCTTTCCTTTCTTTTTTTCTACCTCATCCTCTCAACTATCCTCTCCTTCATCCATCTTTCTTCATTTTCTCTTAATTATTTTCACTACCATACTTCACCTTTATTTACTTTTACTTGCTTCTTTCCCTTCGTTGTCCCCACAGATTACCTTTCCCCTTCTCATCTCCTCCCCTTCTCTCTACCTCCCTACTTTTTCCCCCTATTCTTTCCTTTTTCTTCTTTCCTCACTCTGTCCCTTGTCACTCCTTCCCTCGCTTTTCTCTCTTACAATCCTTCCTCCTTCTCCCCCATATCTCATCCTTCCTCTCCTCCACCCCTCCCATCATTCTCTCCTCCATCACACCCCTCCTCTTCCTTCTCTTCATATCACACCTCTCCTCCCTTCAACCTCCCCCTCCCGCGACACCTCCTTGTTCTCCATATCCCATCCCTCCTTTCCTCTAACCCTCCCCTCCTCTTCGTACCTTCCCCAACCCTCCTTCTCTACCCCTCCCCTCCTCTCCTCGCCTCTACACTCTCTTTTTCTCCCCTCCCCTCCTCGCCTCTACCCTCTCTTTTTCTCCTCTCTTCTCACCTCCCATCCCATAACCCTCCTTCCGCCCCTCCACTCACTAATTACCGCCACACAGCAACACTCTGGCCTACACTTGTTGCCCTCTCTCCACTCTTAATTAATTTCATCACCACCACAATGCACCTCGCTGGGGCTACCCCCATCCCCACGTTACTCACTGTTTCTTCGATCTTCATGATTTCCGAATTATTTTGGGTGTTGTGGCGTCTGTATTGCACTTGCTTATTTTTTATTAGGTAATGTCGGTACAGTTCCACGGGTATATTTCCATTTTCCTGAGTAGTAAATGAACTTTTGAGAAATTTTGTAGGTAATATTGTTTGTAGTTTTTTGTCTGTTTTGCATTTTTTTCCATGATACCACAGGAAACCCAGTCATTTTCCATCCTCATTATTTCTGAAGGAAGTTTATAGATTTCGAGGTTGATACATGTATTTTCAAACTTGTAATGGATTTTATTACACTTAGCTCCATTAATTTCGCCGATCATATTAGTTCAGGCCTTTATGATTAGATGGAGGGATGGTGTTGAGAGGTATATGAAGGAGGGCGGAGTGAGTTGGGGGGCTGGTAGTCAAATGGTTTGGGTTGACATAGCGACTTGGAGGCGTTTTGTATGCGGCCACCCTTTGCGGGATTAGGGCGTCGGGCTATACATAGATAAATATAGACGATTAGACTTGACAGTTTACCATACACAATACTCACCGTCAGTCTGTAAGTTAAATTTCGCTCATAATCCTACCAATTTACAGCGGTATTGTGATGTCGACGGCTTGACTTCTTAATACATCTCCTCATATTGTTGGCAGTTTCATTTATAATTTTTTGAGGAAAGTTCCACGGCATGATTTTGTTCAGCTAAGAAAAGTACTTAGTCTATATCTATCTATCTATTGCCAGACGCCTTAATTCCGTAAGGGGTGGCCACAAACAAATCGCTTCCATGTCGCCCTATCAAACGCAGTTTCACTGCCCTGCTCTCAGCTCACACCCCCATCTTTCATATACCTTTCCACTCCATCCCTCCATCTCATCCTTGGCCTCCCCCTCCCTCTCCCCCGCTCCACCTCACTCACTCACACTTTCTTCGTCAGTCTCTCACTCTCCATCTTCGCATGCCAAACCACCTCAGTGTGTTTCTCCTAACGCTTCCTATCGCATCCACACCCATACCAAAAAAAAAGAAAAAAAAATCTGTACCCTATTGTTACACTCTTATTTTCAGTAATTTCTTCGATAATTTTTTTAGACTGATTTTGTTATGAGAAAAGTAATTACAGTGAAAAAAGTAAAATTTCAATATGCCATTCACTTAATATCAGACGATTTTGCTCAGTTGAGAAGTATTTCATTAATTCAGAGGTAACTCCACACTCATTTCTGGTCTGTAACTCTGTGTCATGTATTCATTATTTAGGCCTTATATTGCGATTTAGCATGCATTTCCACTGTATTTTTGTGTGAATTATTATCTTTGAATATCTGTCTTTTGATCAGTGTCTCTTGTCTACCTGTCTGTCTATCTGTCTATCTATCTTTCTGTATCTTAATCAGTCAGTTAATCAATGTCTCTGTCTGTCTATACCTGTCCATCTATCTATCAATCCGTCTGTCTGCTTATCTGCTTATCTCTGTCCTTCTGTGTCTATCTGTCTGTCTACCTATCTGTATCTGTCAGTCAGTCTGTCTGTCTATACCTGTCTACCTATCTATCTATTTGTCTGCTTATCTGCTTCTCTGTCTCTGTCCATCTATATCTATGTCTGTCTGTCTGTCTCTCATTCAGACTGACTATCCAGGAATGAGACGAGGAAGAGGGAGATACAGCGATGAGGAATGAGCAGGAAGAAAAATATAAAGAGGAAGAGAACTAAAAAGAGGGCCTGAAAGATAGCTACAAAGAAGGAAGAAAATGACAGGAGTAGGGGAGGGAGGGAGGAAAGTGGGGGCAAAGAGGAGGAGGAAAGATTAGGAAGGCCAAGACAGTGAGGAGGAAAGTAAGAGGGAAAAGGAAGACAAGGGAGAACATGGCTAGAAGGAGGGAGAGAAAACTAGGTGGAGGTTTGGGAGAGGAGGAAAAAAGCTAGATGGATAAGGCTGTTAGAAGGGGTGAGAGTTGGGAAGGAAAAGACTTGAAGAACTAAGACGGAAGGTGAAGAGTAGGAAGAGAGGCCTAAAGGAAAGTGATGGTTAGAAAGAGAGAGATTGGGAGAGGGATAAGGAAATGGCTAGGAGAAAGAGAATAGGAATAAGACAAAAAGGGGTGGCTAGAAGAACAGGACCGGGAAGAAAAAGACAGTGAAGGATAGGAGTAGAAGGAAGATATAAGTAGGGGGAAAGTACTAGGAGGAGGACAGGGATAGAGGGAAGAAAGGACGTGGGGGAATGATGAGGATTAAAGTAAAATTTAAAAAGAGGGGAGGATTAGGAGAAGAGGGTTAGTAAGAGGAATAGGAGGATTAGGAGGTTAACGAGTCGATACGAGAAAGGAAAAAAGGTCTCAGAAGGTAGAGGAAACTAGTGAAAGAGAACTAGGAGAAGCAGGAAAGGGCTATGAGGAGGAGGAGGAGGAGAGGAGGGCTAGGAGAGAAAAAAATAGCAAAGGAGTGGACGAGGGCTAGTGGGAGAAGGCTAGATATTAGTATGCTAGCGACGTGTGGTGAAAGGAGGCGTTTGTGTGGATGATTTTTATTGGTTTTCATCTATAGACAGTGATTTGACTCGTTCCCTTCGTAATCATTTGAGGTATGAATGTAATTTTTCGTAATAATTTAAGCTGAATGTTGTCCTGCTTTTGTTATTTTTCGTATTTCGTTTTTCTTGGGCAATATCCAGCCATTCATTGTTGTGGGAATAGGGTTACGATGATGGTGATGATGATGATGATAAGGAGGAGGAGGAGGAGGAGGAGGAGGAGGATGCAGATGATGATGCAGATGATACTGGAAATAACAGATGATGATGATGATGATGATAGTGATGGTGATGATGATGGTGATATTTTTACTTCCGCATAGTATGTATTCTTATGGCTTTACATTATTCCGTAAGTATTTTTTTTACTGATGATAATATCCCCCCAGAAACATAATACCCGTCAGTCATTATCATATTATATTCCTTCATCATCCAGCTCTCCAGTATTTTCTCATAGTCATTCTTCCGCCTTTATAATACATCCCTCTGGAACTCCATCATCACTCAAAATATCCTTTTTATCAGATTTTCTTGGCATATTTACCTTCATGAGAATTTTTTACAAGTTGATTCTCTTTCCTACTTCCATATTTAGTCCTCCTTGATGTCCTTCACTTCTCAGTACATCCTCCTCATCACCTTTTTCTCTACCATCATCTTCTCTCCTGATTTTCCTCACCTCTTGTCTCTCTTCCACCTTTCGCTTTCTTCCTCCTCCATTTAATACCCTGTAGATAATGACACACTGTTGCATCTTTCAGTAATGCACCTCAAGGGACTATCAAATATTATGTACACAGCTGTTTAACTCTAGAACTGTCCTCCTCAGTCTTTCTGTCTCACTATCGAAAACCTCCACTCATTAAAAGCGTCCACCCATCTTAGATTTTAACTGTCTATATCTGTTTACCTATCTGTCTATCTGTTTATCTGTCTATCTTTTTTGTCAAGCTTCTTTTGTCGGGACGAGTTTTTCAAGCTCTTAGGCCATTTTTAAAGCATATATTGTCACCCACCTTACTATAAAATTGAATTCCCTTTGTTTGTATGACTGGTTGAAAAGTCCAAACAGTATTAGCCATCAGGTGGTCATAAAAATTACACATTCTTTCCTCTCCTATTGTTTCTTTCCTCCGAATATTCTCTCATTCACTTCTCACGTTCTCTTATTCACTCCTCACCTTCTCTCATTCCTCACACAGTATCTAACCCTTCTCTCACCTCTTTAACCCCTCGGCCTCTATTCCTCCTTTCTCTGTCTCTCAATCTTCCTTTCCCCCTCGTGCCAATTCATTCTTCTCCCTTCCCCCTGTCACATTCCAGGTTCCTCACATCTACCCTCTCTTCTTCCCCATTTTTAGTCCATCCTATCTCCCTCACACTCTCTTTCTCACCTTCCTCCGTTCTCACCTTCCCTCTCTCCACACACCTTAGCTCCCCTTTTTCTCACCTCTCTGACCTCCTCCTCCTCCCTCCACTCTCCCGTCTCATATCCTTCCACTTCCTTCACCCTCACCTCTGAGACACCTACCCTTCCATCTCCTTCCCCTCCCCATACATCTCCCTGCCCTTTTCTTCCGTCCCCCTCCCTTCCCCTTCCATCTCCCTCCCCTCTTCTTCCGTCTTCCTCCCCCCCCTCTTCCGTCTTCCTCCCCCCCTCTTCCATATCCCTCCCCTCCTCTTGCACCTTCCTCCCCACCTCTTCCATCTCCCCCCCTCCTCTTCCACCTCCCTCCCCTCTTCTTCCATATCTTTCCCCTGCCCATCCATATCCCTCCCTTTTTCTTCCATCCCCCCCTCCCCTATCCTTCCAGCCCCCTCTCCTCTCCTTCCATCTCCCTTCCCCCCAGACCCCCCCACGCACCTAAACAGCGGGTGAGATACATTCAGAATATCTAATCGTGGTCTGGCCGTGAGTCTCGTACCGTTAATGACCCCACGAAAACCCCTGCTGTTACGGTGGAGGTATTCGTGTCAAATTCTTTCGTTGGAGTGTCGCTGTTCACGTTCTGTAGGCAGCCCCCCGCGTATGAGCGAGAGAGAGAGAGAGAGAGAGAGAGAGAGAGAGAGAGAGAGAGAGAGAGAGGGAGAGAGAGAGAGGGTTACATAGATACAGACCACCCAGATCTTCCGGTCCCAACGAGTCGATCAGGATTTAAAACATTGCATGATACTAATATTCTGTGCACTGGTGTTTGAGAGGGAGAGAGGGAGAGAGAGAGAGAGAGAGAGAGAGAGAGAGAGAGAGAGAGAGAGAGAGAGTGGGTTATGTTAGGCAAGGCTAGATTTCGTAAGGCTAAGCTATGGAGACAGATATTAGTTAGATTGAAGATAAGGAGCTGAAAGAATGGAATGAGGTTAGGCAAGGTTAGGCAGGCTGTTTAGGCTAGATTAGGATTAGTTAGGATTAGTTAGGATTAGTTAGGCAGGCAAATAAGGGAGATGTACTTTAGATCATAAGGACTGGAGTGAGACAAATAAGGGAGACTGAGATAGAGCACAGGGACTGGAGTGAGACAAATAAGGAAGATGGAAGACAGAGCATAAGGACTGGAGTGAGATAAATAAGAGAGAGAAAAGACAGAGCACAAGGACTGGAGTGAGACAAATAAGAAAGATGGAAGGCAGAGCATAAGGACTGGAGTGAGACAAATCAGGGAGATGGAAGACAGAGCATAAGGACTGGAGTGAGATAAATAAGAGAGATAAAAGATAGAGCACAGGGACTGGAGTGAGATAAATAAGGGAGATGTAAGATAGGACACAAGGACTGGAGTGAGACAAATAAGGGGGATGTGAGACAGAGCATAAGGACTGGAGTGAGATAAATAAGAGAGAGAAAAGACAGAGCACAAGGACTGGAGTGAGACAAATAAGAAAGATGGAAGGCAGAGCATAAGGACTGGAGTGAGACAAATCAGGGAGATGGAAGACAGAGCATAAGGACTGGAGTGAGATAAATAAGAGAGATAAAAGCTAGAGCACAGGGACTGGAGTGAGACAAATAAGGGAGATGTGAGACAGAGCACAAGGACTGGAGTGAGACAAATAAGGGGGATGTGAGAAAGAGCATAGGGACTGGAGTGAGATGGTGAAAGGAATATATCAGCTTACGACCCAAACTGCAGAATTTAATCAGGGCAAATTGGTTAAAATTAGAGAGAGAGAGAGAGAGAGAGAGAGAGAGAGAGAGAGAGAGAGAGAGAGAAATCATTACCAAACCTTTAAGCCTCCAAATATCAAGATTTCTTTCAGTTAAGCAAAATATTTTCGTGCAAGTCTGCTTAAAGTTTCTAAGTGCGCCCATGACAGCAAAAACAAAAGAAATAACAGTAAAAGAAAATCAACTTCGCCTAAACGAAGCTCCCGGCAACAGAAAAAAAAAAAAACAGAGGAAAAAGAAAGAAAATGTCGTCGTGCATGTAGCAGAACGTAAACAAAGAACAGAACTATTTGGCCAATTGAAACTTGCCCCAAACACGTTCTTTGGTGAGGAGGAAAAAGCACGAGTGAATTCCTACGTGCGAATCGTTCAGTGACTTCCTATTTCTCTCCTCCTCCTCCTCCTCCTCCTCCTCCTCCTCCTCCTCCGCATTATCATCATCATCATCATCATCATGTGAGAAATTCAGGCAATAAAATCGTCTGGAGGAGAAAGAACAGAGAAAATAGGCGTCAACGTTTATCATCATATGAATAAAAAGCTTTATAGAGTTTTTTTTTATCTGACGGAACTGGACCAAACCCCAAAGCTTACTAAGACGTGGTTGCATGAAATTCCATGAGTTTTAGTTATGAAATTAGCTCGAGTCTCCTTGGTTACTACTCAAATCGCCCCTCCAATCTGATAGCACTTGGGCCCGTATTCTCGACGGAAGAAAAAGCTCCGTAACACCGTCGCGAAAGCTATTTATTTTGTTTATTACACCTCGCTGAGCTTTTCCGTGTTATGTAAGTCCTTCCACTATCGCATAAATAACATACAGAAAGATATAACCCACCCAAATCCAAAAATAAATCGCAGAGGAAGAGGTGTTAGGAAGCTTCCATAAGTAATGCAATATAGTGGATTCTTACGCAAATATTACGTATAGACTTCATGTTATTTTCGCCATTTAAATGTGGACGATGAGACGCAGGCCTGTATTCTTCTTAACACATTTACCTTACCGATTTAGTCTAGGATACTTGTGGCTGATATCATTTTGTACGACATTTGTGCAGAGTAAGGTCATGTTAAAATGATTCATGTAGCACAGAAGAGGACGGGTAGGTGCAATAAGCAAATTAAATAGCTTAGGAAGAGGTGTTAGGGAGCTTCCTTAGTCGATGAGAATATGGGGCTTTATTTTTCTTCCCTGTTCGCTCAAAAAATTCGTCTGATGGCATCAAGAATCACGATAAACCCAATCGAGACGGTTTTCTATAGCTTCTTATTACCAGACGATTTTATTCACCTAAGGACAGGCCACAAGTACCACAGGGGGTTGAGAAAGGCCATAGAAAACCCCTCCAGTTGGAAAAGCGTCCCCTGAGCCGAAGGAAATCGTCTGTAGGTGGCAAGAATGAATGAAAAGTACGTATAAAAATGAAGGAGTTAATAATATTGCTTCGTCCTTCGCTATAAGAGGAAAATCAGACGTGTGGTTATTGTTCACCTCCTCAGCCAGCTAAATACGAGAAATCAGACACATTTTACCCCCTGTGGGATGGAGGTGAGAGAGAGAGAGAGGGGGGGGGGAGGAAAGGAGAAAAAAACTGATGGAAGAACTGACAGATCCAGACAGACTGAGAGAGAGAGAGAGAGAGAGAGAGAGAGAGAGAAGGTGGGGGGGAAGGAGCAAGACGAACTAATGGAATAAGACAGAGACACAGATAGATAGATAGATAGAGAGAGAGAGAGAGAGAGAGAGAGAGAGAGAGAGAGAGAGAGAGAGAGAGAGAGAGAGAGGAGGGGAAGGAGATGAACTGATGGACGAACAGAGACAGACAGATAGATAGATAGAGATAGAAACAGAGAGAGAGAGAGAGAGAGAGAGAGAGAGAGAGAGAAGTGGAGGGGGGAGAAAATAGCTACGACTAATTAAAGAGGCGGAGATAAGAACGAGGAAAAATTGAAGATAGTGAGACACCCGAGAAGGAGGTCGTAGAGGACTTGGGAGACTCGTAACACCTCTTTCTAAGCTATTTGTTTTGCTTATTACGCACTGATATTTTCTGTTTATTTTGACGAGGTGGCATTCAGTAATTGGTTTCTCTCTCTTTCTCTCTCTCTCTCTCCATTCATATATCCTTCCATATGTTTTTCCTCTATGTTGCTCCTTATCTCCCTTCCTCCATTCATTCATTCATCTCTCCTCCTCGTCCTCTTCCTATTTCCATCCATCGCCCACCTCCCTCATCCATTTCTCTCTATCCATTTATCTCTAGTTATTTCTTACCTTCTCTCCACCCATCCTTGCCTCCCTTCTTTCTTCTCTATCTCCATTTATCTATTATCCTTCTTCTCTGCCTCCCTCCCTCCTTCTTTCCCTCTCTCCCTCCCTCCCTCCTTCCCTCAATATTCATCTATTTTCCTCCTTCCCTCCCTATATTCGCCTCTCCATCTTTCCATTTTCCTCCCTTCCTTCCTACCTACCTCCTTGTCATCTTCCCTTCATTTCCCTCCTTCCTTCTGTCTATCCCTCTCCATCCAAGCACAATGCTCCCTCCCTCCCTCTCTCGTTTCCTTCCCTCCCTCTCCCTCTATCTGCCCTACCCTCCCTCCTGCCATCCATCCTTACATTCATCCATCCGTCCCCACCCCCTTTTTATTTCTCTTATTTTTTCCATCCGTCCCTACATCAATCATTTTCAATCTGTCCATCATTTTATCTCTATTCCTTCCTCCCTTCGTCTCCCCTTTGCTTCATTTTATTTTTCACTCTTTCTCCACCCCATCCATCCATCCATCTGTCCATCTCTCTTTTTGTCTCTCTCCCTCTTTCTCTCTCTCCGTCCCTCCTCCTATCACTCTCTCTCTGTCCCTCCTCCTATCCCTCTCTCTCTGTCCCTCCTCCTATCCCTCTCTCTCTCTCTCCATCCCTCCTTCCCTCCGTCCTCGCCTCCCTCCTTAAAGTGCTTATGTAAAACTTCTTAAGGAACCCCAATGAGTCCTTTGTCGCCGAGGGCCTTTGATGCCATCTCTCAGGACCACCCCACCCCAGAGACAACCCCCTACCCCCTAACACCCCCTACCCCCTAACACCCCCCAGAGACAACCCCCTACCCCCTAACACCCCCCAGAGACAACCCCCTACCCCCTAACACCCCCCAGAGACAACCCCCTACCCCCTAACACCCCCCAGAGACAACCCCCTACCCCCTAACACCCCCAGAGACAACCCCCTACCCCTAACACCCCCCCAGAGACAACCCCCTACCCCTAACACCCCCCCAGAGACAACCCCCTACCCCCTACCACCCCCAAATCAAACCCTCTACCCCCTACCACCACCAGAGACAACCCCCTACCCCCTAACACCCCCAGAGACAACCCACTACCCCCTAAAACCCCTCAGAGACAACCTCCTATCCCCTAACACCCCCCAGAGACAACCTCCTACCACTTGACACCCCCCACTCCCTGCCCAGATTCTCCCCTACCTATTCCCCCTCTCTAACACTCCACCACCTCTATCCCACCCCGGAGACAGCCCTATACCCCTAAAAAAACCCAGATACAACCTCTACCCCCTGACACTCCCCATTCCCTCCCCAGACTCTCCCCTACCTATTTCCCCCTCCCTAACAGATACTAAACCCCCTCCATCCCTCCCCTTATACACTCAAACGTTTTAAACTTTCTCTAAATGAACTCAACTTTCTTTTTAATATAACCAAGTACTCCCAGACACCTCTACCCAACCCCCATATACCCCAACCCCACACTCAAATAGCCCCCACCACCTCCAGAACCCCATTCCCTAGATAACCCCACTCTCCCAGATAACCCCCACCCTCCAAGACACCCCCACCCCATCGTACAAATATACACCTACCTTCCCCAACACATCATCCCCGAACATACCCCCCAGATACTCCTCATCCCTGCCCCCCTGTACATCATCCCCGAACATACCCCCCAGATACTCCTCATCCCTGCCCCCCTGTACATCATCCCCTCCCCTCTAACTCCTCCACTAACCTCTGAATTCCTCCCTCTCTCTCTCATCCTGCTGTCTATGCACCCCACCCCTTCACCCCAAAATACCCCCATCTCTACAACTCCCACCCTACCCACGGACACCTTCCCTCCTTCCCATCTCCTTTCCACTTCCCCATACCTTCCCCTCCATCATCATCTCCCCTCCCCCATCTTCTACTCTTCCCCTTCACTCACCCCTCCCCATCCCCCTTACTCACCCCTCCCCATCCCCCTTACTCACCCCTCCCCATCCCCCTTACTCACCCCTCCCCATCCCCCTTACTCACCCCTCCCCATCCCCCTTACTCACCCCTCCCCATCCCCCTTACTCACCCCTCCCCATCCCCCTTACTCACCCCTCCCCATCCCCCTTACTCACCCCTCCCCATCCCCCTTACTCACCCCTCCCCATCCCCCTTACTCACCCCTCCCCATCCCCCTTACTCACCCCTCCCCATCCCCCATACTCACCCCTCCTCATCCCCCTTACTCACCCCTCCTCTTCCCCTTCACTCACCCTTCCCCTTCACTCACCCTTCCCCTTCACTCACCCTTCCCCTTCAATCACTCTTCCCCTTCACTCACCCTTTCCCTTCACTCACCCTTCCCCATCCCCCTCAATCACCCCTCCCCTTTCCCTCACTCACCCTTCCCACACCCCTCCTCCACCCCTCTGCCCCCAGACATCCCTCCACCACTACCCCCGACACCTCCATGCCCCTCCTTCTCTCCCCCCACCCACCCCCACCTCTCCCCATGTCCCACTCATGTTTCTCAACCAACAAGAATTTATCACCTCCTATGGCGGTGCTTACTTTTGGGAGTTGACGTGTGTTTTCTTAGCTTGGTAAGTTTTTCTACGAAGTAAATACTGTAATACGTGGAACTGAGCTGTGATTTGCTCTTACACACACACACACACACACACACACACACACACACACACACACACACACACACACACACACACACACACACACACACACACACACACACACACACACACACACACACACACACACACACACACACACACACACACACACACACACACACACACACACACACACACACACACACACACACACACACTCTTTGTGTATCTATATGTATCTGCCTATCTTTCTGTCTGTCTGTCTATGAAGTATCTATCCATCTATCTATAGCTATATTAATCTAACTCTGTGTCTCTCTGCCTGTCATTCCATAAATATTTGTACGTATGTGTCTATCATTATTGCCAGCAAGTTACCTATCATCAGTGTATCTATTCATCTATCTATCACCATCTATCAATCTATCTAAAGCCTAGATATTTGTATACATATTCCTTATAAAGCACAAATATACTAATCACTTTTCATTTTGACTGTCCAATAAACGTGTTTATATTCCTCTCTCTCTCTCTCTCTCTCTCTCTCTCTCTCTCTCAACTGCGCACCCATTAAACGCATGCAAATACAGGCCGCTCGAGGAATCATTTTGAAACGTGGCTTGTCAATGGTGTGATTGATAACTGAATGGTGGTGGGGAGGGGAGGGAGGGAGGGACATTAGGGAGAGAGGGAGGGAGGGAGAGGGTAAGGACGGGGGAGTGGAGGGAAGTATGGAGGAGGGAGGGAATGAGGGGTGGAGGGAAGTATGGAGGGAGGGAGGGAGGGAGGGGTGGAGGGAAGTATGGAGGAGAGAAGAGGAAAGTAGGAAAGGAAGAACGTAACGAAGAGGAAGAAAGAGTATCATGGAAGGAGGGAGAGACACAAGGGAAAAAGGGAGAGGAGGAGAGGTTGGTGAGGAAGGATGTGGGGAGAGGAGGGAAGGAGGGAAGGACATAGGGGAGAAAAGGAAGGGTGGAGAATGAGAGGACGGAGGAAAGGAGGATTTGATCGACGAGGAGAGATGGAGATGGGGATTAGATGGAGAGGATGAGAGGGTAGTGTCTCATGGTGGAGGGAGAGGGGGAGAGTAGGGATGGAGGGAGTGAGGGGATGGGGACGGATGGGGGGATACGGTTTAGTGGAGGAGGAGGAGGAGGAGGGGAAGAAATGTAGGGAAGAAGGAACAGAAGGAAAGGAGACATTGGATCAGTTGGAGGAGGGAGCGTGGTGGAGTGGGAAGACAGGAGGGAGAAAAGAGTGGAGGACAAGAGATGGAGAGGAGGAGTGGAACGGTGACGAAGGGAAGTTAAGGTGGAGAAGGGGAGGAGGGGGATGGAGGGAGGAGGAAGAGAGGAGAAAGAAGAGAAGGAAGAAGGGACGAAAGCATACGTGGAGAGGCAGGGTCGGGTGGAAAAGAGAGGAATGAAGGGACTCAGAGGGTAGGGTCGTAGGGTCTGGTGGAGAGAGAGAATGAGAGAGAGAGAGAGAGCAAGTAAAATGAGAGAGAGAGAGGAGATGGAGGAGGAGGAATATAAAATGCAGGTAGGGTCGAAAGATGTCAATAGAGGTAGACAAAGTAAAGTCGAAGAACACAACAAGGTAAAGGGAGATAAAAGATAAGGGAAACTTAGGTATGTGGGAAAAAGAATGGGTAGAAATGGGTGAAAGGAAAGCTGGAAAGATTATGGAAGGTGGATAATAATGAGGAAAAATATGAGAATTAAAAAAAAAAAGAGGGGAAACTGGGGAGAGAGAGGGAAAGAGCGGGGAGAGAAAGTGACAGAGGGAAAAAGAGAGAAAAAAGAGAGAAGGTGGAGGAGGAAATGGAGAAAGAAAGGATAGGAATGTATGAATGAAAAACTGAGATTATAAAAATAGGCAAAAATGAGAGAAAAGGAAAATAAGAGGAACAGGCGTGGTAGGGAGATGGAAAGAGGGGGTAGAGAGAGGGAAAGAAGGGGGGAGAGAAAGGGACAGAGGGAGAAAGAAAGTGAGGAAAAAAAGAGAGAGAGAGAGGAGACGGAGGAGGAGGGATATAAAAGGCGGGTGGGGCCGTAAGATACCATTAGAGAAAGGCAACTTTATGCCACTAAGGCGCTGCCCAACACACAAATACAGTCCCAAGTTTCACTATTAAAGACGAGTTAGCTCTCCTCCTTTCTCATCCTCTCGCCCATTCTTCTCTCACTCTCCTCTCTCACATTTTTTCCTCTCCTCTCTCACAGTTTTTTTTACCTCTCCTCTCTCACAGTTTTTTTTACCTCTCCTCTCTCACAGTTTTTTTTACCTCTCCTCTCTCACAGTTTTTCCTCTTTCACGTTTTTGCTCATTTTTTGTCTTTTTTAGCTGTCTTCCTTACGTTTTTCGCCTCTACTTTTTTTCTTTTCCAGTTCCTCCCCCTTCCTCTTTTCTCCTCTTTTCTCTCCTACTCCCTCTTACCTATATTTCTTTCCTGCTTGCCGGCCTGTTTCATGTTTTGGCTTTATAGGCGCTTTTCTTTCCTTTTTCTTTTTCCTTTCTTCCTGTTACTGTCACTCCGTCTCCCTTCACTCTTTGTCATGACCTTTCTTCCTTCCATCTTAGCTGTTTCTTTTCCTTTGCTTTTATATCTTTTCTTTCTTTTTTTACCCTTCCAAATACAGTTCCAAGTTTCACTATTAAACACGAGTTGGGTCTCCTTCCTCATCCTCTCGCCAAATCTTTTCTCACTCCTCTCTCACATTTTTCCTTCTCCTTTCATGCTTTTGCTTCCCTTTTTTATCTTTTTGTACGTCGTTCTTTTATTTTTTCTTCTTCTTTTCACTCTCCGCTTCTCCTCTCCTCTCACCCCCTCTTCTCCCCTCCTCTCTCCTCCTCTTTTCCTCTCCTCTCTCCTCCTCTTCTCCTCTCCTCCTATTTTCCTCTCCTCTCTCCTCCTCTTTTCCTCTTTCCCTTCCCGCCTATTCTTCTTTCATACTCCCTCTTAGCAGTATTTTTTCCTTCAATTAGTTCTTCTTATTTCACTTTTTAAAATTGTATGCCTTTTCCCTTTCTCTTTTTCTTTTCTCTTATCCCCCTCTCTCTTTCTGCCACGTTCTTTTCCTTCCTTCCTTGCTTCTTCATTTCTTTATCTTTCTTATTTCTCTATCCTCCCAAATACAATCCCAAGTTTCACTATTAAAGACGAGTTAGCTCTCTCTCTCTCTCTCTCCCTCATTTTTTCTCCTGTTTTTCTTTTTAGGTATTTCCTTGCTTCAATTTCTCATCTTTTTCCTATTCACTCAGTATCTACCTTTTCTTCCCACTCCTATCTATTATTTTTTTCACCTCCTTTTTTCTCTCCTATTTTTCTCTTTCTTCCCTCCCCATATTTTCCTCTGCCTTACTTTCCCTGTTCTCATAGTTCCATTTCTTGTATTCTTTTTCCTCGTCATTCCTATTTCTTCTTTTTCTTCTTCGTCCCTGTTTTATGTTTCCTTTGCTTTCCAATGCATCTTTTCCTCTTTTTTCCTACTTCCTTTTTCCTTTTCTTTCCTGTCTTCTTTTTACTCTTCTTTCCTGTGTCTTCTTTTTCTTCCTGGTTCCGTCTTCTTTTCCCTCTTCTTTCCTATGTCTTTTTCCTCGTTTTTCCTGTCTTCTTCATTTTCGTTCCCGTGTCTTCTTTTTCCTCTTCTTTCCTATGTCTTCTTTTTCCTTTTCTTTCCTCTGTCTTCTTTTTCCTCTTCTTTCTTATGTCTTCTTTTTCCTTTTCTTTCCTATGTCTTCTTTTTCCTCTTTTCCTGTGTCTTGCTTTTCGCTTCAGTCCTGTCTTCTTTTTCTTATTCGGTCCTGTCATCTTTTTCCTTTTCTTTCCTATGTCTCTTCCCCTTCTTTCCTGTCTTCATTTTCCTCTTCGCTTCAGCATCTTCTCGTTTCTCTTCGTTCTTGTGTCTTCTCTTTCCTCTTTTTTCCCTACCTCCTCCTATGATTACTGTTTTAATGCCTATTCCTCCATCTTTTGCCCTTTTTCTTGTGTTAATTTTTAGGCAGTATGTGGCTATTTTTTTCCTCTTCTCTCCATCTTTCCCATTTTCCCCATTTCTCTTTCCTCTCCCGTAATTTTTTCCTTCATCACTTCCTTTCTCACTTCTCGTCTCTCCCCTCTTCTCTTACTTTCATCTCCTCCATTTTTCTCTCTATATTTGCACATTATTTTAAGATCTTTGTTCTTTTTCCTTCGTCTCATCTCTGTTTGTTTTTTCTCCCAAATACTCTCAAGTTTCACTATTAAAGACGAATTGGTTCTTCCTTTCTCGTCCTCTCGTCCTTTCTTCTCACTCTACTCCCTTATATTCTTTTTCTCTCTCTCTCTCTCTTTTTTTTTCCTCATTCCATTGCTCTCAACATTTTTATCGTCATCACTCCTTCCCCTTCCGACTCTCCTTTTCCTCTTCCTCCTTTCCCCTACCCTTCCCCCACCCCCCCCTTTTTTTTTAACTCTCCTTCCTTCCATTGTCTATTATTATTTATTCTCTCTCTCTCTCTCTCTCTCTCTCTCTCTCTCTCTCTCTCTCTCTCTCTCTCTCTCTCTCTCTCTCTCTCTCTCTCTCTCTCTCTCTCTCTCTCTAATTGTGTGTGTGTGTGTGTGTGTGAGACACACACACACACACACACACACACACACACACACACACACACACACACACACACACACACACACACACACACACACACACACTGGTGACTGGGTGTGGTTAAGTGCTTCGGTTTGTTCGTGTGCCTTTATAACTAAATCTTCTCACACGAAACGAATTGCAAGTTACACGAGTTTTCAAATGACCGTGCGTAGAGAAAGGACAAAGGTGGGAAGGAACGGGTATTGTAAGTTGAGTATTTATAAAGAGGTATTTGTTAATGTAAATCTTATCTTTCTACGTGTGGAAGAGTACATTTGTGATTAGAATTGAGTGTGTGTGTGTGTGTGTGTGTGTGTGTGTGTGTGTGTGTGTGTGTGTGTGTGTGTGTGTGTGTGTGTGTGTGTGTGTGTGTGTGTGTGTGTGTGTGTGTGTGTGTGTGTGTGTGTGTGTGTGAAGATAAGTTTTTGCATTTCAGGGAGTGTAGGTGTGTGAACTGTCAAACTGTATGCGCGTCAGGCAGTGTATGCATCAAGGTGTGTATGTATGTCAGTCCGTGTACGTATCAGGGAGGGTGTGTGCGTCAGGATATGTATGTACGCACGTCACTTCTCTAGGTCATGGGGGGAGGGGTTGCTCATGGAACAGCCAGCCACAAAAAATCATCAAACCTCCCACTGCATCTTCTTTATACTTAGCGCATGTCCGCCACTTTCCTCCCAGACGCATCATATCAAAGGGAATCATCTGTGGCCTGAGAAACATACCAAGCCTTTCTCAGCTTAGGAATAGTGACCAAAAGGGGAAAGGGAGAAGCAGAAGAGGTGAAATATTAGCCTAACTTTCGTCTGCCTGTACTCTCAGGTCATGTTCCGTGTTGATTCGGTGATTTCCTAACACCTTCTCCTCAGCGAATAATTTTGCCTGGTACACATTTTCTTATGCATTGGCTTTGTAGATTTTCTTTTTTAATTCCATAATTCAAAGATGTTAATATTATTCGTGTTTCCTGCCACATTCAAATGATCCTATTGAGACTAAGAGACCTGTTTGGAGCTGCATGACATTATATATCCTTAATTAAATCTTAGGCCAAGTTTAAATGAAAGACGTATAGTGATTTTCGTAAGCTCACCCGAAATCCCAGAGTTTTCACCTCCCCGACATCCTGTTCTTTCGACTCGTATTCTTGTCAGGTAACACCTCTTCCTAAGCGATTTGTTTTACTTAATTGCTATCCTTTCCTGTGATAAATTCTTATATCACCAAACTCTTCGTAAGTAACGTACAAAATTATATTAGCCGGCTGTAGCCAAAAGTAAATCGCTAAGGAAGATGTGTACGGGAGATTAAGGGTCTTTAAGTCTCCGGCCAGGTAATTAAGTAAACAGGTAAACCCACCTTGTTCAGGGACCTTAACCTTTTCCTTGCAATGGTTTATTTTTAAAAGCTTTTAATGACAGACAACGATGCTGATATTTAGATGAGGAGAGGTCAAAGAGTGAAAGAGTTCTGTACTCAGTTACACACACACACACACACACACACACACACACACACACACACACACACACACACACACACACACACACACACACACACACACACACACACACACACACACACACACACACACACACACACACACACACACACACACTCTCGTGCCACGACTTTTTCAATGTTTTTGTTGCCTTCAGACAATTATAATAAGCTTAAGATCGGATAGTACAAACATCCATTAACATTAGCTGGGAGAAAGAGAGAGAGAGAGAGAGAGAGAGAGAGAGGCAATTCGACAGAAACACATAACCCAAGACAATTTTTATTAAGATTAAGGAAAGCCCTCCCATCTTACTGAGGTTAAATAAAAAAATAAGTCCATATATTCTTCCAGTAAACACATAAAAACCATTAAGTAAAGCAACTCATTAAACCTCATTCTTACTAATTCCAGACGATTTTTATTAAGATTAAGTAAACCCCTCTCATCCTGGTGGGGTTAAGTAAACAGATAAAGCCCTGTGCTGTTCCAGGGGCTTAAAGTCTAAAAGGGTCGGGTTGAACAGACAGACGGCCGCCATCTCCTTGGTTTTAATGCCGGGTAGAAATTAGCATCATTGTCCCCGAGGAAGATAAAACCCAACCGGAGTGGCCCGCCCCTTGCAACGCCCAGCTGGTGGAGAGAGGGAGGGAGGGGAAGAGAGAGGGAGGGAGAGAGTGGGGAGACAGACACATAGAAATAGACACACAGAGACAGAGAGATAGGGACAGGAACAGAGAAAGAGATTGACACAGAGGCAGCGGCAGAAACACACACACAAAAACAGAGAGAATCTTAAGGAAAATATTAGGTGAAAAAGGTGAAGATAGAGATGAAGGTCAGGAGAGAGAAGACAAATAGACCAAAGGAATAAAATAGAGAAAGAATATTAGAGAGAGAGAGAGAGAGAGAGAGAGAGAGAGAGAGAGAGAGAGAGAGAGAGAGTGTTATCAAGAAGGGTCTCCAGGTTCTTAAGCAGCGGGTGGGCAGGTCTTAAATTAACTTATTGAATACTTACAAATTCCCCATGACCGACCACATTCCATCTTGGCACTTGGTTCATGTTTTTGTCTCTCTAATTGCCCCTCTTTTCTCTCTCTCTCTCTCTCTCTCTCTCTCTCTCTCTCGATTTTTGTTTCTTTTTCACGACGTTTTTATAAGTTCTCTCTTTATCTTTCGCCTTTTTATTTGATAGAACTATATATCTATCTGAGTCTCTCTCTCTCTCTCTCTCTCTCTCTCTCTCTCTCTCTCTCTCTCTCTCTCTCTCTCTCTCTCTCTCTCTCTCTCTCTCAGGACCTAATGTATTTTCTTCACTTTCCTCCAAACACTTTTCATTTTTGTGTCAGTGCTTCATTTCTTTGGTGTCAGTCCTGCATTTCTTTGGTGTCCCCTTCACTTCTTTGGTGTCAGTGCTTCATTTCTTTGGTGTCAGTGCTTCATTTCTTTGGTGTCAGTGCTTCATTTCTTTGGTGTCAGTGCTTCACTTCTTTGGTGTCAGTGCTTCATTTCTTTGGTGTCCCCTTCACTTCTTTGGTGTCCCCTTCACTTCTTTGGTGTCAGTGCTTCATTTCTCTGGTGTCAGTCCGTCATTTATTCACCAAATCACTTCAGACGTGGTACAGTTTTTCCAGGGCATAATCACCCCCCCCCCCGTTTTTTTTTTTATTGAAAGGTTTAGGAGGTTAAAAAGTGGAACCATACACTAATATTTTTTTTCTCTAATTTACTGCCTTATGTTTATTATCATTATGGCAATTTACATAGAACACAAAAGTAGTTTTTTTTTTTTTATACGGAAATAGGTCTTTATTTTTTTTTTAGCTATGTGGAGACCATTCTGCACTCCCTTGGGAGTATGGAAATATTTCAATATATTTCCGAATTTTAGGTGTCAGATGGAGCTTGCGTTAAATACATCACTACTATTACATAAAATCCTTTTTGAAAAATGTTTGACAGCGTGATAAAACAGAAAATGAAAAAAAAAGTTTGATACTGTGACAAAAAGAAGGTTGATATTTTGATAAACAGAAAATAAACTGACAGTGATATCAAATAAATAATAAAGAATAAACCAAAAAAAAGAAACGTCTAATGATGATGTCAAAACAGAAAATACATCCTCGAATTGAAGAGGTTTTGGGCTAGGTGAGATGCGGACGGAGATGTACCAAAGGAAAGGAGGATGCTTGGGTACTTTTTCTTGATCGTGAAGCTCAATTAAAGACCCTTCTGGGGGGGGGGGATGTGGGTGCTGGTGTGGGTGCGGGTGCGGGTGCGTGTTTCTCGTTTTGTGTGTTCCTTTGTACTTGTGTTTTATTGTATGCATAAAACGTATAGAGAGAGAGAGAGAGAGAGAGAGAAACAACACGCTGACTAACCCTTTAAATTAAACTTAAAGGAATTTCTTAGTTAACGTCCTTGCTCACCTTAGCCATGATCTCACTTTATGTCTCTGCATATTTAAGTCTTGCCTAAGTGTCTGATTAAGCAAGCATACCTGAGTCCCTCCCCCCATTCTCTCTCTCTCTCTCTCTCTCTCTCTCTCTCTCTCTCTCTCTCTCTCTCTCTCTCTCTCTCTCTCTCTCTCTCTCTCGTTTTCCCTGTAAGTTTTGCGGAAGGAGGTTGGAAGATGAAGTAAAATCTTTGAATTTTCTCATACCTTATCTCCTTCCATACTTTCCTTTCCTTCTATCTATCTCATCTGTCTATCTATCTATCTGTCTATCAGTCTATCTCCTCTTCCTTCTTTTCTGCCCTTTCTATCTGCCTTTCACATCCTGTTTCTTTCCACAAATCTTACTCTTTTTTTATCATCCTTCTCTTCTATGGCATTTCTCTCTCTCTTCCAAATCTCTTTTTCCTCCATCATTCATTTAATCTTTTCATTTCTCTCTTACTTTTTTTTTTCTTCCTCCTCTTCTTCCTACATCTCATTTCCATTCTCCTCTTCCATCCTTCCCCCCCTTCCTTCTTTATTCCATTTCACTTTTTCCCTTTTCTTTCCATCTTTTTTTTTGCACTCCACTGCCTCTTTTTATTTTCTGTTGTATTTTATTTTTTTGTCCTTCCTCCATTCCTTTTATTTCTCTCATTTTTCCTTCTGCCACTTTCGTCTTCCTTTATCTCCTCTCTTTCCCTTTCCTCCTTCCATTACCATTATCCACAGTTTCCATTTTCCATTCTTTCCTTCTTCCTCTGACTCTTTTCTCTCTCCTCTTTCATGTCTTAAGTACTCTTCACCCTTTTCTATTTCTTATCATCTCTCTGTCTCTTTTCTTCCACGGTTTCACCTCCTTCCTCTCCCTTTTTATATCCTCTCCCTTTTTATATCCTCTCCCTTTTTATATCCTCTCCCTTTTCCCTCATTCTTTCCCTCTTCCATTTCGCTCCCTTTCTCCCTTTTTTCAGCTCCTCGTCTTTTTCCATTCCATGTTCTCTTTTCCCTCACTTTGTCTGACGATTTTTCTTTCTATTCCTCTCTTCGTTTCCATCCACTCCCTTCAATCCTCCCCAGCTGGCTACTACTCCCCATCTAAACACTCTTTCTTCTTTCCCCTTTCTTCTCACATCCTCCCTTTCCCCTTTCCTCTCACATCCTCCCTTTCCCCTTTCCTCTCACATCCTCCCTTTCCCATATTCTTCATTCCACTTCTTTTTCCATCCACTTTTTTTTTCATTTTTTTTAAGCTTTTTAATTCTTGTCCCCTTTTCCTTTCACCCAACTCTTTTACCAACTTTCTCCTCATTCTTGTCTTTTCCTCTTTCCTCCATTTCACATTTCTTTTCCCTCACCTCCTCTCTCACACTTTTTCTCTCCTTTCATTCCCTCTTGCCTCCCTACCCCTCCCAGCTAACTGCTCCTCCCAGCTAAACACTTTCACCTCCCTAATCACCCCGCACTCCGAAAACACCTTCATAAGACCGGAATGCCACACTAGTCACTAAAAGCAAGGGCACATGAAGGAAGGGATGGAGGTGGGCTAAAAAGGGCAAGGGGTAATGAAGGAGAGATGGAGAGAGATGGAGGGCTGGGGGAGGAGGAGGAGAAGCGAAGGAGGTGACAGAAAGGAGAGAGGAGAGATGGGAGGAGAGGCACATGAAGGAAGGGATGGAGGTAGGATAAAAAGGGCAAAGGGCAAGAAGGAGGGATGGAGAGAGACGGAGGGGTTGGGGGAGGAAGAGGAGAGGGTCGGAGAGGCGAAGGAGGTGACGGACAGGAGAGGAGAGAAGGGAAAAGTATAACATGCAGGAAGGAATGGAGGTGGGATAGAAAGGGCAGAGGGAAATGGAGAAGGGATGGAGAGATCAAGGAGATGGAGGGGTAGAGGTGGAGAGGGAAAGAGGAAGAGAAGGAAGGAGAGGTGAAGGAGGTGACAGAAAGGAGAGGGGAGAAGAGAGGAGAGATGTGAGGACAGGTATATGGGTTGTGGGAAGAGGGAGAAGAGAGAGGAGAAGAGGGAGAAGAGAGAGGAGAAGAGGGAAAGAGAGGGACAGAATATGAGGGAAAGGAGAAGGAAAGTTCGGGTGTGGGAGAAAAGCAGAGGAAGGACAGGAAAGGAAAGGAAGGGAGAGGGGAAGGATGTGGAATGGTGGGGGAAGGGAAGGGAAGGAGTAAGGGGAAAGGAAGAGGACGGTGATTTGAAGGAATTGTTGGAGGTGGCGGTAAAAGAGGCAGGGGACGGTGAAGGAGAGGGATAAGAGGGACGGAGGGATTGGAGGAAAGGGAGGAAAGGGAGCTGAGAGCTGTTGGAAATGGAAAAAGGGAGATAGGGGAGGTGAACTGAGAGACACATATCAAGGAATGGATGGAAGTGGTGTAAAAAGTGAAGAGGAAATGGAGAGGGAGAAGAGGTTGGAGGGGGATGGAGGAGTAGGGAAAGGGATGGAAGGAGAGAGGGAGAGAAAAGGAGAGGGGTAGGATGTGGTAGAAGGGAGAGAGGAGGGGAGGAGGGGGGAGAGGAGCATGGAGGAAGGATGGTGGTGGTGGATGTTTAGAAAGGGAGAGATGAAATGGGAAAGCGAAAAAGGGAAGAGGAGTGGGAGGTGGTAGGTCAGGGTAAAGGAAAGAAGAAAGGGAAGGAAGAAGAGTATAAGACTGAGGGTAAAGACGGGAGAAAGGGAGAGAGTGAAGGATGATGGAGGGATAGGGTAAAGAGGGGAGAGCGAGGGAAGGAAGGAAGGAAGGAAGGAAGGGAGAGAGAGCAAGATGGGACAGGAAGGAGAGGCTGGAGAGGGGGGCAAAATGGGGAAGAGGCAGTGAAGGAGAAAGGAGAAGAGAGGTAGCGGAGGAGGTAGGGAAGGAGGAAGCTAAGGAGGGAAGGAGGGGTAGTGAAGGGGAGGAGAGGGATGGAGAATGGTGATGTGGTTCGTTGGAGTTTGCAACACTGATTTCTTCCTGCAAACCTTATGGCCCCTGAGGTGTTGGCAATGCTGGTGATATTGATGGTGGTAGGGGTGATGGTAGCAATGGTGGTGATGGTGATAATGGTGATGGTGGAGGAACTGGTGGTGGAAATGGTGGCGGAGGCAGGATTGATGGTGGTGATGATGGTGATTGTGATGATAAGGTAGTGGTAGTGAAGGTTGTGATGTTAATGGTAGTATTGGAGGTGGTGCTGGTGGTAGTAATTATGGTGATGGTGAGAGTGTGTTGTGACATGGATAATAATGGTGTATTAATGGTGATGGTGATAAGTGTGGTGATGAAAGCTATGGTGGTGATGGTGATGGTGGTGCCAATGGTGGTGAGAATGTGGTGTTAATGGTGATAGTTGCGTTGAGAATGATAGTTTCGATGATGGTGATGGTGATGATAGTGACTATGGTGGCAAAGGTGGTGAGGTGGTGGTGGGAATAGGTGATCATGGTTGGTGATGAGTGGTAATGGTGGTGGTGGTGATGATGGTAGTAGTGGTGAATATGGTAGTGGTTATAGTAATGGTGGTGAGATGGTGATGAGAGCTGTGATGTAAATTTTTGTAGACTGTGAGAGTGATGGTATTGATGAGAATGATGATGATTATGGTGGTCGCGATGATTATGATTGTAGCAAGAATGAAGAAGAAAGCGAAAGCGGTGGTGGTGGTGGTGATGGTGGTGGTAGTGGTGGTGGTGGCAGTGGTAGTGATGGTGCTGGTAGTGGTGAGGAATGTTGTGATAATGGTGTGTAGGTTTGCTTGCAGTAAGGTGAATATATAGACTGTAGTGGACTTCAGTGATAAGTATGGTGTAGTAATAGCAGTAGTAGTAGTAGTAGCAGTAGTGGTACTAGCAGTAGTAGTGGTAGTAGTAGTAGCAGTAGTAGTAGTAGTAGTAGTGGTAGTAGTAGTAGTAGTAGTAGTAGTAGTAGTGGTAGTAGTAGTAATAAATGTTAGAGGCATGTAAGGCAACGATCGCAACAATAATGACGAAGATTACGTTGTTGGTAATGGCACCATCGTGTAATTTATTGGTGGTGTTGGTGTATCTTAGCAGATATAATTAATTTTGCCTTCGGATGTGATTTCCAATTTAATTTAAAGAGCTCAGAATGACCGTGATAAGCAAGAATCTGTATATATAATTTTTTAAGAGGGACCTAAGTAGACCTTAAGGCTGAAAGTGATAGTAATAAACGAGTACTATGAAAATTATTCGCGCAATGTTACTATCATTTTTTTTTTTGCCTACTGCCAGATGATGATATTAAGCAGCAGAAAAAAAAAAAGAAACTTTGATATTAATATGTGCATCGCAGCAAATTACTTTCAGCCATTGGCGCCTTGCACTGTGGGTATAAAATCTGCGGCATTCATCCGGGATAAGTGAGGTGCTGTGTACTATAAGGGGGCGCCGTTTTCCAAGTATGTACTGTAGTTGATCGACCCCAGTCAGTCTGACAGAGCATACCCATCAACCACACGCAAGCAACCGTCTCTGCAGAGCTGTATTGTGCTGTTCTGTACCTGTAGAGCGACCCCACAGAAGCAGTTGTTAACCTGTGGTCGACTGATCTGCTCAGCCAGACCCACCTGGGTTAAGCAACAGGCAACGACTTCCACACACTTAACTGTAAATTAAGTAAAGGTATACCCAAGAAAAAAAAAAAAGCCTAAGAGTCGTAGTTCTCCGTGGCAATATACTCTACAGATCCCGCCGACAAGCCGCCTGTGGCCTAATTCAAAATAGTGAGGATGCAGATGGCGACGATAGTGAAGATGAAATGAATCCGGCCCCGGGCTAAAACGAGAGCCGGGGCCAAGACGCAATTAATTATGATAATAGTATTGCTGATCCTGGGAGTGATGGTTGTGGGGGCCCGGGTAGGATTTCAGGGGAGGGTTGTAAAAGGAGCGATTAAAACGTCGTATGTATGTGATGCCCAGCTGATTAATGGATCTTATCTACCGCCTTGGAATGTGAGTGTGGGGTGGGTGGGTTGGCTGGTTGGAGGGGTTGTGTTGGAGTGGAAGGGGATGAGATGGGGTTGGTTTGTCAGCTGGGTGGAGGGGTTGTGTTGTATTGGAAGATGAGGTGGGGTTGGTTGTTGGCTGGGTGGAGGGGTTGTGTTTTAGTGGAAGGGGATGAGGTGGGGTTGGTTGTTGACTGGGTGGAGGGGTTGTGTTTTAGTGGAAGGGGATGAGGTAGGGTTGGCTGTTGGCTGGGTGGAGGGGCTGTGTAATAGTGGAAGGGGATGAGGTGGGGTATGTTGGCTGGGTGGAGAGGTTGTGTTGGAGTGGAAGGGGATGAGGTGGGGTATGTTGGCTGGATGGAGGGGTAGTATTGTAGTGGAAGAGGATGATGATGACTAAAATTGTGGTTAGATGGATTCGTTTGAGTGGTAGTAGTTAATGTAGCTGAGAGAATGGTTCCCAGTTGTGTGGTGGTCCGTGCATGGTGGTAGCTTGCGATGGTAGTTGACACTTTATTAATGGGTGCATTGTTTGTGGTGATTGCTAA